>NC_072474.1:70020855-70331272 GCF_027574615.1 Eptesicus fuscus
GCAAACATTCTTTTGCTGTTTTTGGGAAGAATCAGCGAAGAAAGGGTTGAAAAGGATCTCCATTTTCTCTAACTGGTGGGAGCTCCTAAGAGGTGGAAGCTGGGCTACTGAGTGTGACATTTTCACCTCAAAACATTAGGGCTCAGGTTCCCTCTGCCCCTTGTTTGTTCTTCAAAATAGGATAGTAAATGAGTAAAAACAGATAAGCAAAAATGCCTTTGGTTTTCATCGGGAAGATATTTTTTATTTCAAGTGTTTTATTATAATGAAAAGTCCAAGTTAATTCCTTGTACTGTTTATGCTGATTCTCCTCTTTCCAGAGTAAAGGATACAGCCTTGAACCTTTCATCACTACCCGAGGAAGAGAATCCTCCCTCAGGGACGGCATTCCTGGGGGAAGGAGAATGAGTGACAGACAAGAGCTTCTGTGTTCAGAGTAAATCCCATCTGTGACATATCTAAGCCTGACCCCTGACCCTTGGACAGAGAAACGGGCTTTTAATAGAGCTCACACATAGAGTAATGAAAGGGCTTATGTAAGTTCAAGATCATGAAAGAAAATAAAAATATAGCAGAAGGCCAAGCTAAGATTTTTCCTTTGCCTAAAACTCATTAAATGAGCTTTCCCCTAACTTGAAGAGTAGAAGGAAGTTAATACCTTGCCTTTATGGATCACAGACAGCTCTCAGATTATAAAATAGTAATTTACAATCAGTACTTAATCCAATATAGTTGCTTGCAATGTTTCTATCTTATAGCCTTCCCCTTCTAATCCATCACAAAATGGGAGCAGAAAGATTCCCTATTTTTGTAAGAATTCCAATTTGGGTGAGGTTGAATCTTAGACCACTGCTGTATGCACAGAGGCCCATCAAGATCAGGAATCAGTGTTTTCTAGTGCCTTATTCTGGATTTTTAGAGTGAGACATTTCTTTTCTCTAAAATATTTTGGTTTATAAAATTAAAGACCTAAAACATGCTCCACAACAACAACGTTTGAAGAAAATAGAAGGGTACAAAGAAAATCTTCCTCTCTAGAAGCTCCTCCTGAATGCAGGTCCGTGTTAGAACCCAGGTACCTACAGTGGATAGAGTGAAGTGTGGATGCGGAAGCAGCATGGAAGGGAGGCATTCTTGACTCTGGGGATGCGGAGGGGTGACCCTAAGGTTTTTCTTATCTTGGGACATGAAATATATTCTATTTATCACGTCTCTTCTCTCTTGGCAGGATAGCTAGTATTTCAGCCTGGACAAAAGGTTTACAGCACATTAGGTTTCTCTAGATGGAAATCATATAGAACATTGATTGGGCTGGACACAAGTCTACATAACCAAGAAGTACTCTTATATCCCTTGGGAGATATAGGCTTTTTTCTGAAGAGATATATATATATATATATATATATATATATATATATATATATATACACACACACACACACACACTAATAAAAGAGTAATATGCTAATTAGACCGGATAGACTGGACGTCTTCTGGACATCATTCCAGACGTCCTTCCTGACAAAGCCGGGGGCGTGCCCAGCCTGCAAACTTCCCACAGCCCCTCGCCCAGGCTGGCCCCGCCCCCCAATGGGGACCCCCCACCCCGATCCGGGGCCCCCTTCAGGGCAAGCCAGCTGGCTCCCACCTGTGCACCAGGCCTCTATCCTATATAATAAAAGGGTAATATGCAAAGTGATCCTAATGGCAGAATGACCAGAATGACCACTGGACCAGTCACTATGAGGCACACTGACCACCTCTTGGTTCCTTTCCCTGGCCAGCAGGCTCCGATCACCAGATGGTGAACGGGGAACTGGGGGTGGGTAGTGGCAGGGGGCAGGACTGGCTGCGGGCAGCTGAAGAAGATGGCCCTGATCATAGGCCTGGTCTAGGGACAGTACCCGTGCATGAATTTCGTGCTCCAGGTCTCTAGTATTATATAAAAGATATCTTTTAACCTAAAAGTGAAACATATATTTATTTCTCTTCATTATCTTCCAAGTAAAATGCTTTTAAGTGGAAAAGATAAGTATTTATATATATTTAGAAATTTGTCCATATACATAAATAGAGAAAAGAAAATGTTTTATCAATGAAATATTTAGTAATGTCCACATTAACCCTCCATGTACTTTTTCTTGTATCTTTTTCTTGGTGTCTCTACTCCCAGATATATGGGATTTCTCATGGTTACATAGAAATCCTTTCATTACAGTTCCTGCCTCCCCATTCTCAGAATTATTCCCTGAAGGCTCCCTCCATGATGGACCAAAGCCTGACCTCTGACCCATGAATAGAAAATTAAACTCCTTGATGTAATTTCTGCATGCATTATTCATTGGGCAGCCCTAAACCTTACATCTTCTCTGTGTAGGAGCCACACTTACATGTCTTCTCATGGTAGTACATTTAAAATAGTCTCTTGTTTTCTTTTATATATGTCATTTCCCTTACTTTCTTTTGAAATGACTCTCTGTCTTAAGTGATCTGACTCTAATGGTCTTATGGCTTTTCTTACAGTGTCTGATAAATTGGAGAAGCTGAGAAGAGAGAGTTATGTCTGTGTTAGTGCTTTTTCTCTCTAGTTTCAAAGACCAGAATCAATAAAAAGAGCCTGAGAAGCAAATGCTGTGCAAAGAATCACTTCTAAAAATACAAGGATAAAAAGCAGGTAAAAGAAATTTATATGAAGAAAGGGATAAACGAGATGAGTTTGTATTCAGAAAAATTTCAAGGCAGAGAAGAAACTATATATTTCACGTTGGGGAGAGGGGTGGGGAGATAGAAATCCTCTCCAAACTACCTTGCCCTTGGGTGGTGATAAATAAGACAACCCAGGAGGGAGTGGTCCTTAGAAAGCCCAGTGCCATAAAGCAAGAAAGTGCTCAAAAAATTAGGGGAGCATTGCAAAAAACACAGAAACCAGCTTGAAGGCTCTTTCACTGGCCAAATATGGGACAAATTGAGCATTATAATAACTATTGATAGTAATGGAGTATAACCCAAAGAATAAAATAAAAATCCTTATGTCCATAGGGTTATAAATAATGGAATAAGTAAATAAATGGGAGAGAAGAGATTGTTCTTTCTCACAGTAAAATTTCAATTAATAAAGACAGAATAACTGATGGAGTTAGAAAAATCACTCTTTGGCAGCCACTATAATAATGACTGTTTTAGGCAAAAATCACCAATGACTCCTAAATCCAGATGGTGAAAGCATGATGAAAAACAAGATACTTACGTAGTCTCAAAGTATCTCCCCATAATATACTTATTAATTTCAAAGAAAAGCTGGTATTTTTACAGTGGAGAAACCTGCCAGAAATAATCTTAACTGTGTGATCAAAGTTAATAACACCTGTCTAAAACTTACTTTCAAGTGTTTCAGAAGACAAACTATATATCAATGGATATAAAAAGAATGATAAAGCAAATGTGATAAAATGATAATATTTGAGGAATCTTGGTGTTGTACTTGTGAATTCTTTGTATTTTTTAAACCTTTCCTGAAAGTCTAAAATTATTTCAAAGTTAAAGTACCCTGTAAAGGCTATAGAGGGGCAGCTTTAAGAGAGTATGCCAGCTCTGAGGTCATAGGTAGCTTTGCATGAGGTTGGGCAGAAGATTTCAGGGATAGAAGGTGACAAGTTTAGGCTTTTTAGCTAGGTTTTCCTCTTTCCTGGGGAAGATTACATTGCTTTTAAAATAAGAAAACCAAATAATTAAAAAATAGGATAAAGTTTACTTCTCAGGTTTAACAATAACAAAATTAAGAGGTTTAACAACATGAATTGTGGATAAAAATGATTTCAAATTGTAAAAACAGTTTGAAGGCATATATTTGTTATAAATGAGCTGCAGTTGATAATAATATCCAGATGAACCTATCTCCTTACTCTTATTAGTATGATGTCTGGGGTCTGTTGAATCAGATAGAGATGAGCAATATGCAGAATTCAATCAGATGTCATTTAAATATCTATAAGATTTGTGGTGGGAGCCCACAACAAAATATGAAAAGCATTCAGAATAGAACTAGCCAGTAAATGGATTAGATGAATCTAATCAACTGCTGAAACAATCTTGGTGGGAATTTGCAGACTCAAATCTGATTGAAGAAAGAGAAAATTTATAATTTGAATTCAAGGGAGCCATGAATCCAATCTATTTGGAGGGCATGGACTGGACTTGAATTCCATCTTGGTAGAGTAGCTTTGGCCTGTGGAGAGTTGTCCTGGCCAAAGCCTTTGGCCAATAAGCAACCTCATTATCCAAGACAGCCACTGTAAGTCACTGAGATGACAAACTCTAACTTGCTTTCTTTAGTATAAAAATTTAATTTCACCTAAGGAAAATGTAGATTAATCTTAGAGATAATGAGTTAAACCCATAAATTTTTATATTAATTATATTAATTTATATTAATTTAACTACAATAGGTGCACATTTGGATTTAAAAATATAGAATTGGCTTGTGACTCAGCAAAGAAGTGATGTCTATTGTGAGGGTTATTTCTAGGAATTTGGAACCATCTCGGTCTATAGGAAAGCCTGACTTTTTGAGAGGAAAACTACTACATCCACAGCCTGCCTGCCTGTGGGACTGACATAGGTTCCAACACAACTACATGTCAACTTTGGGTGTGGTTCAGTGGAAAGGAGGAGAGGAAGGCGTAGTAGATGCTGAATTTTATTTGATTAGAACCTTCTGAATGAGATTGGCAGGGAATAGAATGTCTTAGCACAAAAGAGTTATTCCTCTGAGATTGAGGAAGGAAGGTTGTTTAGAATTGTAAAAACAGCAAACATTTAATATATTTTACAAATTGTTTAGAGACTTCACATGAACTCATTTAATTTTCAGAATGACTACGAATTAGGTACCATCTTTATTTTCATTTTGTAGATGGGGAAAATGAGGCACCAAGTTATTAATTAATTTGCTCAAGGTCACATATGAGATGGAAGTTGGAATTTGAACCTAGGCATTTTGGCTCCAGTATCAGTATCCGCTGAGCTATCTCAGCAACCTTTCCTTAAGAAGGGAAATTATCTCATGTTAATCCCAGACTAGCTGTGCACAGTTCCGGGTTAGGAAACATCGTTGTTGCACTTAAAGCATAGGCTGGAATAGAACTTGCATATGAGTTAACTGGGTGAATGCAGGAGAGAAGAGTTTAGGTAGAACACATTCAAGGTTATAAAGTATATGCCCTGCAGCCAGGAGCATCAAGCAGGAGTTCCAAGAGCCTGGGTGGCATAACAGATGCCTCAGTTATTATCTATTTCATTAACAAAGATGTGCTTAACTCCAACAGCACACTTAGCCAAGTGCTGGAAAATTTTAGTTTTGTAATTTCTCTGTGCCTGTAAATCTTTGTAGTTGTAAAATGGGAATATCTCTTCTCCCCACAGGCAAATATTCAATAGGAATAAATGCTTGAAAGTCTTTGGATGATTTAATCACAGTGTTTAAAGCGGTTACTCTAAGTAGTCATACATATTAACTTAGTGGTGAGGAAAGGGGTGCCCAAATAAACACACCTGTGTTTGACACATCCTAGGGGACCAGGCACCAGCATGCCTCAATGGAGAGGAGATGAGTGGAGTCATGTAGAAAGGCATACTTACGTTACAGCGACTGCTAGTTGTTTAATGATTGGTTAGTGAGGCTCCAAACTTGAGCACAGCCTGGCCTCAAACTTTCTGAGCACATAATCAAAATTTCATATTTCTGATAACAAGCATGAAGATACTACATCCCTGACCCAGTAGGACTCTGGGTGTGATAGGGCCAAGCTCTCTGGCTTTCTTGAAACAATTGGCACAGAAACATTTGTGAGGTTGGTTGGCTTGGGTTGAAGCAGTGTTCTGTGATTTAGGGTGGTTTTCCTCTGTGCATAGATGTTTAATTATGTGTATGAGGTAGCATCACCAAGTGGTGTGCATGGAGATCTGGGATCATTCAGCTTAACCTTGACTTCTGGTTCCTCCCATAGGCTAAGTGACCTTGAATAAATGACTCGTTCTAAGTTTCAGTTTCTCTGACTGTAAAATGAAGGTAAGAGGCCCTACCTCTTAAAATTGTTGGGAGGGTTATAGAAGCATGTAAAGGCCTTAGCACTAAGATAGAAGACACCTAAGTGCTCAAATCATGGTAACTATTAGTTTTGATATTATTACTCTTAAGGGTCAAGGCCTGATTTTTGGAAGTAAGACTAGTCTATATGTAAAGTGTGGCCCAGGATTTTTGCCTGCCTCCCACTCACTCAGCAAGGGGCAATGGTGGGTTTGTGGTAATACTGGCTACCGAAGTGTTTTCCATGAACATTTGCAAAAGTGTGATAAATTACCCAAACTGTACCTTCGTAAGATCTAGGGATAGGAATGTAAGTTAGTTAAAGCAATCTGTAACACTTTTGAAGTACTGGCACATGTTGAGGAATAGACTATTTTGATCCTTTTGAGAAAACTTTGCAAATGTTCTGCTATAATGGTATGTAAACCTAAGACTTGGCACCAGCATATTTCTGTTTCGAACAGGTATCTAAATAAATTGATCTGCCTTGTCTAAGACATGTGAGTATCTCCAACCATTAGTATTCTTTTCCCTCTGGGTTGATGTTTTCTAGCCCAGTGTAATAATTCCAGGCAGAGTGCCATTGTCTCAAATGTATTTCTGATTGATTTTCTGCCTAACAACTGACAACTTAACTTTTCAGCAGGAGGTCTGAGCTCAGGCCCCCTTTTTTAATGCTTCAGAGTGTAATGTGATCCTGATGGATGGTTCTGAAGAACAACTGGCTTTTGTGATGGAAAAGAAAGTGGAGCAGTTGGTTCCCAAACACATACTGACTTCTTCCATATGGATTACATTACTGTAAATTAGAGAAGGGTAGGGGCCCAGGAGAGGATGGTTGCTTTTATGGGAAAGGTCAGGATTTAAGTCTATTATTATCTCCTTGTTTATACTTTGAAGAATGCTGCTACCACTTGAACTCACTGGTTTATAAATGTGCTTGGTGAAGCGGATGCATAATCTGCTTCATTCCTTATGAAACTTTACAAAAGTTGTTTAAAAATTCCATTTTAAAACCTGATTTTAACCAGGTATAGTGTCATAACTTGATTAGTGGTCAGTTTTGGTAATGAACGATACAATTTGTATTTTGTTTTAAATATACTGATTCTAGAGATTTTATTCTAATTAAGATCCTGCAGGTTTCTCTAACAAGCACCTGCATTTGGTATTTGTGTCTGAATTGTTTCTTTTGTTGTTGTTTTTTTTGTATTTGTTTGTTTTGTTCATTTGCTTGTTTTTGTTGCAGAGAATAATAAAACTGCAATTTAGTTTTTTGTAAAAGAATGGGTTTTCATACATTGCTTTCATATGTAGATACAATTCACATGAATTCATTCGTATGTTTTCTTTATACAAGTGAAAAAAAGTACAGATAAAGTCACTTGACTCACTTCTTCATCGTCTCCTCCACACTATCCAAGTATACTCCTTGGAAGGAAATGGGGCATATCTAAGACCTATTTGCTTTCCTAAATGAGTCATTTCTGAAGGATGGAAACTTCCTGGACAAACCGCCAGGTCAATCAAAAGGATTACCAGAACATTAATCCCAAATATCAAATCCCCAGCTGTTGGTAAAAATGAAAGAGTGTGGTTCTGAATGACCACAGTTGAGTGACACTTGAGTCTGATTTTCACAGAGGCTCCTTAAGTGGCAAATGGAATTCCAATTGATTTGACTATAAATTCATCAGAATCTGAGTTCTGCTTTGGTGGCAAACCTAGGAGAATCTATATGGAAAAACTATATGGTAAATCTATATATTGGCAAGTTCACATTTATTGGTAACTTTGGATATGCATACCAAAGTCTAGTGTTCCATTTCCCTACCCTTGTTCACGCTGTTTCCCAGTCTGGACAGTTTTTTTCCAATCCTCTTTCCCTATTTCCATCCAAATCCATCATAATCTACTGCGAAGTCCTCCCAATTACTTTGACACCCAACGAACTCTTCTACTTCTCATCTTCTAATGCATTTGTGGTCTGCACCATCCAACTCCGTTTATAATTATATTATGTGTTATATATTCCTTTTATTAATGTGTGTACATTGACTTTTCCTCCCTCAAGCACATTTCCTTGAGGACAGGGACATTATTGTATGCCACCCTTCTAACCTATTTGTCTCCTTGATAGTGTCCAACTCAATGCCAAACATTTGAAATTGATTGAACATTTCTATTTAAAGTTAATTTAAAACATAATTATCAAAAACTTTTGGAAAATGTCAGTAACATGAGAGTTTACATTTTAAGCCATTATTAGCTTACAACTTAATTAGAAATGAACAATTTTTCTGAGTAACTTGCTTATTCATGTAGGAGAGAGGATGGCACAGATAGAACTATGAAAAAGGATGAGGAATGGATTTCATTTACTTCATATTGTTGCTTCCATTTTTCCTAAGTGTTTAGAGCAGACTGTGGGTGAATAGGGTACTGTAGTAAATCTAACTGAAAGTAACCTCACAGAGTGATTTGATCATAGGTTCCTAGCTGGGCAGGTCATGGTGGGCAGACAGCCTCAGGCATATATATATAGCTTCTTTAGTAAAAAAATGTATCTTTGCTTTAGGCAAACCCTGTCTATTGTTCTTGTGCATCTAGGTTATCACACCTTTGAAATGCCTCTTTGAAGCATAACCACCCTCCAGAGAGTATAGAATCTTAACTCTCCTGTAATCCAATCTCCCACCTTGTTTTCTCACACCTTCATGTAGGCTTCCTTGTGTTCCCTTCTTAATTACAGATTTATACAAGATACTAAAACTGTCATTGTCTGGAGCACCTGAGATCTTGCTTTTTGGCAAATGTCAGTTTGGTTCAAATAAAGTCATAACATTTATCTAAAGGTTTAGATGTTTCTTACATCTACGAGACATAGTAGGTCAATCAAAGAAAGCAGACGTCTTACTCTATGTTTCAACATAAGAAACTGGTTAAACAATTGTTGGAAAACTGAAAAGGGGGACACTAGGCCATCACAGAGATGGTAATTGCAGGAAACAGTCAATCCCCACACTGGGTAAGCCAAGGGAAGCATTTGGGGTGATGAGACCCTGGAAGTTGGGAGGAGATTTCTCGCAGACCTACACGCAGACCTCTGAGGAAGGCAAGGTGATTCCAACAAAAGATGCTGCAGCCTGGGACCAGCTGCCTCTGCTTGGGCAAAAGGCCATTGCTGAGGGATGCTGACCTAAACAGCAAGCAACAGGAAGAACAAAACCTTCTCCCAGCCTCCCAGACTCCCTCTAGTGCCCCCTATTGGTTAGACCCTATCAGGAATAGCTGGCCAAGGAAGAAAGTCATTTTCACAATCCTAGCATCAGTACCAGAGTAGAGCAGGGCACATAGATTTGGAGTTGGGAGTTAATAGCTTCATAGTTGGTACAAACCATAATAATACATACTGCCTTCCTATGTCATGAGAGGCTGAGGAAGAAAATGAAGAGAATAGGTACAGGTAGGAGACAGACAGGCTCTTCAGTGTTTGTCAGAACAGAAAGGCAAGGAGGTGGTAGCAGCAGTTACCTGGCTTTTTGCTGAGGGCCCAGCCTGGCCATACCAGTCATCAAAGGAAACTCTGACGGCCTTTCTTTTGCCTTCTCTCTATTCCTCTAATGAAAATGGCTTTCCATGGCTAATCTTTGGGGCTGTCATGAGGTCTAATGAAAACATGCTCTGTTATCTCACTAGCGTTCAAGAGTTTGTGGAACCCCCTCCCGCTTCCCTGAAGAAGCATGTTGCAGAAACTCAAAAGTGACACTTTTGGTGTGCTACCCTAATCTGGAGGAGCTCTGACTGATTCAGTCAAATATCAGCATTCCCTGAAATTTACCTATTAATAGCTCCTGAGGTTTGACTCCAACACTCGGAGGAGTGTGATTATTCCTTCATCATATAGAACCCTTCACGTTTATTAGAGGAACAAGCTCATTTTACATTAAAATAAGTGCACAGTAATGAAAACTTCTATTGTGGATTATATATGTAAGATGACACATGTTCTATAAGTTTCTGCATGGGAATTCTCCAAACAATGAGGAGTTAGGAGCTGAGATACTGTCAAGGGCCTTGCACGTAGTGGGCACAAAAATTAATCCACATTCTTGATGACTTGCATCTATGCTAAGCACTCTGCTGCTACTCCAGGCACCCTTCTAGTCAACAAACTGAAAATTGATTCACTTTCTGATGGAATCCTAATGAAAACTTCTTCGATAATGGAAGTGTACTCCTTCATTGTGAAAAATCACCATGAACTTCTTTGTTTTCTAGGGTTAAATTTTAGTATAATGGCTTTACATTCAATGTAACTGTTGTTGTATATAAAGCACTATTTTAAATTTCTTTATGGATTAGGTCATTTAATTTTCACAAATCTAAGAGAAAATGTTTTTCTTAATCTCCATTTTGCAGCTAAGACCACTTAAGCAGAGAATGATTAAGCAACATTTCCAAGGTCATACAGCTGGCAGGTGGCAGAGATTGAATTCAAACCCAGGTAGTATGGTCTGGGAGCCCAGTCTTATATATGAAGCCACACTGCCTTATGGGACCATCAAGTTCACTTATATAGCATGTTTTATCTTACATATATAATTATTAACAAGGCAAATGCTACGCTAAAACACACAATTAAACTGTTGGTAAAAAAAAAAGCAGTTACTCCTGGAGAAATGTCCTATGTGTCCATATTTCTGAATACACTGGTACTCTCTAAGGTTATCCTTATATATCTAAGAAGGAAGGGGAGGAAGAAGAAAACGAGCAATTGAGCATCTGCCATGTACCAGTCAGCAAGTCTATGTTAGGCATTTTTGCATATTCTATAAGTTAGATATTAATAGACACATTTTCAGATAAGAAACTTGGAGCTCAGAGACATTAACTGACGAGGCCAAATCATTGAACTTATAAATAATGGAGCTGATATTTGAGTCTATAGATCTTGAATAGTCATGTTCTAGTCACCATTAATACTTTGAGCTTCTTTCAAGAATTATTTAAACCTTTGACAATTCTTATACTTCAGATAATAATGATTTTAGAGAATAAGCAAGAAAGGAATACTTTGTTTATATTCAGCTTTTAATTTTGTTTCCCATTCATGACATGAGCCATGCCTCCCACCCATAACTGTGGTATGGGCTCCCATCCTTGATATGCTTATTCTAATTGGAATCCACAGAGGTCATCCTTTTGCTGTACCTATTAACTTAGGTCTCATTTACAACATTTGCTCTATTAGAATTGTGGAGGTTATTAACTTGGCCTTTCAAATCAGATTTTTTTCAGCTCTCCTCAAGGCAACCTTATTTTCCCAATAGAACAATCATGTATTTTCAGTGAGTGGCCATAAATATTGAAGAGTTAGTTCCTGGCTAATTTAAAAGAATAAAGGATGGAATATCCTTCAGATTTCATTCTGATCTAATTTTGGTTGAGTAAGCTGTTTGCAAAGGTCACATCTGAAAACAATATTATAAAAAGCTCTAAGGGGAGTATTTACAGGTTTAGTCACATGCACGCGCGAGCGTGTGTGTGTGTGTGTGTGTGTGTGTGTGTACATGTACATTCATACAAAAGAAATGATAAATTAAAGGATGAGGACATTAAAATAACCAGAGAGAATAAAATGCCCAATTCTTTTTTCATAGCACATATGGTAATTGTAGATATTCCCACTAATCACTTGAAGCTCTGAAAGCTTCTGAGGGTTTCTGAATTATCAGAGAAGGAATAAAGCTCTCTTCACTTGGTTTTCTGGTCAGTTATGTTTCATATGGCCACAAGCTCTGCAAGTTAGAGATTATACAAATTTTATAGATTTAGTAATATTATTAACAAGAATATTTTTAAAATCTAGATGACCCCATCCTACAACTCTTTTTGAATTAAATGAGGTTCATTAAACCATAAATGAGATAGAATCATTTAACATATTTTAACATTCTAACTTTTATATCTTTGCTATATTGTTGGGGGCAGATGTTATTAATGCCAATTTAAACCTTTCTCTCATTTAGCTTCCCCCCATTCCACTGCTAACTACTTGGTGCAAATACTTCTCTGTGTGTATATAATGTTTGTGTGTTTTAATTGTAAATAGGCTTCTTGCTAGCACATGAATTTCCTTTGCTGGGATTAGGAAAAAGCATCCCCTGTGGGTGGACGAATTAG
Source organism: Eptesicus fuscus (assembly GCF_027574615.1). Classification (NCBI taxonomy): domain Eukaryota; kingdom Metazoa; phylum Chordata; class Mammalia; order Chiroptera; family Vespertilionidae; genus Eptesicus; species Eptesicus fuscus. Next base: position 70,033,127 of record NC_072474.1, read on the forward strand.
AAAAAGTTTCTCATCCTTTACTTTCTCAACTAAGTCCCTTTCTGTAAAGCCTGTGTGATTGTATGCATTTGATTTTAAATTGTGAAATATTCTTGAAAATTTAAAAATTTTTAAAATCCTCACTAGAGGATATGCTTTCCATTGATTCTAGTGAGGAAGAGAGAGCGAGAGAGAGAGAGAGAGAGAGAGAGACAGAGAGAGAGACAGAGAGAGAGAGAGAAACATCGATTGCCTTATGCATGCTCCCAACCGGGGATCAAACCTGCAACCTGTCTGGGACTTGAACCCATGACCCTTCCAGGCACCGGACGATGCTCCAAACACCGAGCCACACTGGCCAGGGTAAATTGTGAAATATTCGTAAGTCCTTAACACTTATGCCTGGTTTAGTAAATGACCTCATAATTGGTCTCCTTGTCTTCAGCCCTTTGCCATTTCAATATATTTCATAGATGCTTTGTTATCTGTCATCTTCAAATAGCTTTGCCAGTGCATGTCCTCTGCAATGCCTCAGCGTATCCCGGTGGCTGGCAGGAGGAAGTGCCCACACTCAGCTGAGGATGTGTTTGTTGATCACACCAACGCTGTGAATGAAGAAAGTCCTGGTGGACTTTTCTAGGAATTGATTCTAATGGGATTTTGAATATAAGAGGATTTTATTTCTAAAGTATGAGATTTCATCTTTTGCTACTTTCTAAGATGTTTTTAAACACCTAATGATAGATTCTTTTGTTTATACCATTGTTTATACCTGACAGCCACTGCAGCTTGTTATCCATAATATTTTGATTCAAGTGCTGTTAGTAATCCTGCTTCCTGCCTCAGGCAGAAGTGGACAGAATTAATGAGCCAGGGCATGGTGGGGGACTCCAGTGACCTCAGCTCTGTGGGCTACTGACTACCTACTAAAGGCCTGAAGAGCCCTCGGACAGGAAGCTGGCGCTTCCCTCCTTCTAGAGCACCATAAGGCACATGATGCCTCTACAGCTTCCTGGTAGCATCTAAAAAATCTGATTAGAAACCCATTCCAGGCAGGTATTTTTCCCTGCATTTCACGTCAATCTCCTTTGTGTCAGCAGAGATTTGAGCAGAAGACGGGCAGGGAGGACAAGCTGCTCACTGGCGGGTTTAGGATGTGGACATGCACAGTCCTGGGGAAAATACAAGTCTGCCTTGCAGCTATTTCAGTTTGTCCTCTTGTGACTTAGATCTTCTGGGTGATTTTAAAATTTGCTTTTTTTTTTTTTTTTGAAAAAAAAGTATTTTATTTTAAAGTCTTTATTGTTGAAAGTATTACACATTCTCCTTTTCCCCCCATTGACCTCTTCTAGCCTGACTCCACTCCTCGCCCCAGGCCTTCACCACCCTATTGTCTGTGTCCATGGGTTATGCATATATGCATACAGATTCTTTGGTTGATCTCTTTCCACCCACCCACCCCCACCTTTTATTTACCTTGTGTTTATTTCATGAACCATGGTAAGGGGGTGAAATAAGTAAGATCTTGTTATTACTCCTTGGCTGAGGCAATGCCAAGTAGGCTCAATGAGTCTTTCTGAGACAATCTAATGATGCATGTTTAGTTTCAAATCTTGCCTTTCAGTTAGTCTTGGGTACATTAGTGTCATGTGGTCATCCTACCATATTTAGTGAGCTGACTGATCAGAGTTTTCAAATGTGATGCTGCACACAGATCAGTGCTCACCCAAATATGTATTTTCATTTACCCCCTCCTCTTGCCTCCTTTTTTCCCTTCCCAGACCTTTTATTTAAAAAAAAAAAAAAAAAAGGATTAGCTTCTTCTTTTTTTGGTAAATCCTCACATCAGGATATTTTTTTTCCATTACTTTTCAGAGAGAGAGAGTGGAAGGGAGGCAGGGGAGTGAAAGAGAGAGAGAAACATCAATGTGAGAGAGACACATTGGAGGAGTGAGGGGGGTGGGGACCGGCAACCAGGTACATGCCTTTGACTGGGAATCAAACCTGAGACCCTTTGGGGCATGGGCCAATGCTCTCTCCACTTACTATAACCACAGCGGCCAGGGTGAGGCTTAGCTTCTTTTACAGAAAACTTGGCATCCTACTCATAGGAGTAAAACGTATACTGTTTGCTATTAATTTTGGCTAGATTCTTTCAAGTATCCAGCACAATAGTATCTAGCACATAGTTGGCTCTCAATAAACACCTGTTGAATAAATTAATCACTCCAGGAATGGATCCTGGCAACCAACTGTACAAGAAATACCTGCATTTACATAGCTCTGCCCCCCATGCCCACCTGCCTTTTGGAGGCTGTAATGCTGCAATTGCATTTATCAGCAAAGATTGAGAAGGTTACATATGACATGGGAAATCTGAGACTTCATATCTGAGTTTATGATCAGATGTGAACGAAGAAGTGCTTGTTTTCAGAAATGCCCTAAGAGAAAGAATGTACATTAGACAGAGGTCAGGAAAGCGGTGTTCTAGTCCTGGTTCTGAAACTAAAAATCTATGATTGCTTATGCTCCGGGACCTTATTTGCAAAATGAGGAAACTAACGTTAACAACCTGTCCTGCCTCCCATTGATGAATCATTGGCTGTGCAATTTTCAGTAAAGAACAAGAAGAGACAGGCTTTTGAAATTCCTCTTCATGAAAAATGGCCAGCTTTCTGTAAACAAAAGGGAAGTTACTAACACACTGTGACCAGGATAGTTCTGAGTTGTTCTTCCCCTTGACATATGTGTCTCTCCAGTCACCCGCCATAGAAGAATGTGCTTTCTATCCTTGTACTGTTTGCTAATTGTATTGAACAAACTGGGAAGGAGAGGAGAGAAGAAATCCTGTTTCCTGAAACAGGTCTTAAGGGGAAAGAGGAAATTAATTTGTTCTGCTGTTTTGTTGTCAGGAAAACATTAACTTAATCCCTTCATCACACAGTCCTATTACTCTTCTTTTTCAGCTTCATAGTTCTTCTTCAGATACGCAAATGGAATTTCCAGATGGCTGCCTTCTCTAAGGTATGAAGTTTCTTCCCATAAGCAATCTTTATCTCCTGGCCTCCCACATGCAATATGTTTCCTCCATACTTGGTTGGCCTTTAATTTTTTAAAAAGTTTTAAAAATAATAGCTGATGGTTTTGATTTATTCTTTAATTAATACCTGACACTTATGAGGGGTGCTTTATGTCTATATCCCAAGTGCTACCACCTTCCTGATAGAAATTTACTTCTAGAGGTTGAAAGAGGATACTCCACCAGTCAATGCCAGGTCAGTGACAGTGACAATGCCACCATACTTGTCCTTGATTTTGACTTGGTTAAGACTCCACAGCAGCCCTTGTCCCTCAGCTTTTGTATAACTTTGGTTAGAGGGAGGAGAGACAACTGTGGCTTCTGCTCCAAACCAGAAAATGGACACATTTCATTCCATTTACTGATGCTGCCCACAGCTCTGAAGTCAGCACATTCCATCTTTTCTTAAAGGATTAGGGGAAGGAATTTACTAAATATGTGGGTGATGTTTATCACAGTCCTTCAAAGGGCATCCGCCACTGAAGTCAAGGTAGAAAAATGGAGCTAAATGAAATTGGCCTCACACTCATGAGTCAGTTTCCTAGCAAGGTTTATGCTCTCAGACCCTGATTGAAAACCTACTGGCTCTTCTATAGACACAGTCCACCCCCATCACAATCACAGCCACCCCACCCACCAGAACTTCTGCCATGTTCAATCTGACAACCATCACCTTTGGCCATGGCATTGAAGCATCCATCTTATATAAAAACTGCTGTTTGAAATTTTAATCCTGCTATTTGGCTTCTGTAAATGCTTTCTTGCTTGCTTGCTTAAATAATAAGGAAAATAAGACTACTCCCACTTCAGAGAGGCCATTAAACCTTCCCCGGATGAAATTATCAGTGCTGGCACCAGGCCAGGCCTTTGGTTGAGGTCTCAAGGCCCCAGCACATAGGGGCTCTTTAGGAACTTGCAAAGGGGGCCGGAAACACCCCATATTTGGGAGACAAAGAAGGTAAAAACATATAAATAGGGGAAATTCCTCCATGTTGGGACCCAGAATTTGAGAGACATTTTCCTCTGGACCCGTGCGTAATAAATGTAACTCCATCTCTCTAAGTATTGCTTGGTTCTTCTCTGGTTTTCTGTAACATTATCACTACCATCTCCTCTTAACCCACAATAGTGATATCAGATTCAGTCAATTCTTTTAAAGAACATCATGACTAAAATTTTATTATAAAAATCTAAAGTAATATCTATTAAGTGCTTTTGATCTGTTCATAGTACTTTCTATATGTTAACTCATTTAATCCTCACAGCAACTTTATGAACTAAGTAATATTATTAACTGCATTTTTCAGAGGTAGACATTAAGGCTTGTGGAGTTAAGTAACCCACCCAAGGTCCTACAGCTAGTGGCAGAACCTGGATTCCAACCTGGGCTTTGTTCACTGGGAATACTTGTGTTTGAAGTTGAAATGAGTTAGTCACATGCAAACACACAAAAGCACCACGTGGGGCAGTAACTAATAAACTTGTAAAATTTACTTCCCTTTGAATTTGTCAAATTAGGGTAAACTACGTTTCAGGAATAAATGGATGCTGAACTGCCAGTGGTGTGTGTCTTGCTCATGTACAGTCCAGTTCAAAGGTGATGGCTGTCAGATTGCCTGGTGCTCCAGGGTACCATCCCACCCCTTTGTGGTTCAGGAATCCCAGCTCTCTGTAGGGTTGCTGATGCACAGGGAGGGAGAGTATGGAAAACTCACCTACTTTTAAGAACTTCAAATGGAGAGGGACATACTTCACATCTGTGTACAGCCATTAGGAGACCCAGGCCAGGATTCTATCCTAACCACAATGAGGCCAAAGTGTAGGGAGGGAGAGCAAATGACATATTTGAAAGCACTGCCATCTCTGTCATATTGCTGGCAAAACACAATCCATTCAAGTAAATAATTCAGTCATAAATTAATATATCCATTGTTAGAATGCCAGGAGACCATAGACAATTCTGCTTCAAGAATTTAAATCTTTTATTGACTTGTGACAATTCTTCTTTCATCTGAAAAACATATGGACTGGTAAACTCCCATGGGATTGCATAGTACCCCAAGGCATGGGCTGGTGCATTCCTAAGCTATCATTTATATAACTAACAATAGAGGAAGGAAAAAAGGCATGGCATTTTCAAAATCATTGTATCTTTCTCCATGTCATGTCATTTGCTACTCCTTGATATTTCTAGATACAGTATTAGATATAGAGGAAGTCCCACCTCTTAGCCCTCAGATGAGAAGAGTTAAAATGGGATCTCATCACTGTCACTCATGTTTGATATAGAAGAGGGAGACACGTCATCTAGCCTATAGGGAAAAAGAAACCTGGCGATGTCTATAGAGATTGCTGAAGGGCAAACCTCTTTAAATAATTCAAGGAAAGACATTTCACCAGCAGAGGGCTGAAAAATGAGAACTGGAGATATTTGATAATTACTTAATATTATTTTGAGTAGAGAACAAAAAGCACTATGCCGTAAACCTCTCTAATATCTCTATGTTAGAATTCTAAGACTTCACTGCCTTAAACTAGAGCCTGGCAAAGAGAAAGGAGCTGACTCGAATCTTTGGGTAAACAGAAGGCACTGCAAGTTCTCAGGGTGTATTCTAGTCTTTGTGGAAGTAGAGCGACTGTGCTTACATCTAGCTATCTCAGGGCCAGGCTGCCTGGGTCACGGAGCTGGCCCTCTGAGGAATCTGCCATGTCCTACACCTCAGTCATAGGTGTTCTGCTAACTGAAGAAGGTAGGTGCTTTCAAGCTTTGCCCTAGGCTAGAGCCACATCCCTTGCTTTAAACTCAACAACTTGGAATACATACTGTCATCCCTCAAAAAATGATCTCAGCCCTGGCCGGTTTGGCTCAGTGGATAGAGCATCGGCCTGCGGACTGTAAGGTCCCAGGTTCGATTCCGGTCAAGGGCATGTACCTTGGTTGCGGGCACATCCCCAGTAGGGGGTGTGCAGGAGGCAGCTGATCGATGTTTCTCTCTCATTGATGTTTCTGACTCTCTATCCCTCTCTCTTCCTCTCTGTAAAAAATCAATAAAATATATTTAAAAAAAAAAAAAATGATCTCAGACTAAATGTGCCCTATTTTTCTAAACAGAAAAACCCCTAGTTCTTCTGCTTGTAGATTTTTTGCTGTGGTTGCCCACAGCAAAAAAACTCCCCAAGTTTCTTTCCTGGAGCAGAGATTTTGAGAATGCACAATTTCTCATGATCTCAGTTCCTTGTGATTGTTCCCATTTGGTTACCTTGCTAGATCACAAAACTGCTTTTGGTACTGTGAAAACATCTCACAGTACAAACTGTTTTTAGGGAGATAAGTTATACGTGCGTGGTCATATGCTTAAACCAGCTTGCTATCTTTATCTGAAGAAAATTCCCTGTAGCCATCACATTGCACATGACTTTTCCAGTTACTTCGTAAGAGCTTGTTTTCCCTTGCACCACCAATCCCTTCTTCCAGAATTGCACAAGAGTCTCCAGCCTTCTGTCTTGTTTACTCCTAGTCCATCACGTCAGGTTTATTCTCGACCTGGCTACGTCAAGCTCCTCTGTATAGTTCCTGTTGCATGAGCATGTGCACGCACACACTTATTTACAATATATAACATTATAAACATTGCATTGCTAAATAATAGACATTTCACCAGTCTTTGTTGTGAGTCAGTCTTAGGTTGTTCCTATACATATGGTAGAACCACTTGCAAGTTTTAAACACTGTGAAAAGAGCCAGAGAGAATAGAAACATGCTCTGTAGCTGGGAGCGAGGAAGTTCCTATAAATGGAAACCAGGTAAATGTTACTATCTAGAGATACATGGCCTAAGTTTGAAAGTAAGGCCTAGGAGCTGGAATAGAGGGAATATTCTTTCTTAATGTCCAATGAAGCTGAAAAAGAAATAGTTTTTCCCCTCCAGATTTACTGATATGTAATGGACAAATAAAATTGTAAGGTAGTTAGTGTTCAATGTGATGATTTGATATCGAACTATTAGAAACAGATTGTAGAAAACTGGTTGTCAGGGGATAGGGAGAAATTGGTAAAAGGGCACAAACTTTCAACTATAAGCTTAATAAGGTCTGAGAATCTAATGTATAACATTATACTATACAGTAGTTGATAATAATTGTGCAATAGAAATGATTTTAATTCAGTTTCAGAATCAGAGCATGGGAAGAACTGGTGATGGAAATTTGGGATATCTAAGGAGCTGAGGTTGAAAAAAACACAAGCTTAATTAAGATTGATAAAATAATAAACTAGTAAAGCTTCATTTAAAATTTTAGCTGTGTCAAGCTTGTTTAAGCAACAAGACTGGATACTTAATAATTGTATTTTTTGCAAGTAAACTAAGATTTTTATGGTCACTTTGGTTGCTGTTTTTGTCATTCAAAACTTTCCTAATCTGAAGTCCAAGGATCAAATCAAAACAGAGCCTCTCATTATGAACTTTAAAGTGGGCATAAGGAAAAGCATCATCCTTGTCTCTCACACATGACCAGGGGCAGACAGAGCATGGCCATGTGCACAGTCAGCCCATGAACCAGCTACTCTATGGTGCAATTAAGGCCACAGATAGTCTTGGGTCTCAGCCAGTTATAGAGCCAAGTAGTTAAATAGTAGCTGATTGGTTGGTGAGAAAGTCCTAGTCAGAGAAATTCTTTAGTGACCACTTTACCAGTGTGTACGCATATATATCATAAGTACTGTTAAATAGGGTTATTTCATTGTCATTGCTGTTTTTATGGTAGGCCGTATCTGGATCTGGTTTTTCATTCCTATTGGTTCAGGAGTAGCTCTAAGCTTCAAAAATTACTCTGGAAGAGAAGAGAGTGCTCCCTTTGCCTTTGTCATTTCAGTTCCCTAAAACTGGGTTCTCTTACTATACCAACCAGGGATTCTTTTTCTGCAATGGAAACATTAGTTAACTGCTTCAGTAGTATTTTCCCATAAATGGCAACATGAGATGTCTGGAGATATATTTTTAGATACTGGGGATTAGTCTTAGAATGTGAGTTTTGCACTGTGGGAAAGAATGACATGACCCTGCTAATATTTGAACTCTGCTTTCTGTCACCATGGTTACCATTTGATCATCTCATCTTGCATACTTGGAATCCAAAGGAACAAATCTAAATAAATAACACCCTTTACAGAAGATAGGAGTCAAAATATAAAATATGTTGTCTTTTATATGAACAAAAATGAACCATGTATGGAATGTAGGACAAAAATGCTTGCAGACAAAAAAGAACAGAAATATGTTTTGCCAGAAAATGAAAAATTTGGGTTGGTCTTTATAATTTATTATTTAAAAAATGTAAGTTGCAGAGCTGCTTAGCAAAAGAAAAAATATGATGAATGCAGTGGTCCAGATGTTTCATTGACAGGGGCATATGGAGCATGTTTTGCCTTTATCTTATTGCATTTTTAAATCTTCTGTAGCGCCTTGTCCAATAACTTGTTATCTGAATTACTGTCTGCACAGACATTCTATTTCCTTAACATTCTTTATTAAAAATATCAACCTGAAAATGGATTTATGAAAAGCTATAAACCTGATCTTAAAATATGCTAATTCAAAAACATCTGAAGCATGATCACCATTTAATAAGCAATCATCCAGTCAGTCTCTACTTTTTGTAAGCATGAGTCTATAGCATTAATGGCAAGATTCTTATTCTCTCAAAACTACTTTTTCGGTCATTAAATTTTAGGAAAAGAAAAAATAATTTTAATGCCTCTCCAACAAATAACTACTTACAAAGAAGAAGGCAAATTTATGCTTACACAATTGTTAATGTTGAAGGATTCCTGGCAATCATCATCTATCATTCTTATTTTACAGAGCAGAATTTTAGATTCTTCTTTGAACCTAGTAAGTAGGCAAAAGAAATACTTTGAGAGTATGATTTCCAGTTTTTTGAAAAGATAAGCTTTTAAAATCCCTTACGTTTCAGGGATTATAAAGTTCTTGTTGGCAAACAAGTTGAATAGACTGGCCCCATTCTGTATCATTTGTTGACTGTGGCATTAGCATAATTCATGCTTGTGGGGCTGTGGCTCACTATGGTGTTTATATGACTAAGGGCCTTGGCTTCTCTCTAAGGGAGGAGTTCAGTCCTACAACACATGTGGGAGTCTGAGCCAGGATTTCCTCCACTGGGTTTAATGGCTCTCATTCAGGAAACAGTATTGCTGGACAGTTCCTTCCTAAACAATCAATGAGTGGCCAAGAGAAAGCCCAGAATTTGGGAGCCAGAATAATATTTTTTAAAAATGATGTTATTGTGGTCTCAGACAGCAACTTTTTTCTTTCATTCATCATCATTTCTAGTTGAAATGATATTATTTTATTTTTATCTGATTCTAATGTAATCTCAGTAATACAGCATTTGAATTTTGGAACTAGAACTTTTGAAACAGTGCCAGTTGTTTCTGGAGTGGTCAGGTATTGATTTCTCATCCATGCTCAGGTTGCCTTAATATAAAGGGCACTCAACACTCTCAACACATGTTTACTTCTGGCCTTCTCCAGGCCTATGATTCCACCATCCTTTAGGTTTGGATAATTGCTCTTAGACCAGTGTGTGTGTGTGTGTGTGTGTGTGTGTGTGTGTGTGTGTGTGTGTAGAAGTAGCAATTTTAACAAGCATTCCAAGCATTTCCAATGCAGACAGTAACCGAGAAACATATCTAAAGAGAGAATTTCTGTTTTGCATTTGTCTATTCTGTCAAAGAGATTGTCCCATTGACTATTGCTGTGAAACAAACTACCCCACAATGTAGTAGCATAAAACAGCCTTTTTATTATGCTTATGGATCTTATAGTTCAGAAATTCAAACTTGGCATAGCAGGAACAATTTTCTCTGTTTTGTGATGTCTGGGGCCTTAGCTAGTAAGATTTGAAGGCTGAAGGTGAGTCTACTATTTTGGGCTGGAATCATTTGGAGGCTTCTTTGTTTACATGCCTGATAGTTGATAAAGGCTGCTGGCTAACACCACAATTGGACTGTTGGCTACAATACATTTATAGGACCTCTTTATGTATATCTTCCCATGCAATAATTTGGGCTTCCTCACAGCATGGCAGTTGAGTTCCAAGAATGAATGTCTCAAGAGAGTAAGTTGGGAGTGTGTGTTATTTTAATAACCTAGTTTGGAAGTCACACAATGTCACTTCTATCATATTCTATCAGTTTGAGGGAGTTACAAAGATCTGTTGAGGTTTGCTGAATGTCAAGGTCACATTATACATAAAGGATGTGGGATGGAAGTATGGCTATCCTTGGAAAATAAAATCTGCCATAAAGGCCAATCATTTAACTGAAAACTGTCAAAAATAATAACAATAGAATTCTGATATAGTTGAAAATACTATAATAGAACACTTTTCTTTTGGAAGAGGACATAGAGAGAATAAATAGTGATAGGAATAATAAAATAAAAAAACAAACATTATAATAGAACACTTTTCTTGCTATAAATGAGTTAAACTCTCCTCATCCAGATTGATTACATCCCAAAGTACTAAAGAAACTCACAAATCATATCACTGAGACATTTCACCAATCTTGAAGAATTATGAAAAATCAGAGACATTGGCATGCTGGAAAATTAGTATATGTCATTCTGTCTACAGGAGGAAGAAGATAGACTCTATAAATGGCAGGCCAGATAAGGTTTTAGAATCCAGTAAATTAAGGGCTTGATTTTCAAAATCCAGTTCAAGGACGACATGTAAACATGTTCCAAGAGTGCTACCACTTTCTTATCTTTTATATCTATGAAAGACATTGCTAAATAATCGGTCATGGCATTCTTGACTATTATGTATGGACAAGACCTAGAATTATTGTCAACATTGTGCTCTAGGCAGCCACTACCAATTATTTTTTGGTACATGAGTTAAAACATACTCCTTATTTAGAAACAAAAACTGGGGTTTCCTACCCCAAACATATTTTAATAAAAAAGAAATCATGTCATATTGACCAATAGACATATGAAAAGATGATCATCAGAGATGTACAAATTAAAACCACAATGACATATCATCTCCCACCTGTCAGAATGGCTATCATCAGTAAATCAACAAACAATAAGTGTTGGTGAGGATGTAGAGAAAAGGGAACCTTGGGTACTATTGGTGGGAATTCAAATGGGTGCATACATTACAGAAAACAGTATGAAGATTCTTTAAAAAATTAAAAATGGAACTGCCTTATGAGTCAGCAATTTCACTTCTGTTATATATTCTAAGGAATCCAAAAACTAATTCAAAAATATATTTGCACCACTATGTTCATTGCAGTGTTATTTACAATAGCCAAGACATGGAATTGACCAAGGTGCCCATCAATAGATGAGTGGATAAAAATGTGTGGATAAACATATTTACAATGAAATATTACTTGGCCATAAAAAAGAATGAAATCTTGCCATTTGCAACACATGGATAGGCCTAGAGGGTATTATGCTAAGTGAAATAAGTCAGACAGAGAAATACAAATACCATATGATTTTACTTATGTGCAGAATCTAAATTAAAAAATAAACAAACAAAACAGAAACAGACTCATCTATATATAGAGAGAACAAACTGATGGTTGTCAGAGGGGAGAGGGGTTGAGGGACTGGATAAAAAAAAAAAGTGAAGGAATAAAGAAGCACAAATGGTAGTTACCAAATAGTCACATGGATGTCAAGTACAGCATAGGGAATATAGTCAATAATATAATAACTATGTATGGTGCCAGGTTAGTACTTGAAATATTGGAGGGATCACTTTGTAAATTATATGATTGTCTAACACTATGCTGCACACCTGAAACCAATATGAAATAATAATATTGAATGTCAACTGTAATTGAAAAATAAAATTAAAAAGTAAAGGTAAAATAATTCATGTCATACTAATTTTACTTTTATTTTCTTTGTAAAAATTGATGATAGACTGACAGAACAGATAGTATAATAGGCATGACATTCTATGGCCTGTATCAAAGAGTTTGACACATTCCTGTTCATGGGAAAATGGGAAACCACTGGTTGAATGCAATAACAGGGGAAGAGACCAGTCACTAGTATAACCCCTCACAAAGGGTAATGACTCCAAATTGGTTGGAACATTATGGTGTGTCCAACATTTTGTAAAATCAAAGTCTTGAAAATATTAAAGGTATACTAATCACATTTACAGATGGTATGAAGTTGGAGGAGAGCAGATAGGTTACATGATAGAATAAGAATTCAAATATATCTTGATTTGTTGTATTCAACATGATGATGATGATATTAAACAGGATATATAATCTTACAACAGATCTCCCTCCCCCAAAAGTTCAGAATGTATAAATTTGACTTTGCAACAACATGTGTAAAGAATACTTCTATAGCTCCGGGTGGGTGGCTCAATTAATTGGCGCATCATCCATAAACAAACAAAAAAAAGGTTGCAGGTTCAGTTCCCACTTGGGACACATACCTAGGTTGTGGTTTTGGTCCCTGGTCAGGGTACATATAGGGGATGGCTGATAGCTGTTTCTCTCTCATGTTGATATGTTTCTCTCTCTCCCTTCCTGTCTCTCTAAAATCAGTAGGCATATCCTCGGGTGAGGATTAAAAATAATACTTCTGTGTTATTATTAAAAGTAACAGCAAATCAATCATGTGATCTCTAAAAATATATGCTGTGAGTTTAGCATTTGTAGAAGTTATTTTTAGAACAAAAGCTATTATGGTTTTGTTCTAAAATTCCCTGCTTGGATCATAAGAAGGACAGCTTTTTCAGGGTGAGTACTCCAACTTAAAGGGGTATAGGAAAAAGCAGATCATTTCTAGGTTATATGTTTTCTAGAGAAGAGAAAACTAAGGATATTTCATATAAACTTATTTATATCACAATATGTACAAAGTATTGTGCCAAAAAACTTTATTTGTATAACCCAAATGAACTCTTACACTTATCCCATAAGCTAGGCATTGTTATGACCATTTTACAGATGAGAAAACTGAATCATAGATTTAAATAATTTTTCCAAAGGTGCATAGCTTTAAAAGTGGAGGATTCAGGATTCTAAAAGTAGGCTGTTTTCCTCAGAGCCTCTATAATTTCTGCAACTGTGGTTCACAAAATCCTAGTGTGCATAGGCATCATATAGGGATTGTACAGAAGTCCAGATATCCTGAGTCAGCAGGTCTTGGGTATTTTCTTTAACATACTTCAGCAGAGACTTTGTGATATGAACATGTGTGTGTATGCTACTTCGAATCTCTACCCTTGTGGTTAGTTGCCTTAGTCAGAAATATACACTCTAGGAGAGAGAGAGCTTAGCTAGCATTTAATCAAAAGGCCACAACCTAGAGGCATTCAAATATATTTATTTTCAAATAACACCAGACATTTTGATAATTTGACTAATGTACATTAGTACTGGGCATTTCTTGATGAAATTAGTAGTTTTCATTTCATGTGGATTTTCTGGAAGTGTTGTAGAGACCCTCGCTGCTCTTGCCCACACAGGTATTAAAATGTATGGCAGGTCCAGAAGTCTGCGTCCTCAGACATGGCACCCAGAGCTTGATTCCTTAGTGGCCTGTTTCAGGGGCTAATTTGGAGACTTCCTGATCTCCTGACTCTGATTAGATACTTAGCTGAATCCTGCTGCCTTTGCCTCCAGTGAACTGTCCACCGAAAGTTCTATCGGTGCACGTAGAAGGTCTGAGAGCTGGAACTCCATTGCACTTTGCCAAACTGATGGTATGATTGTTGCATGTTTGCTGAGAAATGCTGGTGTGTGTGCTAGGATTCAGACTGATATTGGCTTTCAGGAGGGTTGTGGAGAGGAAACTCATAACCTTCACTTATGACTAACTGTTGGAGACGCCCAATGATTACAAAAATCCCATGAAAATTGTGTCTAACCAGGTTGGATTAGGTCAGGATCTGAATTAATAGAAGCACCTTAGGTGTTTCTGATCGGAGACACACTTCATCTCCTTTCCTGTTTGAATGAAGGGCAGCAGGTTCTGGAAGTGTTTCCAGTCTGGGATGCGGGGTCAGATCTTCCTTTTAAAAAACATCCTTCATAATTTTGAGATTTAATCATTTTAAAGAAGAGATTTGTTAAAGTATTTATTCTGGCTAATATAAAGTAATAAAGCTTTGTGGTCCTTGGTGTCTGCTTAAAACCCCACAGCCAAGTAAAGTTTTCTGTTAGTGCTTCAAACTGAACCGCTGCAGAGATCCCTTGTTGTTGATCCAGTGACCTTTGCAAAGGCACAGTAATTTCACAAGTAAACACAATTAAGTGAGTCATATGCTTAAAAAAAATTGCTTTCCTATTGTAAAGTGGTATCAGGAAGCTAGATATATCTGGTGGAAAATAATGGGTTTCATTAAAATGCTGTGCTTATAATTCTATTAGTGTTGTTTATGCCTGAAATGATGTTAAATGTGTCATATCAAGGCTAGTCTAGGGAAAAAAGTCATGGCCTAATCTTATTTTTGCAAAATTTCTCATGATGAAAAAGCATAGAAAAGTTTTTTTGGGAAAAAATCTTATAGGAATAGATAAATATCAATTCTTGAAATAGTGAAGTCTATTCCTTCATACTCAGACAATAAATGCAGTGAAAAAAAATGCACTTTACACATAATGGGAGTTATATAATGTTTGTTTTCAAACTTCTTGATTGACATAGAGGAAATATAAAATGTGGTAAAAAGTTGAATAGGTACATAGCAATGGCCTTACAAAACTAGTGTGTAAAGCTTCTGAAAATAACATAGAAGCTTCTGAATCTTAAAAAATTAATGACAGTGAAAAGATTTTAGTGAGAAGACAAAATCATTAGGAGAAAACACTCCTTCAACTTCAGATGGAAAAATGAGTTGCTGAAAGCCAGGGAGACCATTTTCTGGCTAGGAATCACTAAGAGAGAAATGGATTCACTAAGTTGATAGTGGGGAGTTTTAAAAAATTTAAAGTGGCACCCTTTACAAAGGCGATCTCACAAGATCACAATAGCTTCCATCAAATCTATCAAGGTCATTTAGCACAATATCACAACCAGTTGCTTCTCAGCACTGTTCCATAGCAGATGAGGTCATGCCTAGCCTTATTTGAGACAGAGCAAAATTGTATGGTGGCTACTAAGTCATCAAATGTGAGTAAATCAGATTGTGTATAAGTTTAGTAGATATAATGATAATACACTTGAATTATTTGGATATTGTAACCTAAGATTAAATTGAGTTCTGTCATGATTGATGAGCCAAAACATTCTCTGATTTCTCAAATACAGATGATGGTAACTGCATTTTGTTTCGTGATTGTTCCTTCTATGTGGCTTTCGTAAACAATATTTACTGCTGCTCCTTGAGAAAGACCCTTTTTCCCCCCCCAGAAAATAGTAAAGGTTGATAATTGGATATAATAAACTACTTGGTTGATATTTTAACACTGATGATAAGTCTGATGTTAAATAAACTACTCAGTTTAGTTTACCTGATGAATAAAAGCATGCTCATTATTTGGTGAAGAAAACCAAACAACAATTTGACTGAAATTTTCATTTTGTAATCAGTTGCTTGGGTTTTTCCCTTCTAAAATTATAAGTTATATTAAAGAACTTCCTGTTTTGTGTGTTGTGGTTCCCCAGAGAGTATCATAATACAAACAAGAATAGTTTAACAATGAAAAGAAACCAGGAAATGAGGGGATGATGTGGGTATATAATGTCAAGAAAATGGCAGAAATGCTGGTTAGCTTTTTTGGTTTATAGAAAACAAAACATACTGCTTATAAAACACTAGTTTATAAAACATTTTTAAAATATATTTTTATTGATTTCAGAGAGGCAGGAAGAGGGAGAGAGATAATAACATCAATGATGAGAGAGAATCATTGAGCAGCTGCCTTCTGCACACCCCCTCCTGGGGATCAAGCCCACAACCGGGGCATTGGCCTGCCTGGGATCAAACCATGACCTCCTGGTTCAGAGGTTGACACTAAACCACTGAGCCATGCTGGCTGGGCTATAAAACCTTTTTTAAAAAAACAAAGACAAAAACAAGTCATACCTATAATAATGAGAAGAGCATTCACCTTAAGATTTTTCTTTCAAATTCTTTATGTTATTTTTAATAAAAGCTGTATTTCTTAAATAGTATTTATGGAGACTATTTCTGTAAACTCCCTACTCTGCCATGGTAGCCTGGTAATTAGATGGCCCTGCTGTTTCAAAGGGCATTGTGGAATGAGAGCAGGTCTGAAGTCACTCAGCTGTTGCACTCATAGGGACCTGAGAGGTGATCTTGTCCAGCTCCTTTTCACAGGTGATGAAACTGAAGATGAAAGAGGCTGAGTAACTTGGCTTGTGCTTTTTATTGCAGACCCTGAGCTAGAGCCTGAACTTCTCTGTTCCAAACCAATTCTTTTTTAAAAATTAAACTTTCATTTTGAGATTGCTGTATAGTCACATGAAGTTGTAAGAAATAATACAGAAGTCCCTTGTACCCTTTACCCAGTTTCCTTCAGTAGTAACATCTTGTCAAACTATAGCACAATATCACAACCAGGATATTGGCATTGATACCATCAAGATACCGAATAGTTTATCACCACAGGGATCCCTCCTGATGCTCTGTTACACTACACCCACCATCTTCCCGCCCAACCCACTCTTTAAACATTGGCAACCATCCTAATCTGTTTTCCATTTCTGTAGTTTTATTTCAAAAATTTTGCATAAATGAATCATACAGTATACAACCTTCTGAGATTGGCTTTGTTCATCTGGCATAATGCTCTGGGAATTAATCTAGATTGTTGCATGCATCTGCTTGTTTCTCTTTATTGCTGAACAATAGAGATGTACCATATCAACGCTTTTTTTCCACAGATGATTTCTGTTCCAATCTTGGGAAATCTAAGCCATTTCCACTTTTAAGGTTAGGGAACATAATTATGAAGAAACAGTCAGATTTCAACAGTCTTCCTTTTATGTTTGGAGAGACTGAGGAAAGGTAATTGTCAAGATAGCAGAGATTGCCCTAACCGGTTTGGCTCAGTGGTTAGAGTGTCGGCCTGTGGACTGAAGGGTCCCAGGTTCAACTCCGGTCAAGGGCTTGGTTGTGGGCACATTCCCAGTGGGGAGTGTGCAGGAGGCAGCTGATCGATGTTTCTCTCTCATCGATGTTTCTAACTCTCTATCCCTCTCCCCTCCTCTCTGTAAAAAATCAATAAAATATATTTAAAAAACCACACAAGGTAGCAGAGATCCATGCAGGAAAAAGGGTGGTTTTTTGGTGCCTCAGCTTCCTTTGTTTTGTGCTGAGACTGAGAAGGAGGGCTTCCATACTTCAGAAAACATTTCCTGAGGGCTGTGATCAGAAGGGGGTTCTACTAAACACCATGTGGGTGTGAGGCAGCCTCCTCAGGCCAACATCTCAGCTATTAAACAGGGCAAAACAATTGCAGGGCTCATCTCTGTGTCACAGAAGGGATTTTGCAGGTGCCAATTGTCATTACTGAAAGTGGAATGTGGCCAGAAGACATGGTGTAGCACCTGTCCAACTCTCTAAATGTGCTGTGGGTTTTAATGACCCGAGAGTTGAGATTTGGCTCCTGCATTAAACCCTAAAGATAGATTCATTAGAAAAACAAAATGCTTGTAGGTGAAGAATGTGTTTCAATTCTTGAATTAAATTTTAGTTCAAATCACAGTGGGCTGTGGGGCATTTGTCCTGTGCACATTTGTAGGTACACCCAGTGGTAAAAAAACTTTCAGAATTTCACAATTGTCAATTAGGAGGTGGGAGATCACAAAGCCACACCCTGCCTGCCTCAGTGTAGTTATGTGTTCTAACCATTTGAGGATGACTTGAAGAGACTGTAGTGAGAGGGGAAATAAATGGCCTAGAGATGATTGGAATTAAAATATGAGGTGAGGGGAGCACAATTATTTGAAGAATTATTAGATAAAAAGATAAAGGCTTTTTATTGAAAATGAATAAAGTGAGCCTGTGACTTCAAGGAAAACAACTGACAGTATCTGGTGCCAAAGATAAAACATGAGTTTTAATTGAAAATTAGGATTTTGAAATACTGACATCTAACACCAAGAGCTGACACCTTCCCAGTACTTAAAGGCTTGTCTGATGAGATCACTGATGACATTCACAAATGTGATTTTTTTATATTGTATAATTGAGTGAACACAATTTGATATTGTATAATGGCATTTAGAATATCTGCATAACTGAATGAACCAATATTTTCCAAGTGACAGTTTACAATGTTACAAAATCACATATGAGTAAAAAGATCCATTCAAAGTACAAGATTGACTTCTAGCCAAGGTAGAGTGACAGGGACACCTTATGATTAATGCCATGGAGTATCTTTTCATGTGTTTATTGGCCATTTGGATGTGTACCTTCTTTGGAGAACTGTTTATTTAGATCTTTTGCCCATAAAAAACAATTGGATGATGATGATGATTTTTTAATTGTTGCACTGTGACTTTCTTTTTGGAGATGTTATGTTAGGCCCTCTCCCCTCTAGGCTTTGATATAACAGT
The DNA here is from genome assembly GCF_027574615.1 of Eptesicus fuscus. Taxonomy (NCBI): domain Eukaryota; kingdom Metazoa; phylum Chordata; class Mammalia; order Chiroptera; family Vespertilionidae; genus Eptesicus; species Eptesicus fuscus. The sequence goes on from NC_072474.1 coordinate 70,051,786, forward strand.
GTACTTGTATATAGTCATCTAGGTTCAGCAGTCATCATTAAACAGACACATACCACTCTGCATGAAGTAGCATGGCCACAGTTGCTTTGAGGTTTATATTTTCTTGCTTTGTCTCTTTAAACTCAGATATTAAAATTGGGTCCAGTTCCTCACTCTTTGATCAGATATTCTCTAAACCTACTGCTGTGCTTATCTTGCAGGGAAAAAAAAAAAAAGATAAGGACTTTGGAAACACAAAAACATAAGCAAGGAAAGAGGGGAGGGAATATGATATATCTTACCAAGCCTGGCAGACAATTTTTAAGAAATGTTCCTTAATGCAAAGTGAGGTATGCATGTGTAAGGTGACCAGATCGTCCCGCTTTTGGCGGGACAAAACCGATTTTTAACAATTTGTCCCGCGTCCTACGGCGTTTTAAAGAAATCCCTATTTTTGGAAAGGGACTTTTTTAAAACGCCGTGGGACGCGGGACAAATTGATAAAAATCGGTTTTGTCCCGCCAAAAGCGGGACGATCTGGTCACCTTAATGTAGTGTGAACCCTGGAATGCTTGGGAGGAGAGGATGGGGATGGGTGGTATGGGAGAGGGTTTAGCAGGAGCATGAGGGCCTCATTAGGTTCAGTTGGATAGATCCCAGCACTAAAGGGACTAGAAGGAACTAGAAGGAAAGTACTGATTCATTTGGATTTTTATTTTCACATCAGTAGTTTTAATTTGAAGTTGCCTGTCTGAGACTCGGTAATTTAATGTCTTTTTAACGTTGACAGATTTTCCTGCCAATGCTGTGAAATCCATGTGAAGCTGAAGGGGCAATCAGACTGGTATTAAAAATGAACAGTTTGGACTCATTTCTGTCACTTCTGAGGAAAGAAATAATTTCTTGCTCTGAAAGCCAGGCTGCTGTGTCTCTGCCGGCTCTCGTTTCAACTAGCCCTCCGGATAGTGCGGGTGGCTGTGAATTTTGTCCACAGACACTTAGACGTGATTTTTATGTAGCTCGTTCCTTTTTCTAGCGTTCCTCATGCCAAGAGGCCTGTCTCATCAAGGCAACTCTAGTCTTTCTGGAGTACAAAGTCACAGCTTCAGAAGTCATCACAACATTTGGGGTGCTAGTTGGTAGGGCAGCCAGGTGTGAGGTTTCAAGTGATATTATTACAAATTCCCTGGCACTTTCCACATTGTATGGTAAATATGAGGTTTGAGCCAACTCTTCTCTGGGGGTCATACCCAAATCACCATCCTCCGCCCCTATAAGTCCAGTGGGCCCCTTCAGGGCCCCCCAACTGGCCACTGTGGAATTGCTGCTGAATATTGACACAATTTCTGTCTTCAAGCCTCAGATTTAGCAACCAAGCCTGTTGGTTTGTTAAAGCTCCCTAGAGAAACTGGTGTTCCCCAGAGGCGCATTCTGTGGTCACTTAGGGGAGGTAAGGAGATGAGGCAGGTGAGAGTGGAGTGAAGTGAAGGGCTTCTCAGAGCCGGCTCCAGCACCAGCTCCTGGCATTGCAGGCGTATAAAGGGTGTCAGTTTCCCAAAGAGATTTGTACTTGCCCTGTCTCCCAGGTAGGGACGTAGCTAATGGCTAAGGGTAATTTTGCATAATTCTGCTTGAAAGAGGAGCCCCTCTCCCATCCCGTTTAGCACTGATTTGTCACTTTTTCTTGCTCTCAGTGTCTTTTTATAGGGAAGAGGAGCATACAAGAAGCAGCAGAGAATATAGCTTAAGAACATAAGCTATAATAAACTAGACTGCTTGAGTTTGAAACCAAGCTTTGCCACTGACTTGGGCAAATTAATTAACCATTCAGTGCCCTAGTTTTCCCTCATCTGGAAAGCAGGAATAATAATACCTATTTCATTGGGTTCATATAAAAGTAAGTTTATATATGTATTCCAAGGACCTATTACTGCATAATAACGCCAAACTGTGCTAAAACAACAACTATCATTTTTATTATTCCTCATGATTCTAGTAGTTGGTTTGGCTCAGGTGGGCCATTCGTATACAGGGTCTATGATGTACTTGCTGGGGTGGCTGGGGCTGGTATCATCTTGACCTCAGCAGGGGCTATTGGTTGAAACACTTCCATCTGGACTCTCTTTGCGGCTTGGGGTTCCTTACAACATGAAGACTGGGTTCCAAGAGCAAGTGTTCCAAAAGAACCGTATGGAATGTGTGCTACCTTTTATGAACTAGCCTTAGAAATCACATGGGATTACTTTTTTCATATGCTGTTGGATGAAGGAGTCATAAAGGTCCATTCTGGTTCAAGGGGAAAAGTCACAGGTCCTGTTATGTACTAGGAGACATGTCAACATCATTCTGTAAGAAGAGCATATGGGATGGATGGATAGGTGGTGGTAGCCATCTTTGGAAAAGCCATTGTGCCAAAGAATGTAGAGCACTTAGAGCCGTGTCTGGTTCGTGTGAATGCTCAGTAAATGTTAGTTATCATTTATTGGATTTTAAGCCGACTGATCCCCAAAATGGGACAGCTAACCACTTCTTATCCCAGCCTCGTTTCTTCAGTAAGTTTTGGGGAAGTTGCTTTTAGCCTGTGGTTTTAACGATGCTTCAATCTGTGTCTAAGGCTCTGTGAGGAGGACCTCCTGGGTCTGAGGATGTTATATCTTTAAAAGTAAACCTTAAGATGAAGGACAAGAAAGGAAAATTCAAGTCAGCCTAGAAATGTGCCTGGGTCATTTGGTCATGACATGTTGGAAACCAAGACATTCTACTCCAGCACAGTTCACTCATACACTCTCCAAGTGACCAGCATAATTAACCTCTAGGAGGAGCTGACTGTAGTCCCACCCTCGTATTCATTGAGGCTTTGTATAAAATTGAGCCAAATTTTCCTTGGCACGGGTAGGGCCCTCTGAGGTTGACTGCCCCTGAGGCCAATCATCTCATAGCCATTTTAGGAAGTGTTTGTTTGACTTTGAGGTGACCCTCATTTGAACTTGAATCTCAAAGGCAAGTGGATCAGATAGCTTAGTCATGGAAGCACTAGTCCAAAGCCAGAGCTTTAGGGCTTTTGTTGTAAGCAAGTGAAATGCAGGAAAAGGCTTCTTGTGTGCCATCTGCTTCTTTATAAATGAAATAGCACAAGCAGCAGGCCTTGAGCCCCAGGCAGTGTTGACTGCAGCAGTTTTCTCCAGATGTGCTGGATCCTCTATGACCCTCTTTATGTTTTCCTAATATAATATTTTCCAACTTAAAAAATTAAGCAGTAGTCTTAGTCCTCTTCTTTAAAGAGTAAAGAATCAGCATGACTCTGAAACAATTGAAAAAGCAATCAAAAACTTCAGAGTGGCCCTAAAAAATATTCAAATGTGAAAATCACGCAAGTGAGTGTTGGCCTCTGTAGATACCATTCAGCTATATGTAAGTTTATCTAGGGCTTTTGTCACTTATATATGATTCTTCTAAAGATCCTAATGGAGATTTTAGAATTAGAGTAAGCCTCCAGTTAAATTTTATGGTAACTCAGTAGTTCATTGTTAAGTCCTTGTGGATGGATTATACTGTGTTGATATTAATATGTAGGGAAAGAGTAAAAGCAAACAGCCCAGACCTCTAGATCGTCAAATCAGTCAGAGTCTCTCATTGGCTTGTTCCATCTGCTCATAGTATGGAAAGGCATCCTGGGAAGAACTGTCTTTCTGCAGACTGGCTGAGGGAAAAATGAGAAAAGCAGAGGAAGTCACGGCTATGTGAATAATTCTAATTAACCCATGCCCATTGAGTACAGGCCAACAAAGAATGAGGGGGAAATAAGAAACAGGAATTAAAAACTAATAAGAGAGTGATACAGAATTTACTAGGTGACCGGAAAATACACACAAGGAGTACTCAAAGATTCAGGAAAAACCCTTTATTTTCAGATGTACTAGTACTGTGACTGAGGGGGTCAGTTCTCCAAAGCCTGAGTGATGAATATGGAGAAAGCTTTCCCTGTATACCCTTCAGTTTCTTTATCCCTCAAATGTGGCAGGCTTCCAGACCTTTCATGGGCCTAGAGAAAAGCCCCATGTGTTGGGATGGGGGACGTGAAACCACACGCAAAGGCCTGGCCTGGCACCAGTGCTGATAACCCCCTCCGAGGTTTGTGTATGGTTCATGGTTTATGGCCTCTGCAAAAAGGGAGTATTCCAGGAAACAGGTTCTGCAAGGCAGGACAGGCATCAATGGAGCTAATTATTGGCTAGCAAGAGTGTGTGTTAGAAGGCAGGTTACTGGCATAGATTCAGATTGCTAGGCTCCACCCCCGCAAAAAAAAAAAGTCTTATATTCAAGAGTACAGTTATGAGATGGCATTGCCATTTGAAGACTAATAACATATTATTGTTCTAGCTGAAAGTGGCTGAAATCTCAGGCTGAAATTCTTAACCCAAACCAAAACAAATATTAATTATGTAAAATTTTTTCATAGAATCTGTGTCTTGGTTGAAATTCACCCCAAAGCAACACTGAGATAAGGACTTGAGTGCAAGTGGTTTATTTGAGAGGCTGTAAACACAAGTGAGGGAGTAAGGAAAAATCAATAAAAAGTGTGTTAATGAGCTGTGGGCATCTAGATGTCAGTCCTGTTGAGGACCCTTTGAGGAGCCATGTTTAACATATCTCAGAAGTGTCCCACATAGGGATAGTGAATCTGGGGTATTTAGTCTTTGGGTCTAGTCCCTGTTGGCTGAGGTTTTCCCCTGAGGATATTAATTTCCAATATTTTTCCTTCCTTCCTTCCTTCCTTCCTTCCTTCCTTCCTTCCTTCCTTCCTTCCTTCCTTCCTTCCTTCCTTCCTCCTTCCTCCTTCCTCCTCCTCCTTCTCCTCCTCTTCCTTCCTTCCTTCCTTCCTTCCTTCCTTCCTTCCTTCCTTCCTTCCTTCCTTCCTTCCTTCCTTCCTTCTTTCTTTCTTTCTTTCTTTCTTTCTTTCTTTCTTTCTTTCTTTCTTTCTTTCTTTCTTTCTTTCTTTCTTTCCTTTCCTCATTCCCTTTCTTCCATACTTTCTTGCTGTCTTTTCATCCATTCATCCATCCACTCACTCTTGGCATCAGTGTTAATTGACTATTAGTGACAATGTGGAAACCATGCCTACTTGAACTTTGACCAAATATATCTAAGTGATAAATAGACACTATCTGCACATATATACATACATAGATATGTACATAACTGTCAAAGGAACTGTATTAAGGAAAGCATAGATGGCCTGTCGACACTTTATCTTAGAAACAGTATTATCTCATATATCTGAAAGAACAGAAGATATTTTACTCCTCCACCCTGGACAAAAAGCTCAAATTTGTTAAAAAAGAAACTGGCTATTCATTTCTGTACTCCATGGATTTTTCTTTTGAAAGAGTCAATGCACTATGCCTTCCCAAACTCACCCTGCTCTTCCTGAATCCTTTCAGAACCTGAACCTCCTAGAAAAGAACAAAGCAACATGTAATAGGGGACTGAAATAGTGTATTGAATCTTGAGAGTTTTGGTCCTTTTGAATAAGATTAGAGAACTAAGAAAAAAGATCAGGCAGCATGATACCCTGGGTATTGTGATTTTTAACATACTCCAGTAACTCAGAGTATCAGAGAATCAAGCAATGGGGTTGGAAGGTAATTTTAATAAAGCTGCATATGAGGAAGGCCTGCTCAACACATAAAATGAAGGATGGGGGTTTGCTTACTGAGTTGTAGGTATAGATCTAAGAATCAGCATTCAGGAGGACAGGGATTCTAGCAAACATGGATGACGCTCATCATTTGATAATGAAAACAGAAAGAGAAAAACAAAAACAACAATATAGGCTCTATGAAAGATGAGGGAAGAGAAACATTCTGAAGTCTCAGAGAAAGTATATAGCTCTGAGAATGGGGACAGTACATATTTAAAGATGGTTAAGGATAAGGAACCAGAAGTTTAAAAAAATAATGGGAATTCTCATTCCAGATATCATTCCAGAAGACTCAAAATCTATGAAATAGAAACTCATAAGGAGAGATTAGGCTGAGGTAGAAAGAAAATGCATTTGTGGGAAAAATAATATAAGTCCCTCTTTTACAAAGGGAAAATATGAAATCAGAGATATGTATGTTATTTTAAAAAGAAAGTCAACCTTAACAAAAACTAAAAGAAAAATCTTTTGAACCTAAAAATACTGTTTATTTAGAAACTGTGCAGAAATTCCTTGCCCTGTTTTATAAGGACACTGAGTTTATGAATTAGCAAACTATAAAGGAGTCTTCGTTAGCTAACTAGTTAGCTAGAGGTAATGTTCTCTACTAAGACTCAATTTGATTATTCTCTCTTTTTTATCATAAGTGACAAAGTCCTCTATTATGTTTTCCTGTCATTCATTCAAGCTCTGGCTGGTGTGGCTCAGTTGGTTGGAGTGTCATCCTAAGCACAAGGGTTGCAGGTTTGATTCCCAGTCAGGGTACATGCCCAGGTTGTGGATTCAATCTCTTGGGTTTGGGCACATATGAGAGGCAGCCAATTGATGTTTCTCTCTCACATGGATGTTTCTTTCTCTCTCTCCTTTCCTTTCTTCACTCTCTAAAATCAATAAAAACAAACAAACAAAAAAATAAATAAATAATAAAGCAAAGAGGATACACTTGTCAAAATTTTTTTATTAATAAGCTTGAGTTTATCAGTCTGAAATTTAAACATTACCTTTTTTATAAATATAAGGGTGGGCAAAAGTAGGCACACAGTTGTGAGTATGCAAAACAGAGTTTATTCTTGTATTATTATTTATTGACTATTGTGTTATTTTCCATATGAACAACTATACACCTACTTTTGCTCACCCCTGTATTAAAGTTGGTGAAACAACTTTTAGATAATTGTAAGAAGATGTGGAACTTGGCTAGTGTAGGAGATAGTAACAGTTCATTAAAGATGACTGCAATCTATTTCATATGTAAGGAACTTATATTGAACTTACTGGATTTTTTTGCCTTTCTCCGTTTGTGTTTCTTTTGGGGTTTATGTGCCTTAATATAGTTACACAGTGTAATTTCTGGAGACAACATACCACTGTTTTCTCTACAATGGTTTAAAAACAAAAGTGCTTATGGAAATGTCTAAACTAAAAGCATAACGGTAAGACCCTGGAAGTTGACAAAAAACTCAGAATGCAACAGCAGTAGGAAGTAGAATTTATACTGTAGAAACCTAATTCAAACATAATATATTTTTCTCAGGCTCACTGGGAAAAAAGGTAAATTAAACAAAGAAACATGAAAGTGAGGATTATTGGCATGGAAATAGAGAATCAGTGACTTATTTTCAGAATTATATGCGTTCCTTGGGGGCAGAAGCAAAAATAACTAGAACAAAAAACTTGATCAAACAAAACTATTGGGAAGTTGATAGAGAATATGAGAGAGAGAAAGAGAGAGAGAGAGAGAGAGAGGGAGAGAGAGAGAGAGAGAGGCTGATCGCGTTTCCCACATTCTAGGCTAAATCAACGCGACAAGCCCAGCATAGGCCCCGGTCCTGAGAGCTGATCTTTTAATTTTTATTCTCACCAGAGGATATGTGTGAGAGAAATATCAACCAGTTGCCTCCCATTTGTGCCTGACAGGGGCAAGGGATTGAACCTGCAACCTAGGTATGTGGCCTGACCAGGAATCAGACTTTCAACCTTTTTGGTGTACAGGACAACACTCCAGCCAACTGAACCATCTGGCCAGGGTGAGAGCTGATTTTTTAAATGTTTTGACATTCTGTGAGCTTGTCATTAAACACAGCCATAATAAAAAATGTAAACTTATAAACTTACAATTAAGTAAATTATATTTTAAAATGTAAGAAATACTCAAAACATCACTCCCCAATTATTTTTACTACATTTTACTATCATCTATGCTCTTGAGGTTACTTACATCTGTATGGAGGAAATCCAGTATCAAGGTGTGCTGCTGAATCTTTCCAACTCTGTGCTCAGTCATGTCACAGTGGTCATTTGAAATCAGCCATAGCAGGAGTATTTAATCATTGAAATCAACAGATGCTATAAATCAGGGCTTGGTTTGTTTTGTTGATTGTCTAGATTGCAGAAAGTAGATGGAGAAAACCTTAATCATGGAGATTACATTTAAAAGTGGGCCATGTCATTAGTCATTACATTGAGAAAAGCACAAAAAATTGAAGACATAATCTTCTATTATTCAAAAACTAGAGGCCCAGTGCATGGATTCGTGCACCGGTGGGGTCCCTTGACATGGCCTGCAGTGATCAGGCCGAAATTGGCAGTCCAATGCTGCCTGCCACTCCCGCTCATCCCAACCCTACTGCACTTGCCGTGGGCTTGCTCCCAGTCAGTCCCGATGAGCTGTGAGCCCTGCATCTGGCGCCTGTGGGTCAGCTGAGTGGCACTCCTGCTGTGGGACTGCACTGACCACCAAGGGGAAGCTCCTGCATTGAGAATCTGCCCCCCTGGTGGTCAGTGCATGTCATAGCGACCAGTCGTTTGGTTGCTTAGGCATATATATATATACTAGAGGCCTGATGCACAAAATTCGTCCAAGGGTAGGCTCTCACAGCCCCGGCTGCCTCGGCCCTTGTAGCAGTCTCAGCTGCTGCCTTGGCCCTCGAAGCCCTGGCTTCGTCTGGAAGGTTGTCCAGAAGGTCGTCCAGACGTCGTTCCACTGTTCGGTTGATTTGCATATTATGCTTTTATTATTATAGATCATATACTGAGAAAAGAAATTAGGTCATTGACAGATGAGTGAAGTTCTGACATAAGTCTTTGTGATTTTGCTTTCTTCTTGTAAATGTAAAAGTCATATCACCCAACAGTCATGTTGGAACCACACTCAGTTCTTGATTGTCACCAAGGACGTCTATATAACAAGAGGTCACAAAATATCAAGAAAATCATTCAGTGAAGACCTGGGATTTAGGATCAAGAGAATTATATATTTTATTATATTTACAATTGGTGTGCTGCACATCCATTTATCAGTAAAATTTATAACAAACATATATAGGTATAAATACATTCTTTTTTGGAAAGCTTGTTTTTAAATTACATTCTTTCAATTTTCATGGATTACATGGACAACAGAAAAATGCTCAAGCTCAAAGGAATACAAAACATTACACTAATAAAGGAAACAAAAATGATACTTTTCCTCAGATGATTTTCTTTGAAGACACCAAAATCTAAGAGACAATAAAGGCAGCTACAGAGTTTTGAGAGAAAATATTGGTTTCCAAGAAGAACATCCAGTCAGGGTGTTTTTGCCTATGAGGCCACAGAATGGCATTCTATGATATCTAGAGACCTTAAAACTATTTCACCAGCACCTTCTTTCTGAATAACTTACTTGACTACATCCTCTATCTGGCCAGTAAAAATATCAAAATGAGGTCAACAATGAAAAAGCTTTAAAGAGGCAACACCAAAACAAACTAACTATAGTAATTGCTGTAATTTGGCTATAAGCCAAATGCAACTAAAAAATTCTTGAATTAGAGTATATAATAAAATAACTTAATAACAATTAAAGAGAAATGAATAGAACAATGATCATAATTTGTTAGTGGCTATACTGATTTCCCAACTCAAGATGTTTAAGATATATAGAGAGAGCCAGACTTTTGAAACTCTGTAATGCTATTTCTTGAGTGTTTTAAAAAAGAATTTGCTTTATTTCATCAGTTTCCTGAGAAATATCAATTTGTTTATCTTGTTCTATTGGCCATATTTTGTCTTAGATTGTTTGTAAATTAAGATAGTACTTCTACCTTCTATGCCACTTCTGTTAAATGACTTCATTCCCTTCAAGTTAGCCCCATGTTATGTTCCTATCCTCCTTCATTTCCAGATATGTCTATTTTATAGATCATGTTTATTAGCTTTTAGTAACCTTGTTTAGTTAGTCTTTTAAAAATTTTTATTAATATAATTTTAGGGTAGTTTTAGGTTCACAACAACATTGAGCAGAAGGTACAGAGATTTCCTATTACTTCCTGCCCCCACACATGCATAACCTCCCCCAATATTAACACCCCCAACCAGGTGGGTAAATTTATTACAATTACACATCATCATCCCCAAAAGTCCATAATTTACATTATGGTTCACTCTTGGTGTTGTATGTTCTATGGGCTTGGACGAGTGTATAATGACATGCACCCATCATTGTGGTATCATACTGAGTAGTTTCACTGCCTTAAACATCCTCTGTGCTCCACCTATTTGTCTCTCTACCTTCTCAACTCCTGACAACCACTGATCTTTGTATTGTTTCCATAGTTTTTCTTCCCCAGAATGTTATACTGTATAGTTGGAATCGTACAGTATGTAGCCTTTTCAGATTGCTTATTTTACTTACTAATATGCATTTAAGATTCCTCCATGTCTTTTCATGGTGTGATAGCTCATTTTCTTTTAGCACTGAATAATGTTCCACTGTGTGGCTAAACCAGCGGTTAGCTATACATTCACCTACTGAAGAAAATCTTGGTTGCTTCCAAAGTTTGGTAATTGTGTATAAAGCTGCTATAAAAATCCATGTGCAGGTTTTTGTGTAGACATAGTTTTCAAGTCCTTTAGGTAAATATCAAGGAGTAATATTGCTGGATTGTGTGGTAAAAGTATGTTAATTTTTGTAAGAAACTACTGAACTCTCTTCCAAAGTGGCTGTGCCATTTTGCATTCCCACCAGCAATGAATGAGTGTTCCCATTGCTCCATATCCTTGCCAGCATTTGGTGTCATCAGGGTTCCAGATATTGGTTATTATTATAATAGGTATAGAGTGATATCTCATTGTTATTTTAATTTGCATCTCCCTAATGACATATGATGTGAAACATCTTTTCGTATGCTTATTTGCCATCTGTACATCTCTGGTGAGGTTTCTGTTAAAGCCTGTAGCCTATTTTTAAAATCAGGTTGTTTGTTTTCTTATTGTTGAGTTTTCAGAGTTTTTTATACAGTTATATATATATTTTTGCTTGTTTCCTCTTCATCTTGTTATCTATAAGGTATAATATTATTTCTCAAAAATTTTTTTTTCTCAATGCCTAAAACCTTGGCAATACTTAATAGGCTCATCATTCCCCAGGAGTAATTTTAAGATCTCCTTTCCATGAATTGTCAGGTAGCATGTTATTGAGGTTGAAGAGATGAGGCAGAGAACCAATTATCACAACCAACTTTGCTAATATCCTTCATTCTGTCAACCACTGACTATTAGTGCAGGAAGAGATCCTAGACCCCTGTTGTCCTGCTCTTGCTTTAGAGATGAGGAGATGGAGAGAAAGAGTTTCAAGGGGAACTGTTGTTTAGTCACAGTCCAATGAATCTAAGGCTCTGGACTCTCAGTTTACTGGTTAAAAATTATGTCTTCTTTTTCTTATAAATGAAAACTATAAATGATGAAGCATTGGGTGGAGAAGAGGAAGAAGATAGTAAGGTTTAGATTGGGCCTCCTGATGAGGCCTCAATGCGCTCTGATCTAACCAGTAGTCAAATTACCTCATGTGCATCTCTCCACCTTGTTCATTATCCCCCACTAAACCTACAGGCTGTGGTCTGTGTATGACCGTCAGAGTTATCCTTTTATATCAGTGACTCTATTGGCATGTGATGTTTTTAAATGCCTTGTAAGAGATCTCTGTGTTTCTTCTGACTATTTCTATCACCCATTGCTCAGTCAAAGCTGCCTTAAGTTCCTCTTAATGGGCTTATCTCCAGAGGGCATTAGCTGGATGCATCTTTAAATGTATGCTACATGCTCTTTATTTCCCTTTCTTATTTTGCTTTTTTTCAGGGTTGATTTCAATTAAAGATTATTGGGATATTAGATTAATATTCAATGTTTTCTAGTGTAGGTCTGAATTTTTTTTAAGTATACAGTTCAGTAATGTTACATATATTCACATTGTGCAACAGATCTTTAGAACTTTTTCATTTTGCAAAACTGAAACTTTATATACATTAAACAACAACGCCTTCTTCTCCCTTGGATTTGATTTTGCCTTATGGGATCACAACACATAACAAGGAATTCTATGGACTGCTATCGAAGAAGGGAAGAGCTGCCAATACCTAGGACTTAGTTTTGTGTGAATAGGAAGTTGTTAGGATGGTTATCTTAAAATTAGGGGGGGGAATCTCATCCAGAAGAAACTTCCATCTCTTGGGTACAATAGTCATTTATGTATCTATGTATCTATGTATATCTATCGATCAAGTTGAATGATACTTGGCTTCTGAAACATTAATATTTTAAATACGAACAGCCATAGCCTTGGGTGCTGTGCAGCACACAGGACCCTTTCTCTTTGGCAATTCTTAAATGCATTTATGTTATGACACACACTTCTTCCGGGGTTCTAACTTTATGCAATTTCTACCTATGAGGCAGCCCTAAATCTGTCCATTCCCCAAGGAAGTCTGCCATCTGTTCATCAAACTCAGAGCAGTGGGAGGGAGCAGCTGCAGTTTCTATCTGAATCTGAATGTGTATGTATTAATCATTACGAAAAAAATTTGTGCTCATTTATGCTTTGAGTCACAACTGTGCCATCAGTTGGTCCCAACAAAACTGTCAATGCTCATCCCAAGGGAGCAAGACCTGAATTCTGTTCCTAGCAGTACTCTCCTGGTGCATTTTGGTCAACTCATATAAAATCCTTTTTCTTTGTCCTCATCAGAAATAAAAAATGTTTTTTTAAGATTGCTTTTCCCTTGATGAGAATAAAGAAACAGTTCTTAGATCTCCTGCCTTATTGTTTCTGAGAGAGCTGTTTACATTAGTCACTGGGAGCAAAGTTCTTGAAGAAAGTGTAAGGAGCTCTCATGGCTGAGGGCTGGGAAAGGCCTTGGAGATCAATGGTCCTGGGCTCCTCAATCTTCAGATTTGCATATGATCTTGCTAATTTTTGCAGTATCTTTATATCACCTGTTATTTATTTTATATATATTTAGAGTTCTGAATAACTCACTTTTAATACTTATTTTTGTGCTATTAAAAGTATCTAAATTATAGATATGTCTTATATATTAATCTTATGTTATACATTTAAAAATATAGAATTTATAAATATGTTTTTTCTCCATATCACATTAAAATAAAATAAATTAAATTCTTAAAATAAAAAATAATAGTGCATGTGCCATCTAAAATTAATGGTTCACATATTATACTTTGGGAAACATTGATCTAAACCAGTACATGTGGAAACAGCTTCAGAAGGAATGTGACTTCCCAAAGTCCCTTAATGGAACCCAGGGCTTTTAAATTCCAGTTTGGTTTTCTACAGCATAGAAACATAAATGGGAAAAGCATTCTGGGTGATAAATCTAGCTGGGATTTAGTTAGGAGAATTTGGGGAGATGAGATAGATTGAAAATATTTTGGAGGACCTTGGGTATTAGGTATGGGAGTAGAAACTTCTCCCTGGGTTTCAAGGTTTTACCCCTGGCATCAGAACATCTAAAAAGTTGTGCGTAATGTTTATCAGATTTATGCCCATAGATATTTGGGAGGGGAAAGAAGAGTCCTCTATAAAAGTTACCAACCACTGCTCTTGGCATGACAGCTATTTTGGTTCTCAAATAGGGGAGTAAGTGTGTTTTAGAAAGAACACTCTGGAGCAATATAGGAAGTGGAACAGAATGAGGGTAGCCTGAAAGAGAGAACAGGAGGGGACTGAAGCTGTTCCAGCAAAGGGTGCCTGAACAGGGCTAGGGTGGACTTAGGAAGGTTAATGTAGGTAACAGTGAAGCAGAGAGAAATCACATTGGCTATCGTCATTTATTTTCTGAGGGTCACCCATGTAGCCAAATTATTGAGTGAAAAATTTACATATGTAAACATTACCCAAACAATGCCTGATTTTTGTGTGTGATTGGGGTAGAGGATAGGGCAAAGGAGGGAGAGGAAAAGGTGATAAAAGGAGGGACTTCTGCACCGTGAAAGGGCAGCTTATTTTGCAACCAAAAGGGACACCCGAGGAAGGATATTTTCTGTTACTTTTGCTTGAGGCTTAATAATTTTAAGGAACTGTTGGCACTTACCTATCTGAGAGTGTGGGTAGTGCAACAAAGGTAGGAACACATTTAACAAAGCAGCCCCATGAGTCAGGCACTGAGCTAGGGGCTTTTGCAGGTTATTTCGATTGGTAAGCACACCTGAAGAGAACTGCTTCTATTGAACACTGAGCAATACAGAATGAGGATTTATTCATTAATTTTCCAAAGGTCTACTGAGCATGTATTAAGTCCGTATATAATGGAGCAGACCGGGGGCCACAGTGGACACAGAATGTCTACTGAGCATGTATTAAGTCCCTGAGAAGGGCCACAGAGATTGTGAGCTTCTTATCTTTTGCTATTTGGAATAGCAAAAAACAAACAAACAAACAAACAAACTTAACAACTAATGCATTTATAGTATCTACATACACATAAGGAAACATTGCAAAGCAAGTTAAATGAAGAAATAAAAAGAATCATACACCTGATGATTAATTATATACCATCTTTTGATAGTTTTTCTATGGAGGGTGTGCTGGTGATTTTCTCCCCCACAGAGATCATTATCTTAATTTTTCACTACAGTTTTACTGAGAACTTGAAAAATAGGGATGATAGAGAAGGGTGAATATAGAAGGAGACCATCTCTTGAGGACTTATTGATTAATGACATAGCCTTCACTTAGAATAAATAGCTTTGCATGTAGTTCAGATTGCTACCAATGGAAAGCCACCACTATTATCATTTAATACTTTGAAGGTGACATCTATGTTCAAGAGACTGCTTCAAAAACAATAGGCTCCCATAAATAATGAAGTCCTGGTCTGCTTCAGAAAATTGCAATTGAAAGTCATAAGTGGCTCAGGAAGAGACAATAAAAGATGGAACATTGAGGAAAGCTATTTGCGGGTAGGCTGGCTGGACTTGGGAAGCGCTGATGGAGCAGACCGTGGGCCACAGTGGACACAGAATGCTAAGATCGAGACTGGAGAAACAAATGCAAAAAGTTGGGCTGGAAAAATCAGGAATAGATTTTCTCTTCCTCATATATAAGGTCAAATATCCCAGTGAACCTTTTGGGCTTCTCAGCAGTACCATTAATAACTTACTCAAAAATGGCATTTGTAGCTGATCTTCTTTGTTACCACCATCATGACTGTAGAAAGCAAGACTTTTTAATGAGAGCAACATGAATAATTAATGTCAAGCTCAATCTATGATAGCATGTGCATCAATTAGCTATTGCTATAAAACAGACTACCCTCAAACTCAGAGGCTAACAATGATAGTCATGTAATATTACAGCTCTTACAGATACAGATCTGTTCTGGGTTGGGTGGAAGGCTAGGCTTGGCTGGGGTGGCTCTACTCCATGTGTCTCTCCTCCTCCTCTTGGGGCCAGTGAGCTAGCCTGGACTCGTACTTCTCATGGTGATGACAGAGGTCCAAAAAGGCAAGCGGAAAACAGGCAAGGTCCTCGAGGACCTCAACATTATTTGCCCCTCGAACTGTTGGCCACAAGAAGTCATATGGTTAAAAAGTGAAGGGGTGGGAAATACACTTCGTCTGTATAATGGGAGGAACTACAAAGTTACATGCAAAGGGTGTGGCTATAGGGATGGTGAAGAATAGGGGGCTAGTAATTCAGTCTCCCTTATTGTGCCAGTAAGAGAAAGATTTGGGTACAAATATTAGCTTTGTTGTTTACTAATTACATGTCTTAGAGAGGTTGCTTATCAGTAATCTTCCTGAGTTTTTATTTACTCATCTCTAAAACTAAAATAATAAAATGTTTCAATTTTGTTGGTAAAACTAATGTTACTTAAACTAATTTATCTTTTTTTTCTTCTTCTTCTTCTTTTTTTTTTTGTTGTTAATCCTCACCCGAGGATATTTTTGTCCCCATTGATGATTAGAGAGAGTGGAAGGGAGGGGGAGAGGCAGAGAGATAAACATTGATATGCCTGAACCTGGGTGGGGATGGAGCCTGCAACAGAGGTACGTGCCCTTGACTAAAATTGAACCTAAGATCCTTCAGTCCATGGACCAATGCTCTACCCACTGAGCAACTGGCCAGGGTTATCTTTTTTTCTTTTTCCTATTCTGTGTATATGGCCATATGCTTGCTACTATTAACGTAAAAACATTCAAACCTGTAAAGAATTTTTGTGACTTTATTTGAGCCAAACTGTCAACAATTGCCAGGAAGCAGTATCTCAACAGATTGGGATAATGCTCCAGAGAATGGCATTTTTTTCATCTATTTTTATACATTGCAATCAAAGGAGGAGACTTAGGTGGGTTACATGAAATCCATTGGTGATAGATTAAAGAGGCAAGAGAAAGCAAAGTATGTGTGGGGGGACCTCTGGGACTGGATAAAAAGTAAAATGATAGACACATACTTAGGTGGGTGCATGATAGCCAACAGTCAACAACATGATAACAGTGAAGGAATTTGTGATATCTGTCCAGGTGCCCGGGCACATTAAGTTGTACCCCAAGGGGTCTGGGAAAAGGGAAGTTACAAGTTACCCAGATATTTCAAGGATATGTTATCATAGATGCAAAAAGACAGTGGCTCAGTTAAGGTAAAAATTGACCTTATTGGAGAAAATACCGGCCTAGGACATGACTACTCACCATAACTGCTTTTAGTTAAATTTTTAATTTCAGACCATCCTTTGTGGTTACACTAAGTCTTTAAGTTTGCAAGACTGCCGTGCAGGCCTTCCCTGAGCTTGTCATGTTAGCATGTGGCCTTTTTTTTTTTTTTTCTGCCTACACTACCATCACATTCTTATAATGATGCCTATATACACTCTTTTATGCTGTTCAGGGCTGCCTCTATCACATTTCAAAGATATATTTCAGACAAAAAGAAAAGAAAAAAACCCAAAGAAGGTGGAATTTTTCTCCAGTAATACAGCATCTAAAAATCAAACTTGGATGGGTTAGGGCATTCTTTCTTGGCCTTCGGTATGACTATTAATACCACATTAGTTTTAATTCTGGTTCATGCTCCTACACAGAAATCTGAAGGATTTACTTTACCTGAATAGCTAGTACTTTTTCAATATATTCTCCAATTATCAACATCAGAACACTATTCCATATCAATAATGACAATAATGTAAACCCTACTTCCTTGCCCAGTCCAGTGTGAGGTCTCTAAGAAAATGCATAACTTCTGCATGGAAGATCTTATAGGAGGGTAATCTAGGAAGGCAGTAAAATGCAGTGGTTAGGAATATACGTAAATTAAGTAGTTGAGTGTGTCATATCCTTTATTTCATTGAATCCTCATAATTAAATCCTCCATGAGGTGAGGTAGATACCCATTTTATTGATGCAGACTTTAGAGAGACTCGGTAACTGGATCAAGGTAGTATAATTAGCAAGTTGTAGAAGCTAATCTCAAGTACAGATATAATTCTAAAGTCTGTATTATTAACCACTCTTATTTTTTATTTTTATTTATATTTATCTTTATTGTTGAAAGTATTACAGATATCCCCTTTGTGTTTTTCCTGCCCATTGGCCCCCTTCACTCCAGGCCTTCACCACACTAATGTCTGTGTCCATGCATATGTTCCCAGGTTAATCTCCCCTCCCCCACCCCTGCCTTCCCTCTGAAATTCATCAGACTGTTCCATGCTTCTGTGCCCCTGGATCTATTTTGTTCATCAGTTTATTTTGTTCATTAGATTCCACATATGAGTGAGATCATGTGCTACTTGTCTTTCTCTGACTGGCTTAGTTCGCTTAGTTTACTTACCACTTTTTAAAAAGAACAACAGTATTATACCCTGGAATTGCAATCCTGATTTAAGATTTAGAATTAAATATACCATAGATATAATCTCTGATGTCAAAAAGAAAAAATACAACAACAAAGACATCTAAAATAATTGAAGGTATCATTTTATGGAGTTTTATGAAATATATGTAATATTGTACATCTAAGTCTCCAACATATTATTAATGATACATATTTTACATTAATTTAATTCTACAATATGTTTGACCTGTCACTAACGCACTAACTTCAATGAGTGTCACTTAAAATATTCAAGTCAGTGATTTTGCTTGCCTTTGACAAAATTTTAAGGCCTTTTTGGAAATGATTTGAAAGGTCCGGTTCTCTTTTTAAAACAGAAGGAATGCTGAACTGATACTTTCCCTTTTTTTTGTATGTGTAAATTTCCCATAGTAAGTGAGGCCTTATAAATTATTTGGTTGACCTTAATTTGTATGCCAAATTGAGATCATTCTTTTCAAAAATAGGCTATGCCTGCATCTAAAGATTTGAAAGCCTAGCTAAATGATTTAGTGATGAGAGCCTAATAGAAGAGACATCCCTCTAAAGTAATTCTCTCTCTCACTCCCTCCGCCCCCATCTTTTTTTTACCCTTTGCTTTCCAACATCTCTCTTATTTAATCTCTCTTCTGCACCAACTCCACAATCAAGGAAGTTACAAAGTTAATTCTGGGGTCTAGTTGTGGAAGTTATTTGAAGGCTGATTTTTATAGCTATGAGCTTTCTCTTAGACTTCCTTTGCTTTCCCAAGTAAATGTCCATTGTAACTCTTGTTGCCGGAAACACAACCAGGGAAGGAACAGACAAAATTAGTGAAATGTGTCTATTTATAGGATAGCAGAGTGGAGAAATATTAGTACCCCAAATATGCCAAACCTGCGGTGAATTAACTACCAGAATTGAGAACCAGTTAATTTCCTAAATGCAAATAGGGAGAAAATGTTTTTATTTTTCTTTCTTTTTTTTTGGATTTCATGATACCCTGGTCCTGTTTTTTTATTTCTCTCTGACCATCCTTCCTCACTGTCCTTTGCCTACTCTCTCTGAACCCTGCTTCTACTGTAAATATAGGAGTGCTTAGGATTCAGTCCTGGGCTTTCTTTTCAGTTCACTTTACACTTAATTTTTAAAAAATGAAATCTTATCCTCTAACAAGGTTTTACATATAATTTATATGCCAACAATTTTAACTTGTTTTTTTTTTATCTCTAGCTTGGATCTTTCTTCTAAACTTCAGACCCATATATACAGCTATAAGCCTGATCGCCCCACCCAGGTCTCTCAGGCATCTCAAACTCAACATGTTTGAAACTTGCTTATCCCCTTTTATCAGCGGCTCCCTTTGGTCCATGCTGTCTTAATAAATGCCAACTCCTTCCACTTGGTTGTTCATGCCAGAAACCCAGCAGTCATTATTTTTTTTTATTTTCTCTTTGAAAACAGTAAAGTTTATTCCAGCTATAACATGGTTTCTCTGGCATGCCTCAGAGCCCATTACCAAGACATTCTGTTATACTTGTCTGTCTGATTTATGATCTATGCAATTTCTGGCACCAGGGTATCATCTGAGTTTGGACCAGATAACAGTGAAAAATGGGTGGAATAACTTCAGAAATAGTTAAAGCAAGAGACCATGTGCTTCTAACATAAATACTCTCACTATTACTTAATGTTTGGGTGATAAGTTAGAATCATTTGCATTTAATTTTAAATATTATGTAAATTTTAATATTTTATTAATATTTAGATGATAAATTCTTGTTAAAAATGCAATTGTCAAAGAGAATACATATTGATAAGGGCTGTTATTGTTACATTGATAAGGACCTGTAATTGTAGCTTACCAATTTGTCATAGGCCAAATGGTTAAGTTCCTTATTTGTAGTTTTAATGCCATGGTCTGTGCTGTTTTCTTTAGTTTTCCACTCTCCCAGCATATATGTCTGGCCATTCCTTACACTGCAGCCAAAGTGATCATTTTACAAACATAAATCAAACTATGTATTTTTCCTTCTTAAAACCCTTTAATGGGTTCCCACCAAACTTATGACAAAATCCACTGTTGGTGGGAATAAAGACTGATGCAGGCTGGAAGACAATATGGAGTTTTCTCACAAAAATAAAAATGGAACTGCCTTATGACCCAGTCATCTGATTTCTGGGAATATATCCTGAGAATCCTGAAACACCAATTTGAAAGAATATATGTACCCCTGTGTTCATAGCAGTGTTATTTATAATAGCCAATATCTGGAAACAGCCAAAGTGTCCATCAGTAGATTAGTGGATAAAAAAGCTGTGGTACATTTACACAATGAAATACTATGCTGCATAAAAAGAAGGAACTGGTACCTTTTTAGACAGCATGGATGGATCTGGAGATTATTATGTTAAGTGAAATAAGCCAGTTGGTGAAAGACAAATACCATATAATCTCACTTATATGTGGAATCTAATGAACAAAAATAAACTGATGAACAAATCAGAAACAGAGGCTTGGATGCATGGACCAGACTGACAGCTGTCAGAAGGGAGGGGGAAGGCAGACTGGATGAAAGAAGGTAAAGGGATTAGCCAAAGAACATATGCATAACCCATAGACACTGACAACAGTGTGGTGATGGCCAGAGGGAAGGGGAGCAGGAGTGGGAGGTAGGCAAAGGGCAAAGGGCGGGGGAAGAGGACATCTGTAATAGTGTAAGCAATAAAAATAAAAACATTCCAAAATTCTTAATGTGTTCTACACATAGGGACATTACACATATACAGGC
Source organism: Eptesicus fuscus (assembly GCF_027574615.1). Taxonomy (NCBI): domain Eukaryota; kingdom Metazoa; phylum Chordata; class Mammalia; order Chiroptera; family Vespertilionidae; genus Eptesicus; species Eptesicus fuscus. The sequence continues at coordinate 70,072,385 of NC_072474.1, forward strand.
TGAACCCGGCATGCTCTGCTTCTCCAGACTCCTCCCTTTTACCACACCCTCCCTGTCACTGTCCGCACTCCAGCCACATTGTGGGGCATGCGGTCTCCCTGCCAGGATGCTCTCCTCCTATTTTCTGCTGCGCTAATGAACTCCTGCTACTCCTTCAGGTCTAGGCTTACATGTCACTTTCTCAGAGGAAACGTTCCTAAACTTCTTGATCTAAATTGCCATTCTCTGCTATATTCTCAATAACACTTTTCCTTGTCATGCTTATCAAAATTTATAATTTTATGTTCATTTATGGAATCACTGTCTCCCCTCCCAGCCAGTGGCTTCAGGCAGCAGGAGCAGTGTCTGTTTTGTTATTGTTAGCATATATCTAGCATGTAGGAAGTTGGCAAACATATTTCTTTGTAATAGAGGTAGTATAACTTTTATTATAAATTTTTAAAAATATATTTTTTCTGGAAAATCTAACTCTTCGAGGGACCGAATTAATCTTTGAAGACTTTATTACAAAAGTCCTCATATAAAAGACATTATTAGATGGTACAACAGAGAATATATTCAATTAGGTTTTATAAGACACATTAAAATATTAATTAGATTGATATTCAAAATTAATATTGGTTTTTAAAATCATTAAAAAATACTTGTGTAATTGTTACTTTGAACAGGTAGGACTCTTGGGATATATTAAAATATATACATATATATATATATATATATATATATTTATATATATATTATATATTTTATTATTATTTCTCACTGTTTAAAATATTGTCAGTGGAGAGAATGTTTCCCTGCCACGGTATACTTTTACATAATAACAATAAAAAAATGATTGTGCAATCACAACCTCAGGTTTCTTTTTTTTTTTTCCTTTCTTTAGTTCTTGATTTCTTTTTGAGAGAGAGAGAGAGAGAGAGAGAGAGAGAGAGAGAGAGAGAGAGAAAGAAGAGAGAGAAACATCAATTTGTTGTCCCACTTATTTATGCATTCACTTGGTTGATTCTTGTATGTCCCTGACTGGGGATTAAACCTGAAAACTTGGCATATTGGGGTGATGCTCTAACCAACTGAGCTACCCGGCCAGGGCAATCACAGCCTCGGATTTAATGCAGAAATGAAGATATCCAGTCCCAAATAACAGCCAAACTCTGGACTTGATTTAAAGTCAGAGTGTTTCCACTCCCCTGGCTGGTAGTTTTCTTTAGGCAGGAAGGTAGGGAAGAGGAGGTATCCCCACTTTCTCTCCTTTCCCAAGTTGGGCTTCCAGCCCTCCTTTTTTATCTCGGTAATTGCGGTTTCCTGTCCTTACCTGGCCAGGGGAGACATGATAGAGGGAGGGACATTAGAGGGACAGAAAAGTTTTTCCTCAGTGGATATTGTCATTAGATGGTTGTGCATTCTTTGTGCTTGGTAGGTGTTTAATATTCTCTCTCCTCTTCCCCTTCAGAGGCGCCCTCTTTGAATTCGTTAATGCATGTTCTATGAGGTGGGAAATATATATATGGAGAGGATAGAGAAAGAGAGAGGAAGGGGAAGGTAAGGAAGGGGGGGGGGCAGACAGAGAGAAAACTGATAGGAGGGAAATTCAGGGAAGAGTTGATGTCACAGTCTTGAGTCTGAAACCCAGGCAGGGTTTCTATGTTGCAGTATAGGGGAGAATATTTTTCTTCTTTGGGAAACCTCATCTTTGCTCTTAAGATCTTCAACCAATGGATGAGACCCACCTACATTATGAAAAGTAATCTGCTCACACCAACTTAAATGTTAATCACATCCAAAAAATACCACTACAGTAACAGCCAGACTAGTGCTTGAGGAAATAAGTGGGCACACAGCCTGATCAAGTTGACACATAAAATAAACCATAACACAGACTATTTCTGGTAAGTCCCATATCACCTACAGGATATTGTCTTGAGCAAGGCTTAAAAGAGCTTCAGCCTGGCTTTCTCTCAACTGCCATATTATATTTAAAAGAAACTGTTATATATACTTTTCCCAACAGTTTCTGACAATTATTTTTAGTAATTTGTTTTTCCCCATCTTTATCTATATATATAAAAGCCTAAGCGACCAGCTGGTAACTGTGACGTGCACTGACCACCAGGGGGCAGATACTCAACTCAGGAGTGGAAACCATGAACAGACTGATAAATCTCAGAGGGAAGGGGGGAGGGTGGGAAGAGATTAACCAAAGATCTTATATATATACTAGAGGCCAGGTGCACGGATTCGTGCACCAGTGGGGTCCCTGGGCCTGGCCTGAGGGGATCAGGCTGAAACCGGCTCTCTGACATCCCCTAAGGGGTCCCAGATTTGACAGGGCACAGGCCAGGCTGAGGGACCTCACCGGTGCATGAATCTGTGTATTGGGCCTCTAGTTGAGATATAATTGACAAATAAAATTGTAAGATATGTAAAGTGTATATACTGATGATTTGATATCCACATACATTATGAAAGAATTCCCCCATCTAGTGAATTAACACATCCATTACTTCACATATTACCCCTCCCCCGTCTCTCTCTCATTAGGACACTTCAGCTCCATTCACCTGGCAATCTTCAGTTATATAAATAGTGTTATCAACTACAGTTACTATTAACCTCAGATCTTATCTATCTTATAGCTAAAAGTTTATACCCATTTATAAATCTCTCCCTATTTCTCTCACCCCTCGGCCTATGGCAACTAATTTTCTACTCTCTGTTTTAATGAGTTTAATTTAAAAAAATACATATATAAATGATACCATTCAATATTTGTCTTTCTCTGACTTATTTCACTTACCATAGTGTTGTCAAGGTCCATCCATGTTATTACAAATGGCGGGATTTCCTTCTTTTTAAGAGCTGAATAATATTCCTTTATATACATATATGCTATATATGTAACACACAATGAATAAAGAGTCCATTATATACAAAACACACCTGGTTTGTAGGTCAATGCTCAACCACTGAGCCACACCAGATTGGCACATCTTCTTTATTTATAGATACATTGGTGGACACTTAGGTTGTTTCCATATCTTGGCTACTGCAAATTGTGCCGCAATAAACATGGGAGGGCAAATATTTCTTTAATGCTCTGTCTTCTTTCCTTTGGATACATAACCAGAAGTGGGATTGCTGAATCATATGATGGATTTATTTTGAATTTTTTGAGGAAACGGCATACTGTTTTTCATAGTGGCCACATCAATTTATATTTGCACCAACAGTGCAAAAGGATTCCTTTCTGTCCACATCCTTACTGACACTTGTTATCTCTTATATTTTCATGAGAGTCATTCTAATAGGTGTGAAATGATAACTTATTGTGGTTTTGATTTGCATTTTTCTGATGATTAGTGATGTTGAGCACCTTTTTATGTACATATTGACCATTTGTATGTCTTTTGAAAAAAAATGGCTATTCAGTTTTTCTGACTTTTTAATTGGATTAGTTGTCTTTCACTATTGAGTTGCATGAATTCTTTACGTATTTTGGATTTTAACCCTATATCAGATTTCTGATTTGTAAATATTTTCTCTCATCTTATAGGCTGCCTTTTTATTTCATTGATGTGCAGAAACTTTTAGTTTAATGTAGTCCCACTTGTTTATTTTTGCTTTTGTTTCTTTTGCTAAAAAGACCAGTTCAGGAGGCAATTACTCTCTCCCCACAACACACATTTCTTTTTCTAGGAGATTTGTGGTTTCAGGCCTTATGTTTAGGTCTTTAATTCATTTTGAGTTGATTTTTGTGTGTGGTATAAGATAGCAGTCCAGTTTTATTCATTTGCATATGAATATAAAATTTCCCAACATGATTATTGAAGAATCTATCCTTTCCTCATTGTATATTCTAGGCTCCTTTTTTGTAAGTTAATTGGACATATATATGCATGGATTTATTTCTGGGCTCTCTATTTGGTTTGACTGACCTATGTGCTTTTTTTTTTTTAATTCTAATACCATATTGTTTTGATTACTTTAGCTTTGTAATATAGTTTGAAATCAGGAAGTGTGATGCCTTTCTCAAGATTGCTTTGACTATTCAGTGTCCTATGTGGTTACACACAAATTTTAGGATTGTTTATCCTAAATTGCATTGAATCTGTACAAAGTATGGACATCTTAACAGTATTAATTCTTTCATTTATTTGTGTCTTCATCAATTTCTTTCATTAAAGTCCAATAGTTTTAAATGCACAGGTGTTTTACCCACTTGGTTAAAACTCTTCCTAAGTATTTTATTCTTTTTGATACAGTTATAAATGGGATTATTTTCTTGATTAACTTTTCAGATAGTTTGTTATTATTTACATATCTTGAAATCCAGTCAAAGGTTGAAGTGATCTGGATGGGGGTTATATAGATGCTAAGGTAACTTGGAGATTAATAATAATATGAGCAAGTCTAGGTGATGTAGGTTATATGGCTGTCTTCTTTAAATTTTGATGCCATTGATACAGTGGCCAAAAAATAGTACCCTTTCTATCGGGGTAACAGATAAGGACTAATTCTGTCCAAGACTGATGTCCTCTGGTCATTAGGAGACTTTAGGAAACTAAGACAATGCTTCCCCTCCACCCCCTTCAGCTATTTAGAACAAAACATTTGCGTCTTTACAGGGTATGCTGGATATTTCCTTATTCTCTCTTTACTCCTTAAGGTTTACTCTTCTCATCTCTCCACCTTCCTGTGTGCCACAGGAGGTTGACATGTATCCACTGGGTCAATCAGGCTCCCTTGAATCCAGAAGTGAGAGGGTGCCAGAAGAGATAGAGGCAAAGTATTTATTTCCATGTCTCCCTCCCTGCCAGGCTTCAGGTTGGTAGTTCCCCTACCAAGGCCACAGCTTCTGTCAGGTGACTGTCCAATAACTACAGGTCTTATTGCATTCTGATAACCACTCCATCTCCTCAGACCTAGGTATGGTATTCAATCCCTTGTTGCTAGACTGTGGTTATTTACCATTCTTCGTGGTTTTGACCACATTTTTGTCAGAGTTCCTTAACTAAACTCTTCTCCACTACCTGTTTGAATGTGCCATCTGTATCATGCCAGTGCTCTAATGATTACATAAATGGTACCAGGAGCTTCTGACTTATATGATGAATGTATGAATGACCTCTTTTTTTTTTTCCTGTGGGAAATAAGACATTAGTAATCCATAGTATGTGATGCCATATGATAGAGTTTAGATGGAGGGTAAGGTAAAGAGAGACCATGGTATCCAATTCTCCCAACACCGTTTATTGAATAACCCAATCTTTTTTTACTGATTAAAATGGTCTCCTTTACTGTAAACCAAATTCTTATATATATGAAGGTCTGTTCCTGGGCTGTCTATTTTGTTCTATTTATTTGGATAAGTCTCACATGATCACTTTACTATATTGACCACCTATGTAAGTCAAGGACATAACACTGATTCATAATAATAATAGCATGCACTTCAATAATGCTTATTCTGTACAGGCACTGTTCTAAGTGCTTTATATATATTAACTCATTTTATGTTCATAACAACTCTGTGAACAGAAGATATTATTATCTATGTTTTGCAGATAAAAAATGAGGCACAAAGAAATTAAGTGACTGGAACCAGCTCCCATAGCCAGAAAGCAAGGGATCTGAGATTTGAACCTAGGAAGTCTGTATTCAGAGTCAGTACTACTAATTACTTTGCTATACCACCTCTAACTCTGAGGTGATTAAGGGCATTTATTTTGGGAACTAGAAAGATGTAGTTCAGGTGCACTGATGATCTAAATTAGTCAGATATAACTTAGATAACCTAGAAAAAGTGTTAGTTACCATACCTCCTAGACTGTCTCTTTCAATTATCTGTTTTTCAAGTAAACTTCTAGTTACTGTCGGGCTTTATCTGCATCAGACAAGCAAATGAAGTCCAAAACATTTTATACCTGTCCATCTTCCCTGCTGTTCATATGATTGAATTAGCCCAATAAATTCAATTTTTTTCTACTGCTGGTTTCTCACAAATTGTGACTGGCATCTATGTTTATAAAGGTTCTATTGTGTTGCTAGATTCTCACTGTATTATTATAACAGATCACATATTGTATTGATGAATACCATAATGAGATATCATAAACACAGTCCATCTTGACTGGGTAAAATTCTCTTCAATTTCCTAGTCTATAAAACAGGGATAAGAACAACAGATACATAGTGTTAGGGTAAACATCATAAGATCATGCATGTGAGAATAATTAATAGTGCCTGGCATATGTTAGGCATTCAAGTAATGTTGGTAGGATCTGAATTGTTGTAGACTATGGTTGTTATATGGCTGAGTCTAAAGGCAGAGAGGAGAATGGGAGTGATATATATATAATTTTCCTTGGTCCAGGCACTGTGCTTGGTCGTTTACATGCATATGCCTTGATATTATGGTCCAATATTATGTGTTGCCATGAAATCAGGGGGCCTGGGTAAGGACCATCAAATGTCCTAACCACAAACTTCTCTCTAACTCTCCTCTTGTGGGTAAGGCCCCCAAACCAAAAAACCCTTCTTATCATGACATGGACCAAGTTCAGTTCCCACTTATTTCTTCAGCAGCAGGTTTCCATTCCCTGCCAGCCCACATAATTATTCATACAAGCCAATCACATTCTCCTATGGGAGATGGCGGGGGTGTGTGTCTCACCCTCTTAGTACCACAAATCCTACCTCCCATGGCCCCTGGTTGTCTATCTGTTCCTTAGTACAACCCTGTGTGGCCTGTGAGGTGTGTGTGTTGTCCTCCCTGCCTCCAGGCCCTGAGTATCTGTGACTATTAACTGCTGTGATCTCCCCTGTGCAGTGTCGGGTGTTGTTGGGCCATCCCCATTGCCCATTTCACCAACAAGGTAAATAGGAGGTGGTCAAATACTCCAGAAGAAACTGAACTGAATGGGTCCCCACTGAATACCCAAGCTCCGTGGTCGGCAAACTGCGGCTCGCAAGCCACATGCAGCTCTTTGGCCCCTTGAGTGTGGCTCTTCCACAAAATACCATGGCCTGGGCGAGTCTATTTTGAAGAAGTGGCATTAGAAGAAGTTTAAGTTTAAAAAATTTGGCTCTCAAAAGAAATTTCAATTGTTGTACTGTTGATAATTGGCTCTGTTGACTAATGAGTTTGCCGACCACTGCCCTAGCTCATTGCTTCTCAAACTTTAATGTGGAAACCAGTTACCTGGAGATCTTGTTAAAATGTCCATTCTGATTTAGTGTGTCTGGAGTAGGTCTTGAGTGGGCCTGATATGTTGGATTTCTAACAAGTTCTCTGGTGATGCAGATGCTCCTTAGACCACACATGGAATAACAAGGCCATAGGTGACACAGAATGCAGGTGAGAGAGACCGGAACATTTACTGTATCACTCATCAATGACCTTCTAATCATCTAGAAATCTGGGACATCCAACAATGATTGACTGATAGTACCTTCCAGGAACTGGGATATTCAATGTACAGGATTGAAAATTGACCAATATCTGTATAAGATGCTAAGATGGAACAATCCACTGGTACCAGAAAAAATAAAACCGTTAGAAGTCACATGATCAGGAGGACCACCTATAACTGGGAGAAAAGGTACTTACCAATCTCTGTCTTGCTCTAGACATTCTGTGATCACAGAATATTGCTATTTTGAAGAGGAAAATATTGGTCTCCATAAATCTTATCACTGGACTTCTTAGGATCAAAGATCTTTGCTTATTTCTAATAGTTTTTTAGTAAGGTTCATTGGGAAAATATCTGACTCAAGGAAAGGGGAAAAGAGAGGATTTGTTGCAGAATGTTCTAATGACAAGCAAGCCAGATACTTCTCATTGAAAAAGATAAGTGGAAAAGGAGAAAAGCAGAAGGAGAAGGACTGGATGAAATCAAATCAGGGTTTCTCCAGGAAGCCTGAACTTGGTGCCAATCCCAAAGCAGAAGCCCCAAAGGAATCCTCTGTTCCCAGAAGGCAGTGCATATTAGATTGGTCTTATGGTTAGCAGACCGGCCTTGATGCTAATTTCTCTTGACCTTCTCCTGTGATTCTTGTCAGCCTGGCCTTCATTTGTTAAGCTTGCTTTCATTATGTGCATAATGGCTCATTATTTTTTATAAAGGAAGCAGCAAAGGAAACAATTATGCAAATGGATGAGGTTTGTTGTTCGCTGAGGAGTTGTGGGCTAATTGGGCACTGGTACAAAAACACCATTGCCAACTAAGATAAAACAATGCCCAAGAACAAAGATTAAAATACCAGAACTCACCTAAAGGGTTTTGCTCAGACTAACAAATCTTCCTTGCTAAGGGTGAGGGCTTGTCTAATTTGTCCAAGATCAAGCTTCTCCAAGTAGCATCTCCTTTTTAGTTTGGTCTTTAGTTATCAAATGGAAAGGATTTGTGTGTTCAGACCTAGTATTCTTTCCACTGGCTTTTCCTTGGAAACATTGCATTCATCCATTCAGCCTGTTTTAATTACATCCAGTTAAAATCTTTACCAACTAGGCCCGATGTAATTTGGCTTCTTTTTGATTTAACCAATATCACCTTTCCTGAATCAGCTTATCACAGGTGGCCTTCTTTCAGCCTTGACAGTCCAACCTTCTTTGATTTTTTACCTACAATGGATTCACACCCCACCCCCAGTGTATCCCAAACTCTGATTAATTAGATTTAGATCAGGAAGAAATGTCATATGCTTCCATGTTATCGTATCTTTCTCCCTTAGGGCATTTAAATACTTAAAATTAATTGCTGTTATAAAATGACCTTAAGCTAACTTGGTAATTTATAATTATTACATCTCCAGAACTCACAACCAGCAGGGATATTACACTGAAGACAAGTCTCAAAATGGATTGTGCACTACAAATAACATCAAGCAGACACAAAAACCATCACACAGTCTATTCTGTATGCTCAGTGAAATCCTAGCTCTCTTTTTATGCACCCAAATGAGCTTTTAATTAAAGGGTTCATTTGAGGCAAATGTGAAAATATTCTAGCAGCAAGATTCAGCTAAATTTTTAATCACTATCAAATACTGTCCAAATGGTAGGATATGGTACCAGAAGAAATACCAAGGCCTTGGGCATCATTTTAAAAGATACAGGTCTGAGAGGTATGTCTGGAGGTGAAAGAGAGTATGAGGGGATAAGTGGTGATGGAAAAAATAAAGTAAAACAAAAAGATAAAAAAGGATACAAGCCTGTTAGCATTACTAGATTCCTATATTTGTTTATGCAAGGGTGGCAGTACCTATACAATCTTTTTAGTTATTCCATATAACTGGAAGACCATTTATTTTACCAAAGAAAAATAATTTTCAACATTTATTATACTAAGTGACAAACCTCCTGTTGATCAGATAGTAAGGTAAGTAAACCCTTAACATAGCTGCCCCTGGAGTGGATTTTGATTAGAGTCTTTCAAATACTAACTAACCATCCTGGAGAGCATACTTTTGATTAGGGTCGTTCAGGTATTAACCAACCATTCCTGTTATGGGTGGGGAAATCTCCTTGCCCCCACCAGTTGCTGTGGGAGTGGGGTTCTTGGAGTGCCACTGGAATAAGAATTTATGGAGGCCCCCGGGGGAGGATGGGGTATTGTAGAAAGCTCTATTTCTGGGGAATTATACCCCTGAGTTTCCAAAGTCCCATTTCCCTCAGTTCCACCATAGAAGAAGTGTAGCCATGGTTTCAGCAGAGTTAGGATCAAAGCCAGTTTGCTCCGTGTTGGAGCAGTGTCCCGTTCAGCATCAGGCTAGCTTGGTTTGGGTTCCCTGCTGCAGTCCATTAGTCCATTGCGTGGGGGTCTGCAGGAGCAAAGTCAAAGGAACCAAAGAGCCAAGAGCCAAGAAAGAGAATACTCCTTTTTCGGGGGATTATGTATTCCTAAATTTTTGTGGGCCACTACTGTCCCCTCTGGCCAATGATCTTTGTTCCCACGTTTGACTGACAGGCATCTTCCGTATCTCATCCCAACGTTACAGGGTATGCATCTATCTCCTCTTTGTTAGACCGCTTCCCCAGTGATTTGTGGAGAATGGGCCAGTGGTTCCCTGGGGAGTGTGAAATTGCAGCTTCCTGGTGAAGCTGCCAAAATGACATGTCTATATAATGGCTGGCCTTCCCTTTGCTCCTTTTCTATTATTAATAACTAGCTAATTACAATGGTATCACCCCTAGTGCATAAATTGAAGTGCTCACTTATATATCACAAATTATTGTGAAGTAATTTAAAGTAAATTGCCAACAATATAGCAATGGTTAAATTTGCAGGTTAATGTCTAGTTTACTTACTGAAATGTAAGTTCCATGAAGTGGGAGGTGATTTATTTATATTATATACCCTGAATCTGTACAGTTCCAGACCCAGGGCAGGTGACCTAGAAATGTTTTTGTAATAAATGGAGATCATCTGCCTTTTTGCTTCTCATTTTCTCCTGTCACTCTCATTTCTAGTTGTTTGTCTTTCTGTCTCACTCTTGTCATCATTTCCTTCTCCCTTTCTTTTTTTCTTCATTTGAGAAAGACATGTGGCTTTTTCCGAGTTCTAGCTGAATATTCTGCTATTAAAGAACTGGAGTGTTTGAAGACTTGCTTTATATTGATTAGTTGCCTTGAAGCTTTATAGTTTCTTTGTTTCCTAGTCTGTAAAAACAGGATAGCAGTAGTCTACCTTAGAGTGTTGTTGTGAGAATTTGTGGAGTGTTCCCAGCATGCTTAATTCTCCCCCAACCTATCTGCTTCTTATTTAGCCTTAGGCCCCATTTCACTAATTATTTGATTACTTTAATTTCCTTAGCCACGAAGTCATTTATTTCTTTCCCCAACTGGTATTGAAAATGTGAAAATGTAGCATCTTTTTTGCTGGGTGTGTATATATGTGTGTGAGGTGGGTGGGGCAGGGAATGGCAAACCAAGGAGAAATGCTTTGCTTTTCTCATCCTTCTCTTCAACTGATTTCTCTAAGACAAGCCAGTAAATCACTTGCAGCTTTTGTTTTTCTATCTGTAAGGTTGCGTTATGATGGCAACCTCACATAGATGTCATGCAAATACAATGAGATTAGTGTATGTGAAGAAAGTTGGCCAGATAGATATTCAATAAATGTTAATGGAATTGAATGATCCTTTCTAACTAATTGTAACACCATAGTTCATTTAGGAAGCTGACTTCTCTGAACTATGGATGCAGGATTTAGTGCAGGAATTAGACCCTATATAGGTATGGGAGGCTGGGGAAGTGAAGATCTGAAGGCTGAGGTGGAGGATCATAGATGACACCAACCAGTCAATCTGAAAGCCAAGCACATTCAGCTCACATCAGCCCCAAAGTGAGACCAAAAGGGAAACTGATGGAGAGGCCTATGGGAAACACATCTGTTGAAGAACCTGGGGTCTCTGTAAACAGCAGGGCGAACAACAATATGGAACAGAGACTGACAACAACATGGAACTCACTGGCACCTGCATATATGTCTATCACTCAAATCCAAGCTTGATGACCTTCAGAGGATAATGACTGCTGCTTCATTTCCACCTTCCAAATTCCATGCAAATTCCAGCGTAGACCAATTTTAACTCTGTATAATATACAGGCTTAAGAGTTCTGGAAATGTGGTTTCAGCTTTACCAAGTTGACCTGGCAAAACCACCATACCAATATTTCCATTTTATAGCAGTCTCCTTTTAGCTTTGACTTGAGTTACTATTTCCTTCTAAGGAATGCCAAAGATTACCCTTTAACCATGACCTTAAATTTATGGAGTTAAATAAAGCAATATTTAAAGGGATCAAGCCCCCTACTTCACACTTGAAATACTGTCACATAAGAGAAGGATTTTAATTTAATCATATGTTAGTTTCCTTACAAACAGGCAAGGGAAGATTTTTAAAAAATATGTTTTTATTGATTTCAGAGAGGAAGGGAGAGGGAGAGAGGGACAGAAACATCAAGGATGACAGAAAATCATCTATGGGCTGCCTCCTGCTTGCCCCCTACTGGGGATCAAGCATACAACCTGGGCATGTGCCCTGACTGGGAATCAAACCCTGACCTCCTGGTTCATAGGTCGATGCTCAACCACTGAGCCACACTGGCCTTGTGGCAAGGGGAGATTTTAATTATTATAATTTGGGTTTAAATGCCAAATATACACTAGCAATTACAATATCCAGGGATTTTACATCTTGTTCATTTGTTTGCCTCCTCCCACTAGATTTTAAGTTTCATTGTCTATCTTGCCATCTCTTCTCTGAGCCCCAGGGGCTCTGGCATGAGAAGGCTGGACTCTTTCATACCCGTGCTTCTATATATCCAGTGGGCCCAGAAAACTTTTAATAAGTGCCATCTCCAACTTGTTGAGGAGAAATAAGTATTAAGATTCTTGAGTACTTAAGGTTAGGTTCCTTAAATTTCTCTTAATAAAATTTACTACTCCCCCTTACTAAAGGCTGTTAGCATAACTGCGAGGCCACTCACTTGAGGAGTTCAGTGTAGTTTAAAGCATTAATCATATTCCTTGTTAAGCATTGGGAAATGGAAATATGGATAAGATGCTAGCACTGTTTCAAGGGACTTAAAATCTAGTGTGCTTGGGTGGAGGGGGAGAAAAAAAATGATGAGATAACTTTATGAGCAAGGTACTCTGGTGGAAAACATTGGGGAGGAGAGGGCAGAAATCTGGGCTAGCAAACTGGAGAAGGTGCCTTCTGTTGTAGGCCCTTCTCTAAGATTTCATTAAGGAAAGAAAGTGGTCAGCGTGTTTATTCCCAGTAGGGGAAATTCAAGGAGATCTGAACATTTGATTAATCTTTTAACAGCCCTGGTTGAGTGAACTGAGAAGTTTAGTTATTTTAACAAATTGAAACCTGACAAGAATCTATATAGGGGAAGATAGAGAACAAGGAAAATAGAATGAGTTTGTGATTGCAAAAGGTAAATGTTAAGGGGATGAAGTTTAATTTTAGCAACTCCATTTATCCTCTGGACCTCTCTCACCTCACTACTCTGAGCATCTCAGTGACCTTGTTGTTTCTGTGGTCACTCCCCTTACATTAATGTCAAACCTTGGCTAACCATGACTCCTTCTCCTATTAAACCTCACCTGTCTTCATCTGTTTTTGTGTTTTGTTGTTTATTAGACTACAGTACTTCTTTACCCACACACTCACTCTCATTCAAATACCTTATGTTGTAGTGTTCCTTGAAATTTAAGTTCTTTTAATATATTATGTAAACTTTTAGATCAACTTATTATAATGGACTAACATATTAATAAGTCAGACCCTCTAGGTAACACAATGATATGTTAACAGGCAACTATTCAAAATAATACCATACTCCCTAAAATTCCTTAGATCTGCATAGTTCTTTATCCTTTGTAAAGTATTTTCACATCTGATTTTTAAAAACATATTTTTATTGATTTCAGAGAGAGGAAGGGAGAAGGGGAGAGAGAAACATCAATGGTGAGAGAGAATCATTGATCTGCTGCTTCCTGCATGCCCCCCCTACTGAGGTTAGAGCCAGCAACCCGGGCATATGCCCTGACTTGAATCGAATCGAGATCTCTTGGTTCAGGGGTCAATGCTCAACCATTGAGCAACACTGGCTGGGCCCACATCTCATTTTGAAGAAGTTTAGAGTGGTAGGAATTGGGTACTGGAGTAGACTGGAAGAGAAGATAACTTAAGGTGAGTAGTCTCTGGGGCCAGGGTCACCACACTGCAACCCGAGGGGTGTCATTGACACTGTGGAGCCTGAAAATGGTACCCTTACCACTGTGCAGGCAGATGCAGTAACTCTGTGATCCTCAATTCATTCCTCTGGTTCCTCTGCCCATACCCAAGAAGGTGGCTTATACCTGCTAGCCTGAGGGCTTGGTGCAGAGAATCCTAACTCAGAACTTCCCAGGATGGAATAACTAAAGCCACAATACACTCTTCTTCCCCAAACCCAGGGACAGTCATAAAACTATGCTTAATATGGATTGGTAAAATCTTGATGGGGTTCAAAAAACAAACAAACGAACAAAAATCTATGCTTAACAGATAAATTTTTATCTCAGTGCTCAGAGTAAACCTGCTTGGAGTTATGATTAGAGTAGAGGCTGGAGATTATCCTATCTAATAAAAGAGTAATATGCAAATTGACCATCATTCCAACACACAAGATGGCTGCCCCCATGTGGACACAAGATGGCCACCACAAGATGGCCAGTAGGGGAGGGTAGTTGGGAGGGACCAGGCCTGCAAGGGAGGGCAGTTGTGGGCAATCAGGCCAGCAGGGGAGGGCAGTTGGGAGGGACCAGGCCTGCAAGGGAGGGCAGTTGGGGGTGATCAAGCCTGCAGGGGAGGCCAGTTAGGGGTGACCAGGCTGGCAGAGGATGGAAGTTGGGGCGACTGGGCCTGCAGGGAAGGGAGTTGGGGGGGACCCAGGCCTGCAGGGGAGAGCAGTTAGGGATGACCAGACCTGCAGGGGAGAGCAGTTGGGGGTGACCAGACCTGCAGGAGAGGGCAGTTAGGGGCAATCAGGTTGGCAGGGGAGCAGTTAGGCATCAATCAGGCTGACAGGGGAGTGGTTAGGGGGTGATCAGGCTGGCAAGCAGAAGCAGTTAGGGGCAATCAGGAAGGCGGGCAGGCGAGCAGTTGGGAGCCAGCAGTCCTGGATTGTGAGAGGGATGTCCGACTGCCTGTTTAGGCTCGATCCTACCGGTATCGGGCCTAAACAGGCAGTCGGACATCCCTTGAGGGGTCCCAGATTGGAGAGGGTGCAGGCTGGGCTGAGGGACACACACCCCAGTGCACGAATTTCGTGCACTGGGCCTCTAGAAAAAACATATAAAACACAACAGGAATTTTTCCTTTTAGTATATAACCCCCTCTCCCAGGCAGCTGCCATGTATAGCTCAGCAAGTATACTCTCATTGACAAGGACCTGCAGACAGGCTGCTGTGATTTTCAGTTTTCCTGATGAATTCAGAAGGTACTTAGTTTTAGAAACAGTTTGTTTCAGTGCTGTGCATTGGCTGTCAGAGCCCCTTCCTATCCATCTTTTACATCAAAGTGTTATTTTCAGGGCTCTTCTGCTATAAACTCGCTCTCTCACTGTGACATTTCTGCTTCAGAGGTCCAGGAAGTCTGAATGGACTCCCAAGACCACTGGTTATCACAGCAGTTTTATCAGGAAGTCCTCAGAAAGTGTGGAGATTATATATATATGTTTACATATTTGCTATTAAGATTAATTACAGATTTTAGAAAAATACTGTCCCATCCTAACAAACTAAATATTCCAAAAATGTTGCTGTGTCAAAGGACAAGTAGGTCAGCTGTCTTTGCTAACATTCCATTTATCTCTATTACTGTGTTTGTGTTGGGTGTTCATTTTAAAAAGTTCACAATCACTTCTCTAGACACAGACATATTTTTGTTTTAGACTTCGGGGCCAAGAGTAAATGGCAAAAGCAAGATTGCTTTACACATTAAGGCATTCCTTCCTTCCCCATTTCGCTTGGCTCAGGTAAGGGATTCAGAGGAATGTGACCTTTTTGTATTCTTGGCGGGACATGTGGAGATCCACAGAGATAATGTGACAGGTTTGAGCAGCCATTGGAGGCTTATAACGAATGTTCAAGGAGAAGATTCTCTTCACAAATACATGGAAGCTGTTCAGAATACCACTTTATTTGGGGCTGGTTTTAAAGGCTGAAGTGAGTAGGATTTAAGATCTATGAGCTGTAGGAGCCTAACCTGCAATCCCAGCTGCCATACCCTAGGCCAGAATGGAGAAGGTGCCTTCTGTTGGTCCACAACTACTTTCTTTGAACTGTACTCTTACATTTAGTTCCTGCCAAAATTTAACAGGTAGTTTTGACTTACTAGTACAGACTTAAAATATGTAGATATTATCTTAGCCTCCAATTTATGTCTATCTTAATGTCATTCTTTGTCATCATCTTAGGTAGTTTTACAGAGGTGAGCTTATACTAGTATGACATACATGTGTATTCATTTGTGCTCTCACACCAATAACTTTTTACTTTACAGCTGTCACACTTACAAGCTCTCTGTCCATCTCACTCCTAAACTGAAGGTGAGGCCATTACAAACTATTGTGCATAGAAATTCTGGCAAGTTGAGTATTTTTTCCCCAGCCCCATTCTATTTTATTTGGTATTCTTATTTATGTTTGTTATTTTAAAATTTTGGTTGTTGTATGATATCTTGATTTTATCCAAATGATTCAAAAGTTTAAAAGCACTTATCAAAGTAAACATATAATGACAATAATACTCACATAAATACTATAACTCAGAATGTATGAATAGAACTTCTCAATATAGAATGTGAATATAATGAACATATACTAAATTTCCTAGACATTTAGCTGGAACTCGAGTCATGGAAATAATTTTGCATAAGAACAAAAAGTATTATTAGAAAGCATAATAATAAATATCTGAAAGTTTAATGTTACTGGACTGACAACTTGATTTTCCCTAATACTTAGAATATTGTTCATTGAAAAATGTTGTCTAGTAGAAGCATGAAGACATTATAGCTTTTGAATATTTTCAAAACAAAGCACAATAGAAAATAATTTCAGCTGCATTTAAGAAATTAACACTGAAATAACAGTGACTTGAAATGAGCATAATTGAAAGGGCCTCTGGGACAACATCAAGCATACTAATATTCCCATCATAGGAGAGCTGGAAGGAGAAGAGAGTGAGCAAGGAATTAAAAACCTATTTTGAAAAAAAATAATGACAGAAAACTTCCCTAACCTGCAAAGGAAATAGGTATTCAAGCCCAGAAAATACAGAGATTCCCAAACAAGATGAACCCAAAGAGGTCCATACCAAGACACATCATAATTAGAATACAGAAGGTTAAAGACAAATAGAGAATCTTAAAAGCAGCAACAGAAAAGCAGTTGCCTATAAGGGAGCACCCATATGACTCACTTGATTTCTCAACAGAACTTTTGCAGGCCAGAAGGAATTGGAATGAAATATTCAAAGTGATGAAAAACAAGGACTTACAATCAAGATACTGTACCCAGAAAAGCTATCATTTAGAACTGAAGGACAGATAAAGAGCTTCCCAGACAAGAAAAAGCTAAAGAAGTTCATCAACCCCATGCCAGTATTATAAGAAATGTTAAGGGGTATTCTTTAAGAAGAAGAAGGAAAAGAAAGTAAAAAATATGAATAATAAAAAGGCAATTAATACATATCTATCAACAGTTACTTTAAATGCAAGTGGATTAAATGGTCTTAACAAAAGACTTAGGTTGGCTGAAAACAAGAACCTTATATATGCTGTCTATCAGAGACTCACTTCAGATCTAGACATACACAGACTAAAAATAAAGAGATGGAAAAAGATATTTCATGAAAAAAAAAAACACAAAAAAAAGCTGGGGTAGCAATATTAATACCAGACAAAATAGACTTTAAAACAATGTCCATGTATAACAAGAAACAATGAAGGATCCAGCAATTCCACTTCTGACTATTTATCCAAAGAAACCCAAAACACTAAATGCAAAAGACATATTCATCCATGTGTTCATTGCAGCATTATTTACAACTAGAAAGATTCATGCAATAGTCCTTCCTTCCCCTGGCTGCCGGCACCGGTTTTCCTCCAGCACCCTGGACCCAGGCCTTTGCTCCGGCTGCAGCTGAGAAGCCAGCCTCTTCAGTCTTCAGTTGTCTTTAGTCTTCAGTCTTCAGTCTTCACTCCGTGCCTGCATATGCAAATTAATCTGCCATTATTTGTTTGGTTAATTTGCATACTCACTCCTGATTGGCTAGTGAGCGTCGTGGAGGTATGGTCAATTTGCATATTTCTCTTTTATTAGTGTAGATAGCCAAGATATTGAAGCAATATAAAGGTCCATCAATAGATGAATGGATAAAGAAGTGGTACAGATATACAATGGACTATGACTCAGTCATAAAAATGAATGAAATTTTGCCATCTATAACAACATGAATGGATTTAGAGGCTATTGTGCTGAGTGAAATAAGTCTGAAAGAGAAAGACAAATGCCATAGGATTTCATTTATATGTGGAATCTAAAACAACAACAACAAACACAAGTAGAACAGAAATAGACTCATAGATACAGAGAACATTTTGATGGTTTCTGACGGGAGTTGGGGGGATGGGTGAAAAAGGTAAAGGGATTAAGAAATACAAATTGGTCGTAGCAGAATAATCATGGGGATGTAAAGTACAGCATAGGGAATATAATTAATAATGTTGTAATAACTATGTATGGTGTTTGATGGGTGCTCACTTTGTAGGATATATAAATGTCTAATCATGGAGTTGTACACCTGAAACAAGACCCTTATATATGTCAACTGTATTTGAAAAATAAAATGTGATTTAAAAATAAAATAATGGTGACTTGAATAGGGAAAGATTAATTCCTCTTTCTTAAAGAAGTCTTGGGGCAGGCAGTCTAGGGTTGGTATAGTAGGCCCATAGTGTCATCCAAGCCCCAGACTATTTTCTCTTTATTCTACCATATTAATATGTGGCTTCTTCTCTTTCAGTTACTTCATGGTCAAAGATAGCTCCTGGAGTTCCAGATATCACAATCCCACTGTAGCCAGCAGTGGGATTGTGATATCTGGAAGTAAAGATAGGCACACATATTCCCTCTCAGGGAGATTTCCCAAGATTCCCACACAGACATATCTATTTATATCTCAACTTAGTCACATGATCATACTAACTGCAAGGGAGGTGGGTAGGTAGTTCTCTATCTGAGCAACAATGTCCATCTAAAATTTGAGGTTCTGATACTAAGGGAAGGGGAGACTAGACATTGATTGTATAGCATTTTCTTTCTCAAATGACCTCCAAATCAAACTAATCAGTTTTCCTAGAATAAGCACAAAATAATGCTTTCTAGTACAATATTAAAAAACTAGAGGCGCAGAGCGCATGAAATCATGCACGAGTAGCTTGCTTCCGCTTGCCTCAGCTGGCAGCCCCACCCATCGCAGCTCGTAGCTCGCTGCCCCACCCTCCGCAGCTCGTAGCCCTCTACCGCTCATAACTCTCCGCCCCACCCCGCTCATCGTGAGAGCCACTGCTTGTTTGGTTGTGACGGTGTTAGGGTGTGATGGCCACAAGCCTTTTATATAAGAGATTTTGTTGCTAAAAGCAAAGAAGCAATGAAAATGGAAGACAAATTATTTAAAGTTGGACAACTCATGACAAAAATAAATACTTATCACACAAATAATAAGAATGTTATAATAATGATAAATATAATGTTTGAGGATTATGAAATGGCTCTGTTGGGTATTGCTCGATGTCAGTGAAATAAAATATGAAGGGCTAATTACTATTACAAGTACCTAGTAATAGTAAATACTTTGCTTTGTAGTTCTATCAAACCACAAATTCAATTTCAAATAGCTGTTGACATATTACATTATATCTGAGGGGAAATCGCTTCACAATTTTTTGTTCTATTTATTTCTGAAAACCCATGATATAGGAGATTTTGTTCATTTTGTTAATAATAACATTGTAGCCCTCGCCAGTTTGACTCAGTGCATAGAGCATTGGCCTGCAGACTGAAGTGTCCCTGGTTCGATTCCAGCCAAGGGCACATGCCTGGGTTGTGGGCTCCATCTCCAGTAGGGGGAATGCAGGAGGCAGCCGATCAATGATTCTCTCTCATCATTGATGTTCCTATCTCTCTCTCCCTCTTCCTTCCTCTCTGAAATCAATAAAGAAATATATTTTAAAAAGCAATAATAACATTGTAAGTCATGATGTAGATAGAAAAACAAACATTTGGGAATATTGATTTAATTCATTTACTTAGTGACACATAAGATTGATATCTTTGTATGATTTCTGACCTCTGACAGAAGGACTATGTCAAACTAAATCTCATTAGGAATATATGAAATAATATTTTTATCACAGAATTTCTGGCATTGGATATTTTGGCTTTTATTTTTCCCCCTCTATTTATTTTTTTCCCCATCACCATTTATCTTCCCTGTATTCTCTTTCACCTCCACACACACCCTCCTCCCTTGACTTTTAAAGTTGGAGATTTATTTTCAGTTGTATAAATGTGTTAGACAAAATAGTGCATTTGTTTTATATAGAATTTTAAAAATTGCTAGCAAGGTTGAAAATATTCTTACATGTACATTTGTAAAATGTCTGTGGGGATGAATATTGTTGGACCTGGTCTTTATATGTCCTCCAAACCAATGGCCATTTTTTTTTAACTTTTACTACTTGTTTCCCATGGTACACAGGAGAAGATTTTGAAG
The DNA here is from genome assembly GCF_027574615.1 of Eptesicus fuscus. Lineage (NCBI taxonomy): Eukaryota > Metazoa > Chordata > Mammalia > Chiroptera > Vespertilionidae > Eptesicus > Eptesicus fuscus. The sequence continues at coordinate 70,092,724 of NC_072474.1, forward strand.
TTTGCTAGTCTTGCTAACCAAAAATAGGACACTATTCTGTTCTCCAGTCTCCCATATTCCTAGAAGGGTCAATTAATGAAATAGGGTGGAGAACTGGGTTGGAAGTATGCTAAATATAAATAGGTTTTTTATTAAGACATTATAAACATACTTCATGACTTTTCTTTGTTTGTTTAAGCTTTTCAAGCTTGTGACTTCAATTTTTCCAAGGCTGGGCTATTTTTTCTGGATGAAGGGCTACATATTTTAGGACTAAATATGCAGACTTAGCTCTCAGCATCCATGGCCCTGTATTGGAATCCCCTTCAGAATGACAAAAACTTCAGCTTTTATCTGATTTCATTAGGTTAGTTAAACAAACTTAAGGATATCTGGAAGCTTTTTCAAAAGTTAGAAATACTTTCATGCCCTTCAAACTGCTACTGACATTTTAAAACTTGATTATGCAAAAAAAGTTTGTCTCTGGAACATGGAATTACCTACTGCCAAAAATAACTCAATTGAGACCTGGAATCTTTTTCTAGCTCTGAGAGAAGTGATGTTAGTAGGATTAGTTAATGGACCAGAATCCTCATTTTGAGCAAAGATGTCATATGTGATTAATGGAATATTTGGAATAGGCACCTCCTGATTTAGGATGGCTTAACTTGAGAAGTTGTCTTAAGTTATTATCATAAATAATACTTTAACCATAATGAACAAACTTGTACTCATGATTAGCTAAGAGCTGAAATCCATGTGCTCTTAGAATAAAGTCAATGCAAATAATTAGTGGTCAGACAATGTGGTGTGCTGATTTGAGAGGTGAGAACAACTTGATGATGTGTATTCAGGATTGGTTGAGGGGCATGCCTCTTTCTGGCAAAGGCACATTGATTGTCACATGTATGAACAGAGCTTGGGAAACAATCAAGAGCAGGTGATAAGTGTAGTAAAGAATGGTTTAATCTTTCAGGAAGAGAACTGGCTGGAAAATTCTCAGATTTCAGGGAAGCTAAAAGGGCTGATATAAAGACATGGACAGCTCTTCTGGACAAGTTGGCTGACATTTTCAAAGATACAGGCTACCGTTCAAGATAGGTGTTTCAAATTTTTGCAAAGGGAGAAGGAGATCACTGTAAGAGATGTCACCTTCAAAATTCCTCCCATAGAATTGACCATTCACACTCATTACCTCACCAATGAAAAAATTTCCCCCCAGGGAACCAAATATCCAACATTTCCAGGGGCCTCAGACCAATGAAAACTGTTGGTTCTGACAATAAAGAAGAGAAGGCATTTTCAGTCCACATTTCATTGGGCTCACATTTTTTAGGAACCAATTAGCCCAACCTCACCCCCACCCTCATACTTTCAAATATAGACTTAGGTTATGTGTTTGGTTTTACATATTAAATACTAGAGGCCCAGTGCACAAAATTTGTGCACTGAGGGGGTGTCCCTCAGCCCAGCCTGCACCCTCTCCAATCTGGTACCCCTTGGGGGATGTCCGACTGCCAGTTTAGGCCTGATCCCGATCGGGCCTAAACTGGCAGTCAGACATCCCTCTCACAATCTGGGACTGCTGGCTCCCAATCACTTGCCTGCCTGCCTGCCTGATTGCCCCTAACCACTTCTGCTTGCCAGCCTGATCACCCCCTAACTGCCCTCCCTGCTGGCCTGGTGGCCCCCAACTGCCCTCCCTTGCAGGCTTGGTTGTCCCCAACTGCCCTCCCCTGCTGGCCTGGTCATCCCCAACTGCCCTCCCCTGCTGGCCTGTTCGCCCCTAATTGCCCTCCCCTGTCAGCCATCTTGTGACCACATGGGGGCGGCCATCTTGTGCAAGTGTGTGATGGTCAGTTTGCATATCACCTCTTTATTATATAGGATTATATAAGATATATTTTTTAATGTGTATCCAAAGCATGGGTTTTTTTTCTTTTCATGATTATTTGGCATTTTAATGATATGATATGGATTTTTAGGAACAAATTCCAATTCAAGAGTCAACTGGGACTCTTTTTTAGCTGTCATCCAAAAACTTTACTGTAAACCATCTGTAAACAATATCTGAATTTCTTATTCTAGTTTGTCATTTCTTCTGAGGTACAGAGAAAGGTAAAGAAGAGATGGGGTTAATAGTTATTGAGTACTATGCACAAAGGATCTTATTTAGCTTTTATAACTGTCATTATTGAGTATTATCATCCACATTTTCTGAGATGTAGAGAGATTAAGTAATGTGCCCAGAGTCATTAAAGTTAGTAATTAGCAGAACTGAGACTTAACTGCAGGTTTATTCTCATATGCTGCTTTGCCAATAAGCTATCCTACAAGAAGATAAAGATATGGCATTAAATTATTAACTTGAAAGTAACCATTGTGACTTTACTTCTTTTTACTTCAAAATATGCCTAGCTCAGTGCTGGACTCACAGGAGATGACCCACAGGGGTAGGTGGGGAAATGAATAAAGCATGAAATTGGGAACTATATCACCCAGACTCAGAGGGCCCCCTTCCCCACCACACACAGAGTCTCAGTTCCTGGATTCACCACTCACCAAATGCATACTCTCAGGCAATTCAGTCTTCTCATTTGGTAAAATTGGAATAATGAGACCTATCTTTTAGGGTGGTTGTGAGGAGTAATTGAACTGATGATAGGAAATCACTTAGAATAATGTCTTGGATATAGCAAGTTCTGAGTGAATATTAGTTTTATTATGGTTAGTCAGACATATTCCACCACATTGCAGCTCTGTGTGAACTTGGGTAAGCCTCAGTTTGCTCATCTGTAAAATATGGGAAAATAATTTCTTTGGCATGGCTATTTTATTTAGCAAGCATGGTCTTCGCTAGATACTGTTCTATTCATTCTACAGGTATTAACTTTCATAGCAGCCTAAAGGGGCAGGTACCATTATGATCCCCATTTTACAGATGAGGAAACTGAGGAACTGAGAGGTTAAATATTATGTTCAAGATAATACAACTAGTAATTACCTAAAGTGGAATTCAGACCTGCTAGCTCCAGAGTCTGAATTTGTAATGACTATTCCATGATACAGATATGGTGAAATAATATTTACAAAGCACCTGTCCATTCCTGACACCTAGCAGGAGCTTAGTAGATATCAACTCCTCTGCCATCTTCTTAATAAATACATTTTTAAATTTTCGTGGAACGCAAGACCATATGAACTTATCAGCTGGCCTGCATGTTTTCCTCAATGTCAAGTTTGTATAGTAGCAGCATCTGTGTGCTCTTTGGGGGCACCCAGAAATATGTGATCTCTGATTAGGCCCATCTTGGATCATCTTGTCTGTTGACACATTGGAGTTCCAGGAAGCAAGGCATTAGAATGCACTCCTGTGAACAGTGATATCCTGGAGAGCAGCTGCTAGTGATGACAGTTTGGGGCAGAACAGCTGGAGGGCAGAGCTGATGTTTCTAATGACTGAGAGCAAGTAATGGAGATAAAGCAGTGAAGGGATCACTGACAGCAATTCACACCACCCCATGCTGCTGTTCAGGCTTCCTTCATGAGAAGGCTAAAAGAATTTTAGGTGGGACAACTCTGTGCTGTGTAGGACTGTTCTGAGAAAATCAACCTGTATTATCATACATAGAAGGTATGTAGCATCCTTAACCCCCAGATACTAAATGCCAGAATTCTACCAGTCACAGTGACAACTAAAAACAAACTCAAAATATGCTGCCCTGGGGTAAGAGATGGTATTATCACCCCTATTGAAAACTGCTCCTGTGAGGCCCTTGGGTTTACCTGGATTTTAAGAAGGGTGCATCTTATATCACCTCACTGCTCAAAATTGGGGCAGCCAGGAACCTCTAGCATCAGCACCATGAGGGAGATTATTACAAATGCAGAATCTCAGGCTCCACTTGAGAACTATGAATCAGAGTCTGCATTTTCAAAAAAGATTTTTTATGGATATTTAGAGAAAGAGGAAAGGAGAGGTTAAGAGAGAGAAACATAGATGTGAGAGTGAAACATCTATCAGCTTCCTCCTGCACATCCCCAACTGGAGATTGAGCCCCAAAACCCAGGCATGTGCCCTGACCAGGAATTGTACTGGCAACCTTTCAGTGCATGGGATGATGATGCCCAACCAACTGAGCCACACTGGCCAGGGCAGAATCTGCATTTTAATAAGATCACCCGTGGTTTGCATGCACATTAATGTTTGAGATGCAGTGCTGTATTAGATAGAATATGGGCTTTGGAGTAAAAAGGTCCACAATTGAAATAGAAACTCTGCCTCTTACTAGCTATGTGACCATGTGAAGGTCACTTAACCTTTCCAACCTCAGTTTCCTGATCTTTAAAAGATCTTAATACCATCATTACAGTGTAGACACGTAACAAGCACTCAATAAATGTCATTTCTCTTCTCCCTTCCATCAAAGAACATAGTCAGGAAAACCACATGGACTCTTTGGTGATCATTAGGAAATCATGGCAAGATGAAGAAAAGATGACTCCTGTCCTCTCTTCCTCCTCTCCTCTCCTCTCCTCTCCTCTCCTCTCCTCTCCTCTCCTCTCCTCTCCTCTCCTCTCCTCTCCTCTCCTCTCCTCTCCTCTCCTCTCCTCTCTCATTTCTCTCCTGACTCTCCTGTTTTCTTTCTGCAATTGGAGACACAATATTTATCAAGTTCTAGCCGGGACGTTGCTGGGGCATGACAAGCACTGGAAGAGAGGGAGGATCTGAATGTGATCAAGGTTGGGAGAGGTCAGTCCTCCTAATTCCAAAGTATTAGTTAGGAGAAACAAATTAAAATTTTAATATAAAATCTCTGACCAATGGCAAAGGATGGAGCTTCAAAGGAAGAGTGGGGGATGGCGGGGCGGGGGGGGGGGGGTAGTTCAGGTCCAGGAAGGTGATAAGGAACACAGTGGAGAAATGAAATTCAGAGAAGCATCTGGAATAAAGAAGATGAAAATAAACTTGTCAGAGCACTTCCAGATCCTCTCAAAACATCCTTTTCTGTGCTCCCAGTGTCCCATGCACATTATTCTACCTTGGTACCCATAACTGTGTATGGAAGCACAGATTTGACTATTTTAGTATAAGATTGAAAGTATTTTGAGGATGAATATTATCTTGGGGATTGTGTTTTGTTTAACTTGTTTATATATCTATAGAATGCATAATGAATACTGTTTTCTGAATGCTGAGTGAATGTAAGTTTTGTTTTCAATGCTACAATTCTATCACAGTCCCTTTCTTAGGAGAATTTGTGGGGCCTTTAATACAGCAAACATTGAGGCTCTTCCTGAGCAAATGAGTCCATGTTGGCCTCAAATCCCATTAGCCTCTATCAGGTAGCAGCCTGGGTTTCCCACTGCCCCCTCCCTTCTTATAGCTAGTGTCCTGGGCATAGAGAAGGAGCCGATAGGGAATAATAGAAATCTGGCAGAATCTCTGGCCTACCAGTTCTCCTTTGCTTATGATTTTGACTAGGGTTGGATTGAATGCCTGTTAATTTGCAAGGAACCAGATGCCTTGGTTTCCAGGATCTCAGGGACGGTAGGAAAAAATGATTGTGGTTTTCTTTATTGAAGATCCACCTGTCAGTCCCCTGGCTGACTTATGAGATCAGTCCCCAAGAAGCTAACTCAGGGATTTGCCTGAACTCGTGTGAGCATTAAAACTGGCCCATGGGAGACAAACATATACAGCTTCTCCACTCTAGAGGTTATGCTGGGAACTCTTGGAAGGGGATAGGTAAAGGCCTCAAGGCCATGCCCCCTTGAGCAGGGCTGCATAGTGAGTTTGGCTCATTTCCAGAAATGGCTGTTCAGGAGCACAGGGCATAACCCCTCCAACAACCCCTGGGTCTCAGGTCCTGAGATTAATTACCATCAAGGATTACTTACCCTGAAACAGTTAAATGTATTTAATTTCATTGCCTATGATCTCAAGAGCTTGCTTTCATGGCTCAGAAAACCATCTGCAGCCTGGGCTGCCTTCACAAGTGGTGGGATGGGGGGTTTGGAGGATATGAAGGGAGAAATGGTCTGTGGAACTGCTATGTTGAAAGAGAAAAAACTAAAGAAACCCTGCTCTTACTCTCCACCACTTGTCCTAATAGATCTTTTATCAAATTCTGGCTTTCTGAAGAATGTATCATTCTTCTGAGGAGACCCTAAGTAGATATGGGGGAGTTGGGAGGACTTGATGGGTAGATAGAGTTGTGGAATGACCCAGGGTTCTGCATGCAATAAGCTAAATGCTGAGAATGATGTTGAACCCTTCTCTACTTTCTCCCTCCCACCTTTTTCTCCTATTTGTTGGGGGTGGATGAAGTGGACTGGAAGGATGTGGGAGGAAAGAAGATAGAGCGATGAAAGTAGGGAGTGGGGAATATTTGGTACATTATATACAATGTGAGTCTCCTCCCTCCCTCCCTCTTACCCTCCATTTCTTCCTCTTTTAAAATTTGGAAATGGGAGAGTATCCAGGTCAGTAGCTCCCTTTCTCTCTTTTAGTCCCTAAGTTTTGCATTTCTACAGAAGGTTAAGTCATGGGCCACATACAGAGCCATGACCAGGTGAGATGTTGGCCAAGGACAAAAGGAACATGCAATGGCTAGTGGAAGAAGAATGCTATAAATACCAATATGGTCAATGACTAGTTGCAGAAAGGAAGTCTTTTGTAACTACTTATTCTCATTTTTGCTTTGTTATATATATTAATATGTATTTCTGTTCCTTTTCTCTCCTTTCTCATGCCCCCTCAATTCCAATATAAAGTGATTAACCTTATGATGTGGCATTTAAATCATAGACTATCAAAGGAAGATTGCATCTGAACTAGGAGTGAATATTTTCAGAGCTAAAGCAACATACGGGACACTTTCTTTTTAGGGGGCCGGGGAGTGAACCCTCGGTTGTGTAAAAGACAATTGCATCACATTAGGGATAACATGATGCCCTTATTGTCCATTTTGGGAAGTTCTCATCTGGAGTAAGAAATGTGGACTGTGCTCATTTGCTTATTTTCAGCTCAGCATCGTTGCCACCCTTTTCTAACCTCTCCTTTGCAATGCAGAGGAGGAGCCAGAAACCACATTTCTTGCAATCCCTTTTCCTGTATGATTCTGGCTAGAGCTTGTCCACGAGAGCTTCTCAGATGAGATATGAAAAAGGCAAAACCATTTTCCAGAAACAGGTGTGGAGGCAGCTGTGACTTCCCAGTGCACTCTTTTTTTTTTTTTTTTTTACAGAGAGAAAGGGAGAGGGATAGAGAGATAGAAACATCGATGAGAGAGAATCATTGACCAGCTGCCTCCTGCACACCCCCTACCAGGGATGTGCCCGCAGCCAATGTACATGCCCTTGACCGGAATCGAACCTGGGACCTTTCAGTCCGCAGACTGACGCTCTATCCATTGAGCCAAACCGGTTTCGGCACCCAGTGCACTCTTGAAGTCCGCCCACCTCACTGCTGCAGCCTTTCAGCAGTCACAGGCTAGTGGCTTCCCTCACCCTTTCTCTTCATACTCTTGCAAAGTTTGTGTGAGACTCTAAACTCTATACAAAATCCTTAACTTTGTATGAAGCCTTTAATACCTACCCCAGGAATCCGTGGAAGAGTGGTGTGTGTTTCTTTTCCCTGATGAAGCGCTGTTACAGAGCTGACTGTCCTGGCACAGGAGCTGGGTGGGCATTTGTTTCTCACACCACCCGATAACACCTGGCTTCTGACCGACCTGAACTTTTCAACACTGCCCAGCCGTGTTGATGGCAGTGAATTCTGTCCAGGTGCCAAGGGAGAAATGGCTAGTAGGAGAGCAAGACAGCGGTCTGGACTGTCTCACCACAGCTGCTGTGTGGATCTGATGACAAGGGAGGGTCATCCTGGAGGCCCCTGCTGTTGAGTTGGTGGATGTCGAGTGGATGACCTTGGATGGAAGTGCCAGGCTCTAGAGGCAGCTCAGAGTCTGCCAGGCTGGGTGCCCTAAGAGTACCTGTTCCCACCCACTTTGGTCACTCTAGAAACCTTCTTTCAGGTGGCCTCAGGTTGTCTCACACTGGGTTTAGACACAGATGGCCTGTCTGATGACGGGTGAGTGTGTGTGTCAGGAACCTCCAGCACAGAGTGAGGGCTTTGTAGAAGTGGTCAAGAGCATGGACTCTGGAGGCCAACCGTTGCCATTTGAATTCTGCCCCATCACTTACTAGCTGTGTGACCTTGGGCAAGATTCTATACCTTTTTGGCCTTTAGTTTTCTCATCTGTATACTGAGGATATTAATAACATCTACCTCATAGGGAGGATAATTCATATAAAGTGCTTAGGACAGTATCTGGCTCATAGTAAGTGCCATGTGAGAGAAAGCTATCATTATTATTATGACACCAAGGACAGACAAGTGGGCATGAAGATGGAGCCTTTGGGTAAGAGCTTGAGTGATTCCAAGGGCAGCATCCTTAGACCAAGCTGCTGTGGACTCACACGTAACTACGGGAGGAGAAGAGGAAGGACACAAGTGGAAACTAAGAGCGAGGTATTCACTAAAACTCTGGGAGACAGAGGCACCCTGTGTTGGTGTCCTACCTGAACAGGGTCGGGGGAGGCTGCCTCCCCCTTGGCAGAGAACACAGCCCAGGAGGGCAGCAGGAGTCAGCAGACATGTGCTTAGGAGCTGACTGGGCTTGCTATGGGCTGCATGCCAGAAGCCTTCAAGACTGCCCAAAATAGCTTAGGAGGACTTTGCAAAGGGTAGAAGGTCCCACTTTAACAAGAGGTATAAAAACTGGGTCATACTTACATCAGATACCAATCCCTTAGGTAGAAAAAGACAAAGGGCTCTGGTGACTGAAGAACCTGGTTTAGATCCCAACTCTGACTCTTACTAAATTGTAAATATGTGGAGAGCAGGAGCCATCTGATTCACTATGGAGTACAGAGAATTCAGTACAGGCATGAATGATTTAATATACTGGAACCTCAGTTTCCTCATCTGTAAGATGGGGAGAGTGTAATGGCCACTGTAACTGACGCAAAGGTTACATTAGATAATGCTCACAGGCACCTAAAGTCCATAATGAATATTAATTAGAATCATTTTTAAAATAGTAAATATTCAGTGTCTTGCTTAAAATAGAAATACAATATATTTATTTGCTCAAATTGATTAATGCTGCTTTAGTGCAGTAAATGTAGTCCATTCTGCATTTGCCAAAGGCTAGGTACTTTAAGAGAAGAGATGAGACCTCTTACAGGTTTCCTCCCCCAATTTGATCAGTGCTTTTCAAGTGACATTTATGATTCAATGCTTTGCCATCAAAATATGGCTAGCATTTGTTTAGTGCTATTGAATTTCAGGAGAGTAAAAGATTGTAGATAGGTTGCTAAACAATCAAAACAGATTATGATCTGACTTCAAAAAGCTATAATACTTGGGAAAATACTGGATTTGAAGCCAAGAGCTCATACTATATAGACACTACATATCATTATTAAGCCGTTTCTTTCCATGTGCATTTAAAAGTGCTTTCTGACCAATTCTGTTCAGGCAAGCTTGGAATAATGAAGTCTTTACTTGTTTTCATGCCCATAATAGCTCCTCAAGAAATACCAAATAATCAGTCGGAAAGGGCCTGTTCCATGCTTTCTTCCCACTTCCTGACTTGGCTTTGCCCATGCTGTGCCCTGGAACCCAGGTATCTAAGCTTATAATTGTGATGTGAAGTTTACATGCATTGTGAAACCAATGAACTCTAGTTTGTAGATGGTCCCATTCTTCTCATATGTTGCAAAATCCATGGCCATTATAGCTGATGCAAAGATTACATTAGACAATGCCCACAGGAACCTAAAGTCCATAATGAATATTAATTAGAATCATTTTTTAAAATAGCAAATACTCAGTGTCTTGCTTAAAATAGAAATGCAATTATTTGTTTGCTCAAATTGATTAATGCTGCTTTAGTGCAGTAAATGTAGTCCATTCTGCATCTGCCAAAGGCTAGGTACCTTAAGGGAAGAGATGAGACCTCTTACAGGTTTGGTGTTGCTCTTTTCTTCAGAACCAGAATAATCTTTGGTTAGCTTCTTAGGGTTGAAATTATGTTTTGGATGATTGATATCACTTGCATTTAACTTTCAGATAAAGATGGGTATGCTGAATGTAATCTTTTGAAAGAGAATGAATCAAGTATTATCAAACGTACTACTGATGCCAATATGCTTTTATGTGACTTGATTATGCATCACCATCTATTTATTGAATCAAAGTTTTGTGTGTTTTTTTACATCTGTTTTATAAGGCCTGGTATATTTAATAGTAAAATTACTGCTTGGAAAGTTGCTTTATTCCTGACATTCTTCAATTTTTATTCAAGATCAGAGATACCTCCCTGCACTGTAGAAAATATTATTTATTGATTTGGAATAAATTTTCTATAAGAGCAAGCAAGAGCTACTTAATATAAGCAATATTGGACATAACAATACTGAGTAACAAAACATATCAAAATGTGAATCACCATTGTCAGACACAAGCTTTTAACACCTTTAATTTATATAATTGGTATACAATAAGTCTTACAACAAATGTAGATACAATTACATCCAATATCAAAGAAGTTGCAGATCTTTCCATCTTTAAATGATGTTGGCTAACTCACCCTAAGAAAGCAATCTGGCATTTGTCTCTTGGTTAGCACTTATTACCAATATCAACTAGAACTTTTAAATCAAAGTTGAAATGGTACATTCATTTGCCAAAAAAAGGTTAAAGGCAAAGAAGGTGAATCAACGTGCAAATTAGCATCTAGCCCAGTTGCAAAATTCATTTCTCAAATGCAAGGGGTTGAACCATGCACCCTTGCAAGCAAGATGAAGGGAAAACAGATGATATCAAACCAAAATCAACTCCACAAAGAACCCAGAAGACCCCAAGATGGCAAAGGCTAGAGGCCTATTGCTGTTAGTGCTCAGGTATCCGTATTGTGCTACCCTAACCTCCTGGATTCTAACTCAACAGTCTGTGAGAATATGACTCAACCATTCTTCATTTGCAGATGGAAGCTAACCTTTGTGGTTCCAGGTGTGGTTAACCCTCAGTCAGTCAGCTGCACTGGGGCGTAGCCTGAAGCTGTAAGAGCTGTCTGATGTGGCTATAATACAGCTGTCATGCTATAGATTTAAGTAAAAACAACACACCAGTATAACAACAAACAAGAAATTGAGATCACTTATATGTCTATATAATACTTAAAATACTGAAAATGTCTATAAATATTCCTCTGTAGAAACTGAAAACACTGTAGACATGATTTCCTTAGTCCTCACAACACATTTGTGAGGTAGCATGGGGTGAGGTCAATATGAAAGCATCACCCCCATTTAAGAAATGACGACACAGACATCCAAAGAGAGCAGGAGCCTTCACTGGGGCCACGAGTAAAGAAAACAAAGTTGGATCTCATTATTTCATCATTTACAAGCTACAGTCTAGAAGAGGCTGCTTGCCTCCCTCCTGCTCTGACATTCCTCTAATGCTTTGACTATTCCTGTCCCTGGATGGTATGTGGTTGTTTAGATCCGATGGAGCCATTTCCCTGGGTAGAGCTGGACAGACTCTCCCTGAGGTAAAGGTCGTCAATTATCCACATATTGTGTGTGTGTGTGTGTGTGTGTGTGTGTGTGTGTGTGTGTGTGTGTGTGTGTTGCCAGTTTGTTGAATTCAGTTGCTAAAATCCTTTGGCCACCTCAAAAATAGAAAAAAAAATGCATTTGGCAAAATAAGGTTCGTCTCATTGGTATTTTAAACTAACATCACAAGGAGTGAGAGTTTTTAAGGGAAGCCGTCACCTTGGGGGAGGTGTAAAACTGCCTGCTGGTTGAGATCTGCTTTAAGTCCATGGCCCTGTCTCTTCTGTAAGGATTTGGAAGTTAATAAGAACACGAAACGCATCAACTGCTCTTGCACAATCACAGCCTTCGTAAGGAAAGATGCTGGCTGAGTCCATGGCTTGTATCGGTCAGAATTCCTTGGCAAGAGGCCGGCTCCTCTGATCCAGTGTCTATGACGAAAGCAGTGTCCGAACTGCACCTCTACAAGGTGTTTCCTGGACACTTTGTCAGAATGCTTTTGACCAAGGGAGAAAAAAAATATGGAATGTTCTGATTTCATTGAATCATCCTTTGCCAAAATGAAAGCCTAGGCAAGGAATGAGGGTGGGGAAGAAGGACAGTTATTCAGGCCGAGTGTTGCTGGAGGGATCATGGTTGGCCATTCCTGCCCATTTTTCTGAGAATGTCCACTTTAAACATTTTTTTTTTTTTGCTTTAAATAATCTGAGATATCAGAATTCCACTCCTCATTACCCACTCCTTTTTAAAAATTCCCCTGGAGGCTGCTCATTCTCCTTTGATGCCTAAGGAGTTTAGGAATAAATTCTTTTCAGAGTGTGGGATGGCAGGTTTGTGGACATGGCCCGGCTCCGGGTGTCTGTGACACCAGAGGGGTTTAGGGCAGACAGACTGGCAATGGTGGTTTAGGCCAGTACTTTACTGGTCACAACAAGTGACAGGATGAGCTGAGGGTCAAGTTTCTGGAAACGAACAGAGTCATGGCAGCAGGTCCAAGTTTAGAAATAAAAATCAACCAGTGTCAAGCTCTTTATGACATCGCTAGACAATAAAGCACATTTTGAAATGGGACCCAATGGGTATTTTCTCCTCCATGAAATCAGGACATCAGATGCCAGTTGCTAATATCATGTGTTGTAGGAGGGCAGTAATAGCCATGAAACAAAGCTATCAAGAACACACAAACAAATAAAGAGGCAACTGGCATGCTCAAAACAACCCATCAGCTAGCAAATGAAACACTTTTGAGATAAAAATTTAACAAATCATTTTATTTAATTAAAAATCTGCCAGTGCCCTGTTCTGTTATGTTGGGCACGGCAATAAATTAGGAATTCTCGAATTCAGCACTATTGACACTTTGGGCCAAATAATTCTTTATCGTGGTGGGCTCTTCTGTGCATCTTAGGATGTTCAGCGCATCCATGGCTCTACTGACTAATTAGCACCCCTAAATTGCGATAATCAAAACTGTCACCAGACATCTTCATATGTTCCCCCCACCAATCTCCTGGGGCATGGTGGTGCAAAACTGTCTTGCTGGTTGGGAACCAATGCAATAAATGGATACCTGCAAAAATGATCCATTCTTTCTCAAAATTTATTATGCAGGATTTTAAGACTATCTACCCAGGGTCTTGACTTATTAGAGGGCAGAATTAGCGAGGTAAGTGTATGGGAATAATAAATGGATTAATCGCCGCATCTGTTTCCTATGGAAACGCCTCACGGAGCAATTGCAGATAGTGTCTTAAAATTTTTTTTTCTTAAACAGTTTATAGTCATTATCCAACAGACAGTTAGCAGTGAACCAGTTGCTTTGTGGGCATAAAGCAAGGAATCTCTGGGCTCCTCCAAGCAGTGGGTGCCTCTGACCGTTACTGAGAGCTGATTCCCACTTTACCTAATGAGGCACTCAGTGCTTGTCAGCTCTCTCCCTCCACCACTGCCCCCACTGGACACTCCCTCCACACGCCTCTCCCTTTCTCTTCTCTAAGCTCAGCTCCTGGGGAAACACAACTCCATAAGTGCTCCTGGGCTGGGAGCCCGGCTGCTGATGCCTAGGACAGGCATCCTTAACAGAGATGATGGTGGTCGGGAGGGGAGAACAGGTAGAAGGTGCGCTGAGATCTGACAGCAACCTGCAACTCTGCCCCTCTGCCTGCCAGCCTCCTCGGGGGCACTTTCTAGTTTCCTCTTTCATTAATTAGGAAGCTAAGAGGGTAGGATGCAGCTAGTAGAGTCAAGCAGGGGTCCTGTCAGATACAGCCAGATAAACAGAGCTTAAGAAGGGATCTGAGGAATCCCTGCTTCCTCACCTGCAGGGTGAAATCCTCCCACTACTCATTTCTCTTCCACTGATGGAAATTTAATGTCAATTTCTAAATAAAAGTTTAAGAAATACCACAAACAAAAAGTTCCCCTAAAAGTAACCCCCAACAAAACACTTGGATTCCTCGTCCCGTCCTCACAGTGGGTCCTGTGGTGGTGGGTGCAGAAGCTTCCATCGTGGTGGTCTGGCCTGGCGTTGAAGGTTGGCCCATTTCAGCTGCAAATCAGCCTCCACACACCTTTAAATAATGGTTCTTTTTGTACCAAAAAGGGGGAGTCGTAGCAGCCAAAGGAGAGGGAGGAAAATGAAACAACCAAACCAATAAAACAGGGCTTAAGATTGTCGCTCAATGCGCGTCAGGTACTTGTTATCAATTCTACTGGATAATCACTTATAAATAAAGAGTTATCCCTCTCCCCAGGCCATGTTCCTCTGTTAGGAGTCGTCGTACAGAGGGTTGTTGTAGTTTCCCCAGGACCCGTAGTCATGGTCATCCAGAAGCCTTCCGTAGGAGGAATGCCTGGTGGGAAGGAGAAGAGGTTGTGGTTATTTGGAGAAGTTGTCCATCTGAAGACAGCCTGATGCCTGGCAGCCTGAGCTGGGGAGGCTCAGAGGGCCACTGGAGGGAAGCCATGGTTCTCCGCTAGCATGACCCCTTGGCAACAGACCTAACAACCATGGGGGGTCCCAGTCTACAGGCACTCTGTGAGTTACGACTGATCCACTGGGAGCCCAGATGGCGCCTTCTGTTGGGATCAGCAGGGTCCTGACTCTCTCCTTGACCTCCAGTGCTGAGAAGGAGAGGTCCATTCCCACGGCTATTTAAAAAGAAGTAATGAGAAAAAGGGAAGGTTGCATTCCTGGCATTTTGACTTAGGTCCTGGACTTAATTTTCCCTGAAATAAGAATGTTCCCACCCCTCCTGACATTTATATAGGGTTTTTACAGTCTACAAAGTGCGTCTATGTTTTGTTTCTACTTGATCCCCAGAATAAAGCCATGGGGTAGATATTGGTTATCCTTATTTCTCCAAGGAGAAAAATGGGGCTCAGAGATGTTAACTGACACGTTTAGTCACCCAACTGAGCTATGAGTCAAACCCCTACCTCCTGGATCTAAGTACAGTGCTTTGAGCTCAGCTTCCCAGAGTCTGATTAGCACCTTAGTTCAATGGCAGTAACAGACTCTGGTGGGTCATTCTGGGAATATGTCCCACAATTAATATTATTTCTATAAGAAATTGAAGTCAGCTAAAGTCATTGGAAAGGTTTGCAGTCTGGCTGGTGTAGCTTGGTGGTTGAGCATCAACCTATGAACCAAGAGGTCATGATTCAATTCCCTGTCAGGGCACATGCCCATGTTGTGGGTTCGACCTGAAGGAGGCAGCCAATCAATGATTCTCTCTCATCATTGTTTCTATCTCTCTCTCCCTCTCCCTTCATCTCTCTGAAATCAATAAAAATACATTAAAAACAAAACAAAAAACCTACAATGGTTTGCAAAGCCCTACAAGATCTGGCCCTTGTTACTTTTCTAAGCACATCAGCTACTATTCCAGTTTTTCTTGCTCCCTCTACTCCAACATGCTGGTCTCCTTGCTCTTCCCTTTCATGCCTGGCATACTCTTGCCTCAGGGCCTTTGCACTTACTGTTCCCTCAGCTTGGAACAGTTGTCCTCCAGATCTCCACAGGCTCATCCCCTCATCTTCAAGTCTTTGTACAAAAGTCACCTTCTCAGTGAGGCCTTCCTTAAGAACTCCATTTAAACTTAAAACTCTCTCCTGCCCCCCCCCCCCGCCACTCCCTACTTTATTTTTCTCATAGGTCTCATCACCATCTAACATACTATATAATTTATTTACCTATTTTGTTATTGCCTCTCTCCCTTAACTAGAATATAAGTATGGGTTATTTGCCCATTTTCTTTATTCTTAGCTCTATCTCCAGAAGAATATCTGGCTCATAGTAAGTCCTTAATAAATGTTGATGGAAGAAATAGTGATTGGGAAAAAACACATCCTGCAAGGCCAATCTGTTCACAAATTGGGAGCTTCCTGGAAAGAATTATGGTAATTTTAAGACTAAAACTAATAACAGGATTGGGAAAATATTACAAAATGAGCATGTGGTGCCTCTGAGGTTTGTGCTAGTGTGTGAATTATTACACCTTGCCACTGAAAATCAGCTATGCTATATATAGTACGGATAAACATGCCCAGTCTTAGCTAGATATAAAAATTAAACAAAATGAAAAAACAATCGGAGAAGCACAAAAAAAATGTGCTATACTTTTATTTGTTGCTAAAACAATTGTTGCTCCTCTCTGCAGCCTTCTTCCATCTGCCAGGTATTTGGAAAGAGTTGGTCTGTTAAGAACCACACCCTGATGTTGGTTTCCCTAAAGGTCCATATTCATTTCTGTGGGTGTGAGAAAGAAAGAGATCACAAGTAACACACCACTGATCTTCTGATTTGACTGAATGAATGAGCTATCCATCCCCAACATTCCCCCCACATTTGAAACCTCCAATTCCAATCACATACTTTAACAAGATGGTTGAGAAATGGAAGCTGTAGAATGGACAAGTGAAAACCTGGGGATTATAAGACTGGAGCCGAGCCTAAATTTCAGCATGACTTGGTATTGCAAGACTGGCCAACAACTACCTAATAAACATGCTCCTTTATTGATAGGGCATTCCTGTCTCACTTTTGTATGGTAAATTAACTTCTCACACCATTTTTATTTCTATCATATAATTTTATTCCCTTAAGATGTCAGTAGGGCCAATGGATGTATGTTCTTGAATGTGTTTTTAACCCCCTGTTTCTTCACCTATAAAATGGAAAAACTTAAAAAAAACTTGTGTTAGAGTTGTTGCGAGGACTAAATGAGGTAATGCATATAAAAGGCCTGGCACATAGTGAATACACAATAAGTGTTGGCCAATATCGCTTTTTAATTTTTATTATAATGAAAGTTACACAAGCCCATGGCAAATCTGTAAAAAGTAAAAAATAAAAAAGACTTTGAGTGAAAAGGGAGCCTCCCTCCCACTAGGAACTCTTGAAACTATGCCCCAGGCACAGTTATAAAACCAGCTTCTTATATTATTATTTGAATTTTTAAAAATTATTATCATGCTGGAGTGAGGTTAAAGGATTAAAATCCTTCTGGTCATCAGGTTTTACTGATAATGGGTATTTTAGGTAAGACTATTTGATCAGAACTGCACCTGAATCTGCTGTATTAGAAGAGAATTTACTGCACACACAATACAGTAGCAAAATAAAGGAATAGATGAATCTTTCATTTTTCTTAGCCTTTTCATTGGATTGAATAGTGTGTTGAGAAAAATACTGATAAAGATAGCAAAGCAAGAGATTAGATAAACCATATTTGGGAATGTACTGAACTCATAAGGCTTATTTAATATATTAATTAGCTAAGCAAGAAGAATTGGGTGTGCTGGGATTCAAGCCAGGTTTGTTGAAATCCTACTATATATAGAGATAGACAAACACGTGTGTATGTGTGTGTGATAAGGGGAGAATAATTTATGATCACTTTAAACAATCTCTCTAGGTCAAAACTTCTTAAATCATGGCCTGTTTTAGATGGAAATGGAGGAGGTTTTCATTTACGGAGCCTAGAGGGGAAAATACTCCCATTCCCCAGTTTAGGAAGGCGGGGCTCAGGGAATCTAGACAACTTTGTTCACTTGATTTAATGGCAGAGCTGGTACTAAAACCTAGGTCTCCCTGTTCTTTTAACACAACACTGCCTCATCTAATTTCAATCTGAATAGCAACCTGAACGAATGACATCATCGTAAGGTCAAAGTGGTTTTGTTTACTTAATCTCTCAGTGAAGGCTGGCACCCCCCAGCATAGCTGTTTCCACTAGCTGTGCCTTCGCTCCCCTTAAATGATAAACCTCTTGGGGGCAGACTGTGTCTTGTATTTCTTCTTATTTTCTGAACATCCAATATGTTGTTCTTGATGCAGTGGTTCTTTCATAAATATTTGATAATAACTGCATACATGCAGTAGCACATAAACAGTATACATGGAGTTTGCTTGGTCAATGCCAGCAGGGAGTTGTATGGCCTGTGGCAATTCATTGTGCAGTATAACTGTGGCAAAGTAAAAACATCTTATTAAAGAACACATAAAGAGTCAAAGCCACCGTTTTGACCTTAAAAATAGGAAGAGGAAAGAGAATCACAACTAAATTTCTCCTGTGCAATGACATGGCTTTAAAGCACTCCGCACAGTGCTCATAGTCCCGGCTAATCAATGGTGCTGTGCTTACTGGCAATGTTGTTCTACTGTACTGTATGGTTTTGTTAGCTCAGAGCAGAACCCAAGGGGACAAAACAGGGAATGATTTGTGTTAAGTCCTGGCCTCCTTGCTTCCTTCTCAAGTGACTTTGCTCCAAGAGAAAGCAGTCCTCCCCAATCGCCCCCCTCCCAATCAGTGAGTCCTTGTTGATGACAACTGGTACATGTGATAGTGACACTGTGGTTTTGAGGCCTTCTCCACAACTACAAACGGTACCTATTCTAAGATAGCTGTAGCATCAATACTTAATGGAGCTCAATTGTCTTAGAAGATGAATGAGGTTTTATTTTCCTTGTGCTGAAACAAACATATTTTAGAAAACACCTTCTCCTTTATAAAAGTCAACCCCAGTTCCTCAACGAAGCTCCAACTTTATTACCTTTCCTCTCCTCTTTAGTCAAGCGAATCTTGCCATTCAATAATTAGTCCTTATTATGTGCTGAGAAGGAGGGATATAAAGATGAAGAACACAGGGCTCAGTGCTGTGAAAACACAGCTGAACTTGCATCTCATTAGTCATTAGTAATTAAGCCTTAGAATATTATCATTCACTAGAGGCCCGGTGCACGAAATTCGTGCACGGGGGAGGGGGGGGGGGGGAGGGGGTATCCCTCAGCCCAGCCTGCACCCTCTCCAATCTGGGACCCCTTGAGGGATGTCTGATTGCCTGTTTAGGCCCGATCCCGGTGGGCCTAAATGGGCAGTCGGACATCCCTCTCACAATCCAGGACTGCTGGCTCCCAACTGCTCACCTGTCTGCCTGCCTGATTGCCCCTAACCGCTCCTGCCTACCAGCCTGATCACCCCCTAACCACTCCCCTGCCAGCCTGATCGATACCTAACTGCTCCTCTGCCAGCCTGATTGCCCCTAACTGCCCTCCCCTGCCGGCCTGGTCACCCCTAACTGCCCTCCCCTGCCAGCTTGGTCACCCCCAACTGCCCTCCCCTGCTGGCCCAATCACCCCTAACTGTCCTCCCTTGACAGCCTGGTTGCCCCTAACCGCCCTCCCCTGCCAGTCTGGTCACCCCCAATTGCCCTCCCCTGCTGGCCTGGTCCGCCCCCAACTGCCCTCCCCTGCCGACCTGGTCCCCCCAACTGCCCTCCCTTGCAGGCCTGGTCCCTCCCAACTGCCCTCCCCTGCTGGCCTGATCACCCACAACTGCCCTCCCCTGCTGGCCATCTTGTGGTGGCCATCTTGTGTCCACATGGGGTGGCCATCTTTGACCACATGGGGGTAGCCATCTTGTGTGTTAGATTGATGGCCAATTTGCATATTACCTCTTTAGTATATAAGATTAGCAAAGCTAATTTTTTTAAATTTTATTTTATTGTTTAAAGTATTACTAATAGTAGTACGTCTCCTCTTTTTCCCCATTGACCTTCCCCCGGCTCCCCCTACCCCCAGGCACATGTCCTTCCTCCCCTCCCCCAGTGTCTTGCATCCATTAGTTATGCTTATTAGCAATGCTAGATTGGTGCAGCTGTCACTGTCTCCTCTTTTTGTTTCCATTGGTGGCTTTCATTCTCTGATTGTCATTTTTCTGCCTGGCTCCTTTCATTTAACTATTCAATGAAAACCTACCATCTATCAGGCTCTATTATGAGGTCTGGGGGATCCCGCAGTGAATTAAAAGACCAAACTCCCTGTCCCATGTTAGTTTACATTCTAGTGGGGCAGAAACAATAAATAAGATATGAAAAATAATAAGGTGGATGGTAATAAATGCAATGGAGGAAAATAAAACAGGGAAGGGGAAGTGAGGAATTCCAGATGGGAGGTGGGGATTATAATTTTGAATATGGCGATCAGAGAAAGTCTCACTAAGATGACATTTGAGCAGACATATAAAGGAGATGTGGATAAGCCACACAGATGCCTGAGATACACCCTACAGGCAGAGAGAACAGCAAGTGCAAAGGCTCTGGGGCAGGAGCAGATAACACACCTGCGAGGTAGCTACTGGACTATAATTAAAGAAATTAACTTCTTATATTGGAATGATGTTAGATTTATAAAAAATTACAAAGATAAAGTCCCAAATGCTTTTCAACCAGCTTCCCTTGATGTTAACATCTTACATAACCATGGCACATTTGTCAAAACTAAGAATTGTGAGCTACGATTTCGAAGCCAAGAAAACTGTAACCATTAGAGGTGATTTTATTAGCCCACAGTTACCAAAGCAAGTTGATGGCAGAATGAGTATCATAATTCAGGAATTCTATCAGTTTCATCTTCTTATTACCAAAATCCCAATAATAGAAACATTTCTAAATATCATTTTCAAAGTGCTCTCTACATAGTCTGAATTTCTCTTAAAAAGCAGTTACTTTCAAACTAATCTTTACATAGCCACGTTTACTTTGAAGGGACAGATAAAACTTGCCTATTTTATTTTTTAAAATTATCTGCCAGATATCATGCTGGCAGACACTCATGAAAAAAAGCCTGCACATTAGAACACCTGTCCATCTGTAAACAAGTTCAGAGTCGCAAGGTAACTAGTGCCAAGTGTGTGGTTTAACAGGTTCCCAGGGCTTCCCTTCTTCTAAATCTCGTTTCTTCTGACTTGAAGGAAACAAATCCTCCTTCTCCTAAACTTTCCTGCCCAGAATCATTCACTCAGGCAACAATGTTTACAAAGCAACTATTATGTTCCAGGTACTGCCAGGGCCTTTATATCCTTCTGCTGGAGGAGACTGGCGGAGACAAATTCCAGTACAGGGCCCTGAGTGATATGAACGAGGTGCATGCAGCAAGGAACTTCTGGTGGAGAGGTGGGGATGAGGCTCCCCGAGGGGGTCCCTTTAGAGCTAGACAACTTGGAATCAGCCAGATAAGAAAAAGGTGGACCAAATACCTCCGACAGAGGGCTCAGCATGTTCTAAATAGCAGGGGCATGAAACAGCAGGGCAATTCATTTGGGAAACTCTAGAGCAAAGTGTGTGTTTGGAGTGTTGGGAGATGAAGGTAGAGCAGGCTTAGTTAAAATGAGGTCATGAGACCAGCAGCGTTAGCAATGCCTGTGAGCTGGTGAGAAAGGCCAATGCACAGGCCCCACCCCAACCTACTGAAGTAGACTCTGTGGGGCTGAGACCCGGGAAACTGTGTTTTTAATAAACTCTCCCATTGATTCCTATGCCCATTAAAGGTTGAGGTAGAGAATCAAGTCACCTAGATGTTCAGAATGCCAAAGCTGAACTGAAAAAGGCAACCTGTAGATCGCAAATTCTAGAAGGTCCTAGCCTTTGTGACTGGCTGGGCCTACCTCTTTAAACCTAACAATAACCAGAAAGAATCCAGTTCTATAAAATATAATCACCAGGAGACTTAAAGCAAAACAGGTGACTTCTAACAAGATGCCTTCAGAGCGAGGCCCTGTTGTGTCTATAAATCAATACCACATTTATTTTTGTGAAGGGAACAGCCGTCTTGTCTGCCTGGGTTGCCAGCACACCTAATTATAGCAGCATCCACGTTGCTGGTGATAGCAGATACGGTCTCTTGCGCAGGGGATTATCTCGTGGCTGACCGGTTTTGAGCCAATTTAAACTAAACAATGACTTACTTCATTCTTCAATCATCACTAATTAAAGACACCCTTCTGCAGGAGGCAGGCAAGGCCTCTGCTCTCTTTTAAAGTTGCAAATAAGCCCTGGAATAAAGAGTGCTCAGAGGTAGTTTCTATTTGTGAACATATGACACGGATGCAACTTCACGGGCATTTAGAAGGAGCACAATTGAAACTGCCAAAATGGAATATTAGAAAACAGAGCTCCTGGGCCATCTCCTCCTCCTCCTAGCACCGCCCTCTCCTTTGGTTCCCTGATGCCTACTAAATGGGATTGTTGGAAGTTACCATTTTGCTAAGCACCTGAATAAGAATTGTTTTAACAATAATGGCAACAACAGTGGTTAGCCCCTCCCTTCGCTCTCACCTCATACCCGGGCACTGTATGTTTATCTGTATCACCATTTAATGTTTAACCAGCCTGAGTTAGGTATTAGTATAGTTCCATTTACAGAGGAAGAAACTGTGCATGTTCTTAACCACCATGCTATCTGGTCTCTCCCCGTACTCTCCATTTATTACTTCATCTTCAAAACAAGCTTGGAAGATAGATATTACTTCTATTTTTGCAGATGAAAATATTAAAGATCAGGGAGATTATAATTCGCCTAAATGGTAATAGAACCTGCCCACAAAACCCATGTTTCTCTTTCATACATACCACACTGCTGCTGGCTACAATTGGCGGGGCGGGGCACGGGGGACAGTTGATAGATAACGGAGAAGAGCCCTGGAAGGTGCAGGGCAGTTCATTTCCAGGAGCCGCATCCAAAAGTGACTTAGGTCTCAGAGATATGTGGCTGTCCAGCAGGGGACACTGTGACAAAACTAGGTGTTACGGTCCCCAAAGAATCGGGGTGTGGAAACAGGTGGCTAATGAGTTTACCGATGCCTTCGGAGGCAGGTAGAACTTGGGAGAAAGGTGAAACTACTAAGATTCTGGTAGCAGAGCTTGCAAGGGGCGCCCTTTTTCTGGTTGTGAGGCTGCTGCTCTCTCAAGCAGACTCTTCTTTTGCATTCGCAGGGACACAGCCTGTGTTTCAGGCCAGAAGCTAATGGCTCCCTCATGGGTTGATATTTCAGTCACTTGCTACTCCAGCCAAGTGAGCTAAATGACCACAGACAGCAGACTTCTTGCCATGTTATTGTTCTCATAGAAATAAAATAAATTTCCAGGCAAAGCAAAACCCAGCCCTAGGTAGACACATGCACGCACACGCGCGCACGCGCGCACGCACACACTTGTGAATTGAGCCAAATGTATTTTTTGATGAATGATTAGCAGGTCTTTCCACGAATCTGGCAAAACAACACTTGAAGGGGTTTTAGCACAGCCTCAAGATTCATGACAGTTATTAACCTCCTTATGTTATTTTGCCCAAATAATTAACAGAGCCGCAGAATGGGGTTTTCCTTAGGGGGTTTCTAAGCAGAGATCTGATCACTTTATTCACCCTGAAGTTTGCAGTGCCAAAGATGAATAGCAACCTTCTGCCCCTGGGGGCCTTTCTGCATTTGGGAGGATCTAAGTATCTTGGGGAGAGAAACCATGACTGATTCAACGTAACCACTCACCACATTTGTCTGGTGCTGAGAACGCCTTGAGAAAATATTTAAATTTTTAAAATAAAATGATATACAATTTTAACCAGTACTCATTAGAACCCATTCAGATGGCCTGCTAACAAAAATGTTCCAAACACAGTAATTTCTGTGGTGGCAGGACTGTGTCTCATCACGGATGTGATGCCCCGCTCCCAGGCTCAGAAGGGTGCCTGGCACATAGCTAATACTCAGAACTATCATCAAGCAACTGTCCTATTGTTGGGGTCCCTTTTAGTTGATCACTTTGGTGATGATGAAGATGATGGTGGTGGTGGCAGGGCTATGTCCTTGGGAAGCATTATCCAATAATCCTCCCAGCAATGCTAGCAAGGAGTTAAAATTAAGGCCCTTATTTTACATGGGAGGGAAGTGAGGATGAGTGAAGCTCCATAAAATGCTCAGGTCACACTAGAACCTGCTCCAAAATGGTAGAGCTGGGATTCAAAGTGAGCTCTCCCTGCTGTGGAGTCTGAATTCTTAATCACTATTCTAGACTACCTGTCTGTAGTCAGTGAGAGCTTTGAGATGGTCAATTTGAATTCTTGCCTGAATTCAAGAAGAAGCGTCCTTCCTTGGGTTATTTCAACGTCATTTTTGGCAAGTGTGTGGCAAGAGGGAAGAATTTCTATTTCAAGCCACACTCCAGTGGAGGTCCTATTCCAGGTGACATAGCCCTTCAGACACTCACCAATGGTGATTCCAGAATGACTCTAAATCAATCCACAGGTCCCTTTTTATGAGCACCCCCAACACAAAGAGAAACTTTGCTATAAAGTATGAATGAGGTTCCTAGACTAGTTCATAAAAGCCAATTTAACTTATAATTAAAATATAGTGTATCTGCAGTAATAAACAAGTAATTAAACCAGTGAAAAAGAGTGCCATTCAGTAAGATATAATTCATAAAATTAAGTTTGCTGCTCAAGAAAATATAGATTTAATGAAGAGAAAATTTTTCTTTTTTTTAATATGAAAGAGACTTAAGGATGCTTTTATAAAGGCTTTTAAACACAGGTAATGCTGGCCATTTGATTACAATTTCTCTGCCAAACCTGGCTTTCCTGTTCTTTGTACTTTAGATATTACAGGGCATTCTTCTACTTGATACCATCATTACATTGATTTGGTGCACATTTAAAACAAGAAGTGGAGAGAAATAAAAGGGAAGGAGGGGAGAGTTCCCTACTAGTGGGCTTTGGTTAGGGCAGGGTGACTAGAGGTGATGAGAGAGGGCCAGGAGAGAAGGCAGCAAAGGTGATGTGTGCACAGGGATGAGAAATTAAATATGTGAGCGCCACCTGGTTTTGAGATTTTGGGATTTCACAGAGCAACAGACAACAAAAGTGGGGGCTCACAGTTTTGCAACTTTCTATTTAGCTAAAAAGAGTAAAAACTCAGCTACCATCTGTGATCACCTTCATTTCATAACAAAAGGTATTTTAAAACCTAAAACATAAGGACATAATCTCAGGGGGGAAAAAACCATTTTATAGAAAATGCTACATTTTCCTTGTATTTTCAGCATTTTGCTTTAGGACCAGTGAAAACTTCCTTACAGACTGGCATGCATCCAGTGTTCAGAACTTCAGTAGTTGGGAACCGTTGAGCCCACTGCTGTGCCCCATTTCCAGGTGAGACAACTTGAGGGTCAGGAGTCATGTGGCTCTTCCCTCAGGGTCAGGCTCTTCCCTCATGGGCAGTGAGTTAAGGGCAGTGAGGCAAGGCCTCCATCTCCTGATTCCAGGTTCATTCTTGTTCCATTACATCATCATGCTGTGTATTTCAGCTGATTTCTTCTGCTTTGCCAAGATTCAGATACTGTACCATCTATTCCTGTCCACTGTGGAGTATACTGGCCATTTTCACTTCCCTGCCAATATATCTGGGAGCTAAGACACTTATTAAGAAACAAGCATTTAGCAAAATAATCCTCTGTCTGGAGCCAAACAACATGGGATCCCTTTCTTCACAAAGAAGAGTAAGGTATGAGACAACAGGGAGTGACCTGGCGGGTATTATGCAAAGTGAAATAAGCTGGCAGGGGGTGCAGTGAGGGACAACCAAACGACTGAGCAGCAGGCTGCATGGGGCAACCAGGCCGACAGGGGGATTAGCGAGGGACGACCAAACGACTCACCAGCAGGCTGCGTGGGGTGGCCAGACCGGCAGGGGGGGCAGTGAGGGGTGACCAGGCCAGCAGGGGGGGCAGTGAGGGGTAACCAGGTTGGCGGGGGTGGCAGTGAGGGGCGACCAGGCCGGCAGGTGGGGGGCAGTTAGGGGCAATTAGGCTGGCAGGCAGAGGTGGTTAGGGGTAATCAGGCTGGTGGGGGGGGGCAGTTAGGGGGCGATCAGGCTGGCAGGCAGGTGAGCAGTTAGGAGCCAGCGGTCCCAGATTGTGAGAGGGATGTCCAACTGCTGGTTTTGGCCAGATCCCAGGGATTGGGCCTAAACCGGCAATTGGACATCCCCCGAGGGGTCCTGGATTGGAGAGGGTCCAGGCCAGGCTGAAGGGGATCCCCCGCCCACCCCCGTGCATGAATTTCGTGCACTGGGCCTCTAGTATATACATAATCCATGGACACAGACATTAGTGCAGTGAAGGCCTGGGGAGGGGGCAGAAGTGGGGAGGAAGGAGTTAATGGGGGGTGGGGGACATCTGCAAAACTTTCAACAATAAAGATAAATTTTAAAAAAGAAGGATAGTAAGGTGCCTCTCACCTGATCTTCAGATAAGCTGCAACTCCAAACACCAGCAACACCACAGCAATGACGGTCACTGTAATGGCGGCAATGCTGCCTGTGAAGGAGGAAAGGCACAGAGAGATGATGAGGAAGGGAGTCACTCCAGATCCTTTTGCAGAGAAGTCAGAGCTGGAACAAAATCCAGGGTCTTAATCATATTACCAAAATGCTTTCCATGCTATGTGAGATTTTGCGAAATGGTCAGTATTTAGTAAGACCATTTCGCTGGCCTGGAGATCAGAGAACAGCCCACAGTAATACTTTGATTATCTTTTTAAGAATGACACCAATCTGCAATTGCTGCAGCTGCTGTTTACAGCGGTAGGGGATTTAAAATACCCTGAAATCTTACTTTGTTCTTTTATAAACTCTGGTTCCTCTTTCTATCATTGCCAAATATTGGGAGACTTAGGATGTTTTGTTGAAGGATTACTACAAAGTAATGGGGTTGGTTTTTAAATAAACCAGAATCACACAGTTGTATTAGTAGTGTCCGCTTCAAAAGGGTCATGTTGGTAGGAGAGGCACTAATCTTAATGATGGCATCTAATCAAAGCATTTCAAAAAATTCCTCTTTGGGAAGTATGTCCAGTTTTCATCCTTGAAGGTGAATTTGATTTTGTAGAGAAAAAAAGTCAAGCTTGGTATAAAAACAAGGTCAAGTCTGGTAGGTCACAGTATTTTTTGTTTATAGACTTAATCTGGTGCAATTACAATGTAACATGAATGTTTTACTGTGTAGTTTGAAATGTGGTTCCAAAGGCAACCATTAATGAGCAGTTAAAAAAAACAACAACAACACACCACCCACCCCTTTGAGCACGTAGCCTTGGAAGAATAACCATACCGATTCCAAAGATTACTACTTTGAAGCACAACACTCTTTTTGTGTGAGCTCTGGACTAATAATGTATATAGTTCACTTTTACTTCACCTTAGAAATGCCAAGAATCAATTGAGCTCTTGTCCCCTATAGTTATATTGACTTTCTGGCACAAATGCTGGTATTAGGGACCCCACTTACTCTTTCAGGCCACTGGGAAATTATTTACTACTTCAGCAAATGAATAGGCCTCTGAGAGCCAAGGTGGTTCATTGCTAACATCGAGACTAAGACCAGAGCTGGGTGTGTCCACACAGATAGACTGTATTGCACCATTTCAGAACTTCTGCACTCTGGACACTCACTCACATGCCCATTTCCTTGCTCCTGGAATCTTTAGAGCATGATTAGCATAACCATCAGTACATTTCTCTTCCCTTTTTTTTTTTACTATTGTAAAGGTAGCATTATGGCACTAAATGCTACAATGTGCGGACCAGATCAAATAGAGAAAGTTCAAGGTCAGATCTCCTTATGAAAAGCCTCCACTCCTACTTTGAAAGGCTGTACTTAGCTTCTGGGCCTCCAAACTGCACTGAAATGAGAGCAATTCCATGTTCATGGAAGCCTATTGACAGCATTTTTAAGAGCTTAGGAGAGGAAGTATTACTACAAGGTAAGGGGTTGGGAGTATTTCAAGTTTCAAAAAGATATAGTGGTTGCAATTAAGAGCAATTTTTTTAATGGGCATTTTAATTTAATTCACCCCTTTTAAAAAAGTGGGATATGGTTGGTTTCCCCATAACTCTTCTTTCTTGCCCAGGGATAGTTTAATTTAGGAAATTGTAGGTTTGACCTTTCTCAAACTCGCTTCCCTAACTCTGAGCAGTTGGATTTCCTCCAATTCTGTGATTTACTGAATTTATTTATATACCACCTGTTTCTAAAGATAAACCAGGCAGTTTCCCAACTCAAGTGCAGTTCTTTCTTTTAGAAAACAGCAAGTGATAGAGTAACCTGCTTCTCCTCGATGTGACTGGTAGCTGTCTAGTGTAACCATGGTCTTCAAATGGGGTTCTTTAAGGCCACCTTTTCTTGTTCAGGGATAGCCCGTGTGACCAGAGCTGTAATTAGCAGGTGATTTTCTACCTGATGGGTCCTTGAGGGAAGCTGAGCAAAGGGGCACTTCTGAGGGTTGGTACTGCCCAACGTGAGACCAAAACATACCAGGTAAAATAGATTATACTTTGGACCATCCTATTAACTCTTCTGCCACCCACCAGCTCTCCTCAGAGGGTGTCAGCCTTGGTAGCAAAGGTCCTCCGGAACTAGAAGACCTTTATCAGGCTCCTCACTTAGGATGTCTTGTGTCCTGAGCTCCCTGTCACCTCCACAGCATCTGCCACTTTCAGAAGCAGTGGGGAACCTCACCCTGGGAAGTTCCACACCTCAAGGCATCATAGTTTGAACTTGTGAGGGGGTGGCTGAGCCAACATTAGCACAGCTTTAAATGGTAACAGAAAAGGCTTAATTTCCTCCTTGTGAAAACAAATGTCATTTCCTACTGAGTTCTGTTTAAACTAAACTGGAATTCCCCTTCTCCACCTCCTCTTTCTTTTTTCAAGGTGGGGCAGGGAAAGAGAACATGAGGAAGGTGCAGCGGGGCAGGGGCGGCTTTGCCCTGTGAAGGAAGGTGTGGACAGTTGGTGGGCAGTGCGCTGGGACTGGGGTGGGGTGGCGTTACAGTTCTTCCTCGCTGGGATCTGAAGTTACGGATTAGGTGTGACTCACACTGTAAAGCCTGGGAGCCAGAAGAGTTAAGAGAGAATTGGAATACATTTATCTGTATATTTCATAAGCCAAGATACAAGAATATTCCATTGTGCTAGCACATTGCACCATGCCAATGTGTTCTGCCTGACCAGAGGGCTATTGGAGACCCAGGAGCCAAAGCCTTCTTGACTTTTGGGCCTCTCTGAAAGCTCAGATTTCTCAGGGTGCCATTTTACCACTTTCATAAGAACCCAGAACCAAAAAACCATAACAGGCGGAAGAATAACCTACTCTACATTTGCAGGTGGTTACTCTGGGCTGGCATTGGGCTGATAACTTTACAGCTACCATCTCATTTCATTCTCTCTGTGAACTGAGTCAATTACTCCCATTTTATGGATGAGAAAGTTAAAGCTCAGAAAGATTAAGAGCTTGATTCGGGTTTTAAAATCTGGTAAATGATTAAGCTAACATTTGAACCCAGGGCTATTTTATCCTAGGGTTGGCATTTGTAATCATTGGCATACTGGTTGCTTCCCTGGCCCTTTTCTCAGCTTGGCCAACTCCTACTCTTTCTTCATGACAATTAATATAAACCCCTCTGAGAAGCTTTCCCGACACCCTAAGCAAATTACAGTGGTGTTGTGTGTTAGCTCCTCTTATCTGCTTCTTTCAATCACTCTATGGTGAGCTTCCCCCAGGCATATTCTAATCCTATTCATCTTGCATCTTTTTCCCCTTCTTACCACACCCTTAGCCCTAGCCACAGTCTGTAGGCTACAGTGGGTACTTAACTCACTCATTTAATGTCGAATGAATAAATGTCATACTGGCAAAAAAAAAAAAAAAATTAACTGGCAGTTTTTGAGCTCAGTCACTGTGCCAAAAAAGTTGCCAAAGCCGCAGGCTCCCCACCTGTCCAATAAGGAGTCCCGTGCTCCAGTTCTTACCTGAGTATCTATTCCTATGATTCTATGGCTATGGTCCAGGGGACCATGGAGCTGGAGGAGAGTTATTTTAGGAATAACTGTCTGAATAGGGTCAGATCATTTCCTTGAAGGAGCCAGAGCCAACTCTCAGAAGACTATGCTCCTGGTCTGACCTGGTCAGACTCCTCGAGGAAGGAGGCTGCCCTGGAGGTCATCACTTGACCTGCTTTGACCCTGTTCCAGGCCCTGTGCAGTCCTGGAATAAACCGAGGCATCGTTTTAAGGGGTCTTTCTCCCCATATCTGCCTCTCCCGCCACAGATACCCCCGTCTCTTTGTCACACTCCCATTCGACCTTTACAGACACAGGAAGTCTTCCACACTCAGAAGGGACTTTCCTGTCCAAACTACCCCCGCCCTCCTCACTTGGAGGTGCCCTCCTGTTTTCCTGGGCTTAGCAATATTCCAAGTTCTTCAATGTTCCTCTGGGGACTCTTCTCATAGAGGCATTTTCTCTTTTCGTCCCTTTAAACATGAAAGAAATGTTGTAACTGACCTCTTTGACAGGATACTTGCCAATTACATCCAACATGACAACATTAGGCTGTGATGGGGTGACCCCAAACCGCCTCTAAAGAAAGAGCTTTCCTAGGCTCTTGAAGGTTATTTATTTATTTATTTATTTATTTATTGTTAACAGTAGGATGTATTTTATTTTTTAAAATCTGTGAACTAGTTAATGGCCAGTATTTTAGTAATCTTGTACATTAAATTTCAAAGTTTAACATTTGGCAAAGTTTTGCTTCACAAATTCACTTTTAGAATGACAGGGACTATGTACAACTTAGACTCCATATTCAGACAAATGCCTTTTTCCCTTCCTCAAAATAAAAGCTTTAAGAAGCACAGTATAGAAGTTTTAGATAGGTAGGCACTGCATAACTCTGTATCACGTGGCTGCCGTCTTGCTTTAGCCGCAAGAGTAATGAGACTATTCTACACTTCAGTTAATGGAGCATAGGAAACTTTTTGAGGAAGGACCTAGCTCTCCTCAAAGAAAAAAAAATAACTTTTTGGCTCATTTAGTTAATGAATTCCTTTCCAAGATTGCTTTTAAAAGGCTTATCTGGAAAAGCTATCTTGAATATGTCTACTACAACTATGCCTCATCTTATTCTGCATGAGTGTCACAGGATGTGAGAAGAGTACTACATGTGTGGAAATACGTATATTTCCAAAATAGTAATTTATCTGTTATAATAAAACTAAATATACCTTTCCAAATCCACTGTTTTTATATAAATGCTGCCAACATATGATCTATGAAAACAATTTTAAATAGTTAAGTTTATAGTATTTTTATAAATCTAATGAACAGATTGAAGTCATTATACTTTCCAATTTTTAAACTCAGGGAATTTTTATCTGCTCTTGACATGTTGATTGCACTGGGTAATAATGATGTATATGATTCGGGGAGTGTTCTGGTGTCCTAAATTGTTATAAAAACAAAAACCATAGCCAGAGGACAATTAACCACATTTGTTATTATTTTAGGAACCAAATTGAATGCTATCTAACATTATGTGAACTGTAATAGTAGCCATAGGAGGCTTCAAGATGGCCTGGAAATTCATATCCTACAGTTCTTTATATATATATATATATATATATATATATATATATATATATATATATATATATTTTTTATTGATTTCAGAGAGGAAGAGAAAGGGAGAGAGAGAAACATCCATGATGAGAGAGAATCATTGTTTGGCTGTCTCCTGCATGCCCACATTAGGGATGGAACCTGCAACCCGGGCATTTTGCCATGACCAGAATCGAACTGTGACTTCCTGGTTCATAGGTCAATGCTCAACCACTGAGCAACACCAGCTGGGCAATCCTATAGTTCTTGGTAGCATATAGTTGACTTCAAATCCCTTTTTTGAGGGCATTCCAAAAAATAATGGAAATTCACCCATTAAATTAAACCAAACTATTTGTTATTACAGGAAGAAGCATTTTAGTTGAAGTGAACTTTGTCCTTTTGAAGGCCCAAAGACTATTGTCCAGGAGGCTAAAATATCCTTATAACCTGGCCTTATGAGTCATAAGTTTTTACAAGTGCTTTAATTACATATAGAGGAGAAAAAATTATATATATTATCAGAGAAGTTTCAGAACTTAAAACACATTAGAGAAAAATTATTTAAAAATAATTGTACTTATATTCCACAATTTGCTCAAATATTGGTTTCCTTTCTATCTATATGATTTTTTGTTGTTTCTGTTGTTAATCCTCACCTGAGGATATTTTTTCCATTGATTTTAAAGAGAGTGAAAGGGAGGAAGGAGGGGGAGAGAGAGAGAGAGATGTGAGACATACATCAATATGAAAGAGATAAAATTGATCAGTTGCCTCCCACATGAGAGTAACCTGACCAGGGCTGGGATCGAATCTGCAACCCAGGTACGTGCCCTTGACCAGGATCTGAACCCTCAACACTTCAGTGTGTGGGCTGACACTCTAACCATTGAACCACCCTGGCTAAGGCTCTACAGGGTTTTCTAAAATATATTCTTCACATTGTGTCTAAGTAACTGACTTATCATGGAATTTCAGGGAACCAGTTCTGTGAGTTTTTATAGCTTTGTACTGAAAGGTGGCAGGTGGTCACGTGCAGTCCATGTGGGATTCGAATGTGACACTGAGTGCATTTTCTTATGTGGATCATCCCTTTGATGCTGCAGGTAATGCATCTGTTGAAAGATGTTACTGTAGATTTGGATTACTGCTCTCTGCATCTTCCAGCTTTTCTGTGTTATCTTCTCAAATAATGTGGAATCTTGTGACTCTGGGATTAGATGCCAAAATGTTCCTTTGAAGCTTAGAAAAGTGGTTTTACTGGTGGATTTCCCCTTAATTCTGTCTCAGTATATTCATTATTTACACAATAGCAACTCTAATAAATTCTTGACCTCGATAGATGCATGTGATTAGCACAACTGTTACACCTACTGCATCTGCACCTAGAATGAGTCCTAGGATGAGGTGCATCAGCCTGAAATACCAACATATGCCTTCCTACAGGCACAGGGCCCACTAACAGAGTCTAAACCTTGATCGTATTCTTCACTTTCTCCAGAGCCCACATAGGTAATTTTCCACTCCAGGTCTTCAGACAGTTCCTCGATACACTGGAAGGTGATCTTGCACTGGAATGATTTATAGAAAGAAGAAGGGTTATCCAGAACCACTACACTGTTCACCTGAACCTTTCCCATATTGTGGAAAAAAAACAACAACACAAAAACAAAACAAAACAAAAAAAACCACCCAATAACACAACAAACAAAAATAATGGGGCTTGCTGGGCAAAATAAAGTCCAACTCTGGAGAGTGCAGACCCCGCCCTCGTGCAGCCTGATGTCCTGCCCAGTCATAGCTCTTTTAAAAGGTTGTTATTGCTCTGAGAGAGCCGGAGGCAGAGGGTTGATGGTGGGAAGTCTCCAGGGGTGACAAAAAGGTGAGTGTCTTGTAGATGACTCCTCTGTGTAGATGACTCCTGAACCACATGGTCCTTGGAAATTCAACAGTCAGCTTATTTAGAATGCCCCTGTCAGTACTTTGACCAAGTTCCTGGGTCTGTGAGCACCTGGTCTATTTTGAGAAGCATCTTTAACAACCTCTTTGACTGTTTTTCAATATTTTTTGCACTTTTCTTTCCTCTCCCTGGTCCAGGGAGTAGGTAAGAAATGGAGAAGAGAAGCAGATGGCCATTTTAGAGTGTGTGGCGGCTCCTCCAGTCAAGGTCACCCAGAGGAAAGGAACATCTCGTCTCGAAGGGATTCTTTCTCTGTAAAAGCACATGTCTGTGCTGGAGGAGGGAAGTGGGCCTGGTGAAGAAAGGGCTTGAAGGTCAGAGGCCTGTGTGAGCGTGGATTTCTCTTTATTACCCTAGGAAAAGGCTCCTCCCTCTTTACAGCAATAGTCTCACATTGCAACTCCTTCCTCCAAACAGCAATGATAATAGAAGTAACAGTCAACAACAGAAAAAAAGTGATAGCCATGCACACATTCTTGTTATTTATCCTGTGTCAGGGACTATCCTATGCTTCAGTTATTTCAATTAATGTAATTCTCCATAAGGTAGCTACGCTTATTATATCCATTTTACAAATGAGGAAACCAAGGCACAGAGACACTAAGGGCCCAGAACCACATGGTAAGGAGAAGAACTGGGACACAGGGCAGGCTCCATGCTGGTACCCAGGAGGCTCTCCTGCTAACTTGGGCTCTAGCGATAGCTCTGCGTCTGCTTGTGGTAAAACCTGCCCCTCTGGGTTTTCCAGTGCAAATGTGGCATCCTCTGTCTGCTTTCTATTGGCGGTCTAGGAAACAGGCCTGCCTTGGGGCTGGATTCAAACTTTGGGGCAGGATCTCCAATATCTATACTTTCCACTTCCTGTCATCAGGAAACCTGGTTTTACTTTTTTTTTTTTTTCTCTAAGAGCATTTGACCTACATAAGTAGCATATAGTTAAAAATGTATACAGAAATATAAATCTCTGTGGAGAAAACAAAAGATTTACACTTGCCCAGGCAAGTGGCTGTTCCCGCTCCCTGCATTTCTCTCTCAAGCGTTCACAACGGCTGTATTTGAAGGACAAAGGGAACTCAGGTTTGCAATTAATGCAACCCGGGGCACACAAGCCAGCACAGTCCCTGGTTATCAACATTTAAAAGTTTCTTCACTTCACTTACAATTACAGTCTTTCCCAACACAAATGAGGCTTCTTTCCCACTGGAATTTATTATAACTACCTGTTTAGTTCACCCAGTCCCAGCTTTCCTTTGACTCCTGTAATGTGTGAACTAGACTGGATTTCTAAGAATAGCAAAGGGGACTCCCACCTCATCCCTTTTCCCATAGCACTAGGACACATCCATGACTGCACAGCAGTCCCAGG
This sequence comes from Eptesicus fuscus, assembly GCF_027574615.1. Taxonomy (NCBI): domain Eukaryota; kingdom Metazoa; phylum Chordata; class Mammalia; order Chiroptera; family Vespertilionidae; genus Eptesicus; species Eptesicus fuscus. The sequence continues at coordinate 70,127,426 of NC_072474.1, forward strand.
TCAATGTCAGGGAGCATTCCCTTCATTCAGTTGGCCTAAAGGCGCTGCCCAGACCAAACGGAGCCTGCCGGGAATGAGAATTCCTCCTGAAATATGGGTGACCCTTCTATCTGAATGCTGGTAACAGACTCTCCTTGAAGACTGTTCAAAACTCAGCCTTGGCTTAACAACAGTTCCCAAGGGACATCTGTAGTATTGTGCCAAGAACACTAATGGAAGCATCAAGAGAAACAATCTTGGTCATCAAAGTCATAGAAACCACCATTACTGTGGCTACCCTGTGCCAGGCATTAGGCTAGGCAGAGCCGGTTAGGAATCTGCAGTTTGGAGTTTCGGAAATAATGCAGTTAAAAACATTCTGCTCACCTGCTTAGTAGGCATAAATGGGATTCAACCATGGAGGCTAGGTTCCCCAAACCTATGCTTTCCCACTCTCGGTGGCGAGAAGACCAGGCATGGAGCCTGGCTTCATAAACACAGTAACTGAAGAGTCTTGGGCAAGTCACTTTACACCTCCCAGCCTCCATGCCTCCTTTGGTCCCTATCTCCACCTGTAAATGGGGATTCATTCAATCATTCATGCAGCTGATGTTTGCTGTGTGCTGGACTGGATGAAACGCTTGCTTCCTCATAGAATGCTTTTACAAATTAGCATATTTAAAATGCTTTGTGCATCATGAATGCAATACAAAGGTCCCATTTAACCTCAGGGCACCTCTTATCCATAAAAACTCTGAGCCAGAAAAGAACCTTGATCCACAGGAGACTTGAGCCAACTTGGGTATTAGAAATGAGTGAGAATCTCAAGTTCAAGTTTTGCTTTCAGCAAGATCATGACCAATGGAATAATGTAATTTTGTTGTTGAAAAAAAATTCTAAGAAGTTTCATTGAGCCTAATCCCTTCATTTTACAGATGACAAAATGGAAGTCTATAGAAATGAAGAGATTTGATTGCGATTAGAGTCCATTCGTGACAGAGCTGGGACTAGAACTCACATTTTGACATCTGGTTTGTGTCCTTTTAAATTCTCTATTCCTTGGTCTCATCCCAAGTAAAACCTTAAAGCACTGTTAGCTGAGGCAGTAAACAAGGACAAGACGCCAGCCTCAGCTTCAGTGCAGTGTTTCCAAAATTCCAACATCTCCACAGCACTCTCCTGTTTTTGCCACGTCCACTCACCTATACTACTATTTTCTGAATGTATGTCTTTAAATCAAGTCATCGTTTTTCCTCAGATACTTGCTACATATAGCCACACCCTAAGCAAGAATAGCTGTGCAATCATGATCCAATGTGTTGTTTTATTCTTTTCTCCAATTCACATTAAAACAAAACAGTTTTTATTAGAATAAACAAGGTTCATCATCTTGCATACTACTCATGTAGGGACTTAAACCATACTTCTGAGAATACTGCTCCCAGGAAAACCAGACTCACAAAGCGGCTGGGCAGGGTGGCGGGGGTGGGGTGTGTGAGAAACTGGGCTGGGGGTAAATCAGCTGCCCTCAGAGCCCCTGGGAGAGGCCAGGAAGAACAGAGGGCAGGAGCTGAGCCCAGCAGTTGGGACTGCTCCAGGGAGCGTGGCAGCTTCATGAATACTGCTTCTTGGTGGAGGCCCAAAGTGGAGGAAATGTGGCCCAGGAGGGACAACTGTCCTGACTCAGCCACTCCCAGGAGTAGCAGTGCAGACATGAACAAAGACTTCACTTCTAAGTCCATGATGTTAAGTCTGTCCCTTAACATGCTCCATGTCAGTTTCTGCCCTTCTCATATTTCCTGCAGGACAGATTCATAACTATTTCACAATTACTTTATAGAATAAATATAATTCAGCCTGTGCTGAATTATAATTTCTACTGGGCTAAGTGACATGGGTGGGAATCTGAACTCTGTGTCAGCCCTATTCCAGATCAGGATGGAGAGGAGAGTGGGGTTGGAGAGAATTCTGGAGAATAATTGAAAAAAAAAGGACAGAGGATCCCCTCTAATGTTTGTCCTGGATGAGAACTCTCCTGCTCTTCCGAAAATTCTTATCTATAGCGCGAGTGCGTCGGCTGTGTCAAGTTAGGTCATCTACACTCCTTGACTGGAGGACATAGATATTTCTATTCAGAAGTCAAGTCAGAAAGAGGGAAAAAGATCCTTACATCTCTCTGCTATCTGAGTGTCCTAGATGCAATTAGTATTGAAATGCTTTAAAAAAATTCTCTGGGATATTTTCAGTTTGGAGCAACTAGCTGCACGGCAGTGGGCAGGAGGGGTGTGTGTAGGGAGAGAAGTCAGCCTCAAGGGCCAGATTGGGGATCTCAACTCTGAAGTCAGCTCTTTGTGAATGACTCATTGAGGGGCCTATCATGTATCACAGGAAGCCTGCTGCTGTCCTGCTTCAGAGCTGCCATTTATCTATGAACACAGAAAGAGGTTTTGGTTTTTGTTGTTACTTCCTTCTCTATACCTTTTGTATTTCAAAGATGAAAATGAGGCATGACCACGGATCAAACAATACTGAGGGGGAAAGCTGGCATGTGCCCTTTTTGAGAGTCATCCAGTCTGCAGGTGAAGGCTCAGATTTCTTCAGGGTTCACCAGTCTTAGCAAGTAAGATGTTCCACACTGGTATTTTCTTGGTTCAGAGAACATAAGCAAGAAGGAAGGGGGTATTTCTCAGAGCCCAAGACAGAGTCCTAATGTTGTTTGCTAAGCAGTGTGAAATTTGTCATTTTAATTATGGAATCCGTGTGTGGAGCAGAGAGTCAGTTTCAGATCACCTGTCCCAACACCTTGGCCAAGGGCAGTCACATCAGTATAATTACTGTGGCCCTAGGACTCAGGGATCTCTGGGAACCATTAGTTCCTTTAGCTTTGCTCCATGTAATTAATCACCAAGGCCAGGCAGGAACCTGCTTTTGGATACTGTATTTTACCCAGTTTTAATTTCTTCCAGATTAAGAGTTAAGAACTCTGGAAAGAAAATAATTTCCAAACTTTGATGCCAGCTAAGGGGAGAGGGCAACCTCTTAGGGGCCAGTGGGGCCTCGGCAAAGTCCTATAGCTAAACCTTTGTCTCCTCCCTCCCACAAGACTTCCTTCCTCCCAGCTAGAAATCTCTAGTTGTTTGCACTCTTTAACCCTTTGCTTTGGATTTCACAAGTTTTGTGAAAACATTACTACTTCAAATGTGAACATAGTTATTTTTCTCTTCCAATACTTTTTGGGTTATCCTTTTTTGTATTGTGTCCTAGACAGGTGCTTAAATGTATCTTTATTATAGAAAATTTATAGTAATAATCCTTTTGGGAGCCTTAAAGTGTTTACAAACATTCTATTTCTTTTCAAGTTAAGAAAATCAAAGTCTAGAAGAGTCAACTATTATTGGTATCCACACTGAGAATTAGGGACCCAACTGTAGTAATAATAACAGCTAACATTGATTTAGTGCTATGTGAGACACTTTATAAACTTGTCTCATTTAATCCTCATAGGAATCCTATAGGGCATGCCAGTACTATTATTATCCTCATATTACAGATGAAGAAAAAGTGACACCCAGTAATGAATACAATGGCCCAAGTCTCCCATCTAGCAAATGGCATCAGTGGGATCTGAACCAGGCAGTCTGATGCCAGGGTTTGTACCATTAGCAACATTCTTGCCTTCCTGGAGCCTGGCTTTGAAATGACCCCCTAATTTCTCCAAGCAGAAATATGTCAAATGGTTTTTGATGGCCCACTTCTATGGATTTATTGAAATTATATAATTTTAACCTAAATTTACCTTCATTTTTGAGCCTGTCATCCACCCCTGAAGGCCATGAGCCCAATGATAAAAGCAAGATACTGTTAAATAAAATTTTGTCTCTTATTGGCCAATATTTTTCTTTTCTGAGAATTGAGAAACAAGTCATGCTGAGGAAAATATCAATGTAGCATCCATTATATGTTATCTGAATACGTGCTCCTGACTGGGGTGGGATTTTTAGATCCTTTTCTGATAAAGACGGTGGGTCTGAGCTGATCCATTCTCACTTTCCTGATATTATTTTATAACTGAAAAGACATGCTCTTGAGTCAGAAGATTACAGTGAGGAGTCATTTTAGATATGGAATCAGGCCTTTACCAATCTGTTTTCTCAGTGAGCCAATAAGCCATAGATTCATTAATGCTATCAGATGTGCTTATAAGCTAACTCGCTTTTCTCAGTGAAGCACTTCCAAAATCATTTTAGTCATATATAACTGGTGAGAGCATTTGAAGCAGGAAGAAGAAATTGTCCCATGGAGGCAGAAACTCTCCAAATGTAATGAGAGGTGACATTGAAACAATTAAACTACGTCACATGTATGTTGTAAATGTGTTGTAAGGAGTTGCATTTTGGTAGATAACTTAAATGGTAACTAGCTGATTTTATTACCTTGACATATATTTTTCAAAGGATAGTTTGTAACTTTTCCAAATTCAGATTTAAGTAGTAAAAGTAAACCAAAGGAGAAATAAAAGCAATGGAGAAAAGAATTCAGAATAATATTTATCTAAAATAAAATCTGACCATTGGAGCTCCTTATGGGAGTTTACTTGGCATTAGCAAGCTTTAAGGTTTAGTCAAGTTTAAAGAATTGAGCACAATTGAGCACAAAAGAAAAAAAAAAACACAAAAAATGTGAGAGTTTATAACAATTTATAACTTGTCAGCCCTTAAGTCCTTGGAAACCAAAGGTAAGAGTCAGCATGGTGGGAAAAGAGAGGAGCGGCAGCAGGAATAGGGGTGGGCAGAACCCTGAGTGGCAGCAGCAAGCTCTTTAGACAGTCTAATGATGGCGGGGTGTTAGAGGAGTGTCTTTGCATGCACAGGTATTATTATGGACTAAATGCCCGTGTCCTCCCAAACTCATATGTTGAAATTATAACTGCAAATGTGATAGTATGAGGAGGTGGGGCCTTTGAGAGGTGATGTCATGAGGGTGGAGCCCTTGTGAATGGGATTAGTGCCCTTAGAGAGGAGATCCCAGCAAACTCCCTTTCCCCTTTCACTGAGTGAGGACACAGAAGAAATATGGCCTTGTATAAACCAGGAACTCAGCCCTCACCAAATACTGAATCTACTAGTAGACTCCCCAGCCCTGAGAACCCTGAGAAATAAATTTCTGTTGTTAAAGTCACCCCATTTATGGTATTTTTATTATAAAAGCCTGAACAGATTAAGACAACAAAGGTGTTTAATTTTTCTTCATTCTCAATTCAAAGGTCAGAATTTATGAAGTTCAGAAAATATGTAAATTTATGGTCTAAAGCTCGATATTTAGTCATTAGAAGTCATTCATTTATGAATTCATCAAACATTTATTGAGCACCTACACTGAGTTAGACACTGTTAGTTACTGGGGATCTATTTGCAAGCCCAAACAGGCAAGGCCCCACGTCAGGTCCCTGGAAAGGCAGGGTAAGCAATGTGCAATGCTGCCACACAAGCACATGAATAATCATACACTGTGGAGAAGAGAGACAACTCAATTGTGACAGGTTGTAACTGGGAAACCACAGCTGGACTGGGGGCCCCAACAGAACCTTCCTGAATAGATAATGTTTGAGCTGAAGCCTGAGGAATGAGTTGTGGGTTCTATGTAGGAGGATCTGGATAAGGAAAAGCTCTGTCTCAAGAGGGAGCTCAGCAGATTCATGGAACTGAGAGATAGCCAACATGGCGGTGCAGGGGGCGAGATGAGGCGGAAAGGCAGGAGAGGGTCCACCCTGTGGGCTTGTGGATTTCATGCTAAGAGCAGACGATGCCCAGAGGGGCTGGTGGTAGTGAGGTTGTGTGTGTCCCAATGAGATCTGTGTTTGTCATTCTGGCTGCTATGTGGAGAACGGGCAAGATGTGAGATGGGTGCAGGAGAGGAAATGAAGGGCCAGTTAGGAAGCTATCATGGTGGGATTATGGGGTTATGGGAGTTTTGACATGAGGGTAAAATTGAAAAAAAAAATAGATGAATTGAGAGCTACTAAGAGTTTAAAATCAATAGTATTCAGTGGTGGAGAGGACCCAGGCAGTGAAGGACAGTGACATGAAAAGATAGTGGCACCATTTATTATAGGACACTGGCCTGGGCATGTACAATGATATAATATTTGTAAAGCTGAGCCTAACATAGGTATAATACTTTTTAGGATTATTGCTTCCTGATATATTCTGGGCATTCCAAAAGAATCTGATCAATAAATGTTTATGAATATTCTTTTTTTTAAATAAATATTTTATTGATTTTTTACAGAGAGGAAGGGAGAGGGATAGAGAGCTAGAAACATCGATAAGAGAGAAACATCGATGAGAGAGAAACATCGATCAGCTGCCTCTTGCACACTCCCTACCGGGGATGTGCCCGCAAGCAAGGTACATGCCCTTGACCGGAATCGAACCTTGGACCTTTCAGTCCACAGGCTGACGCTCAATCCACTGAGCCAAACTGGTTTCGGCTATGAATATTCTTTTACATGGTCTTCTCACTTACGGTTTTTTATTAAATCATCATTTTCACCTTTAACATCTATTTAATACATCATCTAAATATGATGGTCATTAACTTACTATAACACACATTTTTTTACTCCTAAAATTTTTTTATGACTACTTTAAAAGTTATTTTCACCTTTTTTGGAGTTAATTCTTTTTTTTCAAATTTATGTTCATTTTAAGAGTTAACCTGGAATAAGCAGATGTCTTGTGGAGCTAAAAGTCCCTTGCAGGTATGGGCACATGGGTGTCTAGATGTCTGTGCCTGCTTAGAGCCCTTTATTTAATGGTTTTATTAGAAGAGTTCATGCTGAACAAATACTGGGGTTCAGACTAGCAATTTAAAGTTCAAAGGCCTTTACCAATTTTCACAATTATGTGTCCTTTTTGTAATGGAAAGTATAAGAGAGTATAAGACCCGCGGACACTTAGATTTTACAGAAGAAAGAGAATATTCACTTTGCAACAAGTGCAGTGAGTGTAATTCTAAAGTTTGCCTATGCAAGAATTGATGATGTCTTGAATATAACTTGTTGTGCAACATCAGTTAATCCCTGAAGCATATGCTGAGCAACTAATTGTGCACAGCACCATTCAATTTAGCTCAGGGAGGCAGAAATACTCCATAGTCATAGTTTCCAGCCTTGAAGAGCTCTGATTTAATAACATAGGCGACCCAAACTTAACACATCACAGTTGTCTCTCTTCCTTTAAAAGAAAGACAAAAACTGAAACACAAAAGTCAAAACTCGTTTTTTCTGGACAGCTGCCTTGGGATAACTGCTAACTACCACCTGCTTCTCCTCCCATAGGGCAGCCCCTCCCTGAGACCCAGCGGCCGGCACTCGGCATGTGGCAATATTCCATGTCACTCATTTCCACAGAAGTTCTGGAGGCCATTGGTCCTCCCCCAGCTTTTCTTTTCTGTGAATTCAGGTAGGATGGGTGTAGTGAAAGGAACACTTGATTCAATGTCAGTCAGGAGAACTGAATTTGAGTTTTGGCTGGGCCACTCAGGTGAGAATTGGAGTAAGTCACTTAATCTCTCTGGGCCTATTTCTTCACTTGTAGAATGGATAGCCGCAAGCTCGCCTCAGTCACTAGCTCCATCCTTGGAACATGCATATACTCAGCAAAACTTATGTGAATATGAGCCTCATTCCTTTGGCACAGGATAATTTAAATAAACAATTTGAATAGTATAATAAGCCAAAAGGACCCTGAAAGATTACCTCTCTTCTACCTAGTTTATAGCTAAGAGCTCTTAAAGTCAGAGTAGTTAAGTGACGTGTGCCTATCATTGACAATGGCAAGCCACAGACCAAGTATAAACTGGTCTACCTGTTTCTAAGCCTGAATGCCAAGAAACTTAAAACACATATTTCTCCCAGTTGAAACCTATTAAAATGTAATTCTTAGCATTTCCTTCTCCTGATGAAAAGCCTTTGGTGACTGTCAATGGCCTGGGAAGTAAAGTAAGTCGTCTCATCCTGCTGCTTAGGGTCCTCTAACACTTGTTCTGAAACTTGACTTCCTGCTTTCCTAAAGTGTTCCCCTCCACACAGTCTGGGATCCACCAAGCTAGGTTATTTGCCATGTTGTATACATGCTAAATTGTAAACTGCATGAGGGAGTGACTGTTTTATTCATTGTCGAATCCACAGTACCTAGCCAGACGCCTAACTCATTGTAAAAGCTCAATAAAAGTTTGTTGAAGATAGTGGGCATTCTTCTTTATGATAACTATAACAACAACAAGAAGAAGAAGGGCAATAGCAGAATGGTAACAATAATGATAAATCATAAAATGATGTCGTAGGAAAATAATGATTACAGTCATCGACAGAGCCATTGCTCAGTAGCTACTATGATGCAAATTTATTTTCTCAACAAAACCTGACAAGAACCCCGTCATGTGACTATCCTTTTCCCATCTTCCTGATGAGAAGGCCAAGGCTCAGAGAGATGAAATAGCTTCTCTGGAACTGGTTGGTTTGTAAGACTCAGTTCTAGGGGTTGGGTGCAACGTATATCTTCCTGTTTGTGAACAAGGTTCCTTGCTTTCATGGAGCTGACAGTCTAGTGGTAGAAAACAGACACCTACTCACCAAATAAGTGAGATAAAGTCAGAAAGTGATACGTGATCAAATGGAAAATAGAGCAGCATTGAAGGGATCAATGGTGATGAGTTTATTGTTTCAGACAGGAGTGTGAGTAAAGGCTTCCTTTTCGTGAGTCAAGACTTTGGGTAGCTGTCATCTCTGACAAGGAGTGAGCCCTGATAGACCTGGCAGGAGACTGTATTAGGCACAAGAAGTAGTAAGTACACAGCCCCTGAGGCAAGAGTATCCTTAGTCTGTTTGAGAATAGTAAGACTGCCAGTGTGTCTGCTGGTAAAAGAGAAAGGAAGTGAAAGCAGGAAGGCTGTGTGGGTTCAGATCATGCTGAGCACTGGAGGCATGACACAGACGTGGGCTTTGCTCAGACTCAGGGGAAGCCATGGGAGTGTTAGAGCTGAGCAGTGACAGATCTGTCCTCGGTTTCAAAAGGATCACTCTGGCAAGGGTGATGAGTAGTGAGTTCAGTTGAAGGAATATTAAAGTCACACGTGTGGGAGACGACAGAGGGGTGAGAGGAGACTAGGTTCTGATGGGCTGGAATATGTGAGAAAGAAAGGAGTCTGGAATTAGTCCAATGTTTTTAGCCTCCAGAACTGAAAGAAGAGAGGGAAAGGCTGAGGGAGGAGCAGACTGAGGGTTGAGGAAATCAGTAATTCATCTTATACATATTAAGTGTGCGAGGCCGATGAGCCACCCACGTGGGGAGTGTGAATTAGCTGACAGCTGGATTTACATGTCTTTAGTTCAATGAAGCAAAACAGGCATAGGATTTTACATGTCAGGATTATCAGCACATGGATGGCATTTTAAGTCATGAGACAGGATGAGGTCATCTCAGGAGTGAGTGTAGAGAGTTCAGGGAGAGAGGAGGGCAGTACTGGCCCCGGGGTGCTCCAGTGTAGGAAGATGAGGGGTGAAATAAGGCAACAGAGACTAAGGAGGAGCAGCCAGCCAGGTAGGTGAAGAACCAATAGGGAGAGTGTCCTGGAGGCCAAGTGGACAGTGTTATAAAGATGAGGGCAGTGACCACCTGTGTCAAATGCTGCTGATAGGTCAGGTCAAGCCATGCCTAAGGATTCACGTCAGACTTGGCAAAGTGGAGGGCACTGGATACCTTGACAATAGCAATTTTGGTGCTTACAACTTCTGAGAGCATTCTGAAGTCAGGTGAGTGCAGCATCAACTGCCACTTTTGCACACAAGTGCTCCAATTGCCTCCTTTTAGGCCTAAATTTTCTTCATCTCCTACATCTTGGCACCATCATGGGATCTTCCCTAATTCCTCTAGTCAAATTGAACTCCAATAGCATTAACCTTGTTTTAGAATTACTTATGGGTGACTATGAATGGTTGAATTCTTGGATGAATAGAAATATGCTATTAATATGCTATTAATCCTACACAGAATAAGACAAGATGCTAAATAACAGTGTAATATTATTACTACAGTAGGTCCTCGGGTTACGTTGGAGATCCGTTCCTACGGCATGATGTAACACGATTTTTGCTGTAAGTCGGAACCCACCCTCATAAGCACCTACGTCACTCACATGGAGCACATACACAGCAGTAATGAAGTGAAACAGTAAAAAAAATTTAAAAGAAGATAACAATTCCTGACCTTTACTTGTAGTAAATAAATAATAAAAAAACATAAAGCACATATGTACATACATCGAAATGACGGAACTTTTTTTTTTTAAATAAATAAATGGGAGATGGCGACGTAACCACGAAATGACGTACGTCGAGTCCAACGTAACCCAAAGACTGCCTGTATATTATATACACTATTAAGGCAGCACAAAAATCTCTAATCAAAAACATCCCTAAATAGTAACCTGTGAGCAGTCTCAGGGTGCTGCTTGACGTGTGGGGCTGAGAGAGGAGCGGTGCAGCAGTGATGGGTGCTGAAAGAAGACTTGATTGTGGTTTTGAGGATCTGGGCTCTGAGCCCAGCTCTGCCACTAAGTGGTGTAACCTTGTGTGAGGCACTCCAAACTTCTGGGACATAATTTCTTCACCTTTGAAATGAACAGATTGTATCACATCTGCTCAAAGATTCCTCCATCCACCTTGTTCATTCTCATTCATATTAAGAGTGACTTGAAATCCAAAAGGACAGGTCTTATACTCCTTATGCTTCTTTGCATCAAGCACAGGGTCCTAGGAAAGGCACACTTTATAGTTTTTTATTTAATAGGGGATAAATCCTCTTTGGTCTGTGAAATGGAGTCTGGCCCTTGCTCAATGATCTCCCTCTAACGTGTCACATTTATTTTTTGTCCAGTCATTCAATCCTTCCTTCCTTCATTACTCTGGAGTTCCTACTGGCTGCAATATTCCCTGGAACTTTATAGGGTCATGACCAGCTCTGACACTAATTTTGTGTCTCTTGACCTTGCTGGCTTAGAGCAGAGGAAATTAAGATACATGGTCTAACACATGAGCCAGAATATTGGAACAGGACTGTTTTAGATACTCTAGCCCATGAACCTAGGGCACTTGTGGAAAGTAGTAAGACCTATCAGATTATGGAGATTCTTACATGCCCATCTCAGAATGTGTGGATCCACCGTGTCTGGAGTACTCTGGAGTGGGTAGAGAGCGGCGAAAGGGAGATCAGTGAGAAAACTGAAGGAGCAGTGCACACAGGTGGCGATGAGGGCCTGGACTAGGACAGAGAGAAGAGATGGGGCCACTGCCCTTTACGGCACCTTGGTTAGGGACAGTCCTTTAGACACTGAGTCAAGTCAACACCCACTCTGCTCCAGGTTCCTAGACTATGCTAGAGATGTTACCTGCATCTTGGGAGCATGGAAAGTATCAGGCAAGGTGGCGGGTGGGAAGTGGGACAGAGACAGAAAGTGCACATCTAAATGCAGTGTGATAAGTGCTGGCTGGAGGTATAAACAGGGGTGCCAATGGGGATGGGAGCTGCACAGAGGAATCTACGCTTGAATCTGATGAGCTAGATTTCTTCCTTTTGCCTCTCCGGATCCACTCCCACACTTCTCCACTCTGCTCTCCGCCCAGGCCTCCAGGAGGCTGACCTGTATGGACCACATCAATGGGTTTCCTTGTCCTTGGCTTCTGCATACCAGAGCTTGGAAAGGGGAGAGTGAGGGCAGAATACTGATTCCCTTCACTCTCAGGAGGTTCACCTTGGGTTAGTTGTGTCTCTCAACCAAGAGTCATTGCTGCTCTCAAGGTGGTCTATTCTACAAGAGTTTCTCCTTTGGGTTCTGGTTACATGTCTTTCCTCCTAGGCCTGACGCATAGCAACTCTGCCATTATGGTCCCCTGTGGTTCCCCTGTATGCTAGCCAAACCTTTGTAATGAATTCCTTTATGCCGGTTTGACTGAACCTCGCTTTCTTGTTGGGACTTTCACTGATCTACTGGGTTTTTGAAATAAGCATTTGTAATTCTTTGGGGCTTTATTCCCTAGTAAATTATGAACACTTCCATGAGGAATCAGATCTTGTTCATCTTAGCTGTATCTCTCCCCACTTTCACTGTCTAATAGAATTTCTATTCATAGTGATTGTTTATATTTTTTTCAAAGATGTTAATTTCTCCTCACAGCCATTTCTTTGACCTCAGGTGGTCTGTCCGGAATATTCCCCTCTCAGTCCACCCCTAAGCAGGACTACCCAGAGAAAGAGCTGCAGCCCCATGTTCCCCCTTCACCTGACTGTTCTTACTTCACTGTTTCTTAATCAAAACTCCAAATGTTCCCACTAAATTATTTTCCTGCTCAGTTCCCTAAAGTTTACAGTTTCCATGCCAATGCCAGATGCTTGTGACCTCAGAAAAGACCCTAAATCTCTCTCCATTATAATTTCCAAGATTGCAAAATCAAGATAAAATAATACTAACTTCACAGGGTTTCTGGGAAAATCAAAACAAATGTGACATCCTGTAAAATTTACTGTGTTTCTCATGAAATATATCAATGACTATAAAGAATAAAAAAGTTCTCTACACCTCCATCTTACTTTTTTAGACTGGTTTTCATAAACACTTTCTTAGTACAGAGCAAAATTATAACAACTGATATTTCCTGACCACTTAATCCCTGTCAGGAACTGTTCTAAACACTTTATATATCATCTCATTTAATCTCCACAAGAACCATATGCCATAGAACCTCTTTTATTCCCATTTTACAGATGAGGATGAATAAGGCCACAAAGTGATGAATTAACTTGCCTAAGGTCAAGAGCTAGAATTGAAACCTGGGAAGCTTGAGCAAATGCCATGCTATTAATCCCTTTACTTACATATTTTCATTCATTTATATTCTCTGTGACAAATGTAGAGACAAATCATAAAGTTGGCAATTGGCCACAATTAATGAGATGTCATGTGGAAATTTTTGGGAATTATACTTCAGCTCATGTGTTTCACTCCAAAATTCAAAGTTGACAAGTTGTGTTTGGTTAACTGAATTGCTTTCTTAACATCTCCATATGGTCAAGAATGGTAGTAAGGTTCTCAACTGAGACTCACCTGAACTTAGTGCATGTTCCACTTCCTGCATGATCACCCTGGGGGAGGCGGTGGTGGTCTCAATATCTACCAGAATACAGGTCACTTTGGCTGGCACAGTTGTTTGGGGCGTTTTCTCCGTGGGCATCAGCTCCGACGTGGCATGTGAAGTGGGGGTGTGGCCAGAGCTGTGCTCCTGTGCTGGGGACTCTCGTGTGGTTGGGGCTCCTGTGGTCTTGGTGCTGGACTCAGTGGAGCTGTGGTTGGTGTTGTCAGAGACAGAAGAAACCTCTGGGGGTGAAGTTGATAGAATTGGCGGTGGTGAGGTTGATAGGACTGGGGGTGATGAGGCTGGAGTCTGAGCAGAGGTAGGTGAAGGAGACTCATCCAGGGACCTCGACCCTGTAGCTGACACACTTGCCTCTGGAGTGCCCGAGCTGTGCTCTGTGGGCGTGGGTGTTAAGGGGACATCACTGCTTGTTGATAAGGTGTCTGTATTTGGGTCTTCCCAGGTCAAGGTGGTCTCCTGTCCGGTGGGCTCCGTGACAACATTTTTGGGGGTTAGAGATGTCTGCACGGATGACACTGTAACGGGGAGCACTGAGTTGCTGGGTGTGCCGCTGGTGGGGGAGGCAGGAGGGCTCTGTGGAGAGCTTGTCCAGAAGGTCGTTGGCGTTGGTGAGATAATCTTTTCCGGAAAAGAAACAGGCAAGGGGGCTGATGTAGGCATGCTCTGCACTCTCAGTCCTGTGGAAGAGCCAGTACAAAAGTGGTTAACGTGTGAAAACCTGAGAGGCAAGGTTGTTTTGCAGTTCTCATTTTGCATTGTTCATCCTCAACTGTGAAAGTGACTTAAATATTTTCTTCCCACTGCCCTAGCTGGTTTGGCTCAGTGGATAGAGCCTTGGATTGCGGGCTGAAAAGTCCCTGGTTCGATTCCAGTCAAGGGCACATGCCTGGGTAGTGGGCTCGATCCCCAGTAGGGGGCGTGCAGGAGACAGCCGATCAATGATTTTCTTCATTGATGTTTCTATCTCTCTCTCCCTCTCCCTTCTTCACTGAAATCAACAATAATCTATTAAAATATTACCTTCCCACTAATTGCTCTCCCCTTCTATGTGGCTATCAGTAGAAACCAGCCTGGAGGCTCAGGAAGAGCATTTAGCGGGTCAGTCAAAGCAAGTCCAGCCAATTCATGGAACAATCTAATCTTGTCTCCTGCTTGCCTCAAACCTAGCCCTTAAAAAGTGACACTCTCTGGGGGACTGGCTCTATGGGAATTGGTCTGGACTGCTGAGGGCCCTGCTCCACATTGCCTGTGGGGATGCCTATGGTTTGTGTGGGGTGGGGAAGGCATGGTTGGTGAGTGGAAAGCTGGAGGAGCTTACGGATTGGCTTTTCTCTGCCCCAGGGTTGTGAGCTCTGTGTTTATGCCCAGGGATGCAAGGGCTATGGGCTTGCTGGCTGAGATGAATAAAAGTATGAGCACATTCCTTGCAGAGGAGGAAAGGCAGGAGGTCCAAGAATAAAAGCTGAGAGGAGGATCTGAGGTTTAGATATATTTTCTGAAACTGGAACTCTGGACTTCTGAATTTTAGCCTGGGGTCTTTAGGACCATATCATTTTACAAAATGTTCTTCATATTTTGTAAAGTTTAGAATTAGTTTTCTTTCTTCCTCCTTCCCTCCATTTATCCATGAAATTTAATTAATTAATTCATTCTTTCATTCAAGTATTTAATAAATGGCTTGTATGTGCTAGCACCCTGCTTGAATCTGGGCTTATGATTTCATTTTTACGTAAAACATCTTTTAATTGCCCCCCCCCCATTGCCCCTTGCCATTCGCTAACAAGCTTTCCCCAGTCATTTCTATCTCAGTGGATGGCACCCCCTTTCACTCTGTTGCTCAGTTAAAAACTGAGACATCACCCCTCATACCCTGCCTCAAATCCACCGGCAAGTCATGATGATTCTACCTTGAAAATATATCCTAATCCAACCACTTTTCAAACCTGTCCCATTATCTCAACACCACCTGAGCCACCAGTTACTCACTTAGACAATTGACATAGTCTCTTAATTGTCTAAGGTTCCAGGTTCCTCCTTTCAGTCTACTTCTCACACAGCAGCCAGTATGATCTTTCAAACCGGTAAATAAGATCATGTTCTTTAACTGATCAAAATCCTTCAAAAGCATTCTGTTGCAGTTAGAACAAAATCCCAAAGTTATAAAATCCCTATGACGTTCCATGTTAAAATATACATACCATAACATTTACCATTTTAACCATTTTCAAGTGTACAGTTCAGTGGCATAAGTATATTCACATTACTGTTCAACCATCCCCACCATCCATTCCTAGAACCTCTTCATCTTCCTTAATATGCTCTGTACCCATTAAACAAAACTTTCCATCCATTTCCTTCTCCATAGCTCCTGGAAACCACTATTCTACTTTCTGACCTCCACCACCACACTGTGCCCTGGCCTCACAAACTGTAGAACATACTGTAGCAGCTATCATTACAGAGTGAGCAAGGAGGAGCCCATGTGAGACTGGGCCACCGAAGAAGTTAATGTAATACCCCCTACATCTCCCAACCCAAGGTAGAGTCACTTTCCTTTGAAGAAAAGACTTGTATGCATGCATATAAACCTAACCAATGGACACAGACAACAGGGGGGTGAGGGCATGATGGGGGGATGGGGGGTAATGGGGGAATAAGGACACATATGTAACACTGTAATCAATAAAGAAATTTTAAAAAAGAGAGAAAAAAGAATAAAATCTAAAAAAAATAATTAGTTCTAATATTTCCTTGAGAAAATGGCAGAAGAAAATTAAAAATGAAGAAATTGAACCCATTCATCTCTAAATTAGAAGTGAATGAGCATTGTTCCAAAACAGAGAGACCTTGCCAGATATGGTGTGCACTGCCTGGGCAGTGATAGACCTGCATGCCTGAGACAGACTGACTCAAGGAAGGACATTTCTTAGACTTGGCCCAAATGTGGGTCAAGGGGAATGATGGCCAACAAAATCTGAAATTCCTCCCTGTAAGCTTACAAATGACAGTTTTTCCTGAAGTTTGGTCAGCTTTTATATTATAAGAATAGCTGACAGATTATTTGTTGTTCAGAAGAAAAGCAGATTTGTAGTTGTATAGAAAATGATTCATTTCCATGTATATTGTCCTTTGTGGGGGAGACCAATATCACAGTTTACGTCTCTTTGATATATGAAAGAGCCGTGCCTGGCTTGGTCCCTGGTTTCTTGCCTTGCTAGGAGAGAGGATTTGGGGGCTGATGGCTGAGACAGGTAGGTGAATTCTCCCAATGCTGAGATGAGTTACAGGACATTCTAGGGTAGTGAGTCTGTGTTTCGCACATGAGTTCCTGGCTCGACTGGTTGTCAGGAATATGAGTCTGTGACACAGATGCTGGTGGACAGTGAGTGCCCTGAACTGTCACCCTTTCCTGGGGGTTTCATGAGCAGCAACCTGGGTCAGCGCCAGAGTCCCAGGCAGCCTGATTACCTGTGTTGCTCTCATCTGTTCTCTCTCTCCCCACCCTCCACCCCCAACATGTCCTTTCCTGTCCTTGGCTTGTCAAGTACCTGAGAAAACATGTGACAGAGCTTTGGCAAATTCAGTGAAACTCGATCAAATCGCAGTCAAGGCCTCTCCTGTTGCTGCCAAGTCAGCCGAGTGTTGCCTATGGTCTCAGTGGATCATGCCAGGCCAGCCTGGCAGAGGCCCCAGGGTTGCGGAAGGTCCGCACGCTAAGTAATTACTAATGGTTACTCCACATAGCCACCCCACCCCCACCCCCATGAGCTTCTTGAAGGGCCCACTGGACCGTATCACCTTCTGGTGAGGGCTGAGGGGAGAAGAGGAGGCTGCACGGGCTTCTCCCTGCATTGAGGATAAAACTTCAAATCCTCACTGAGGCAGAGAAGGCTCTCTGTGATCCCACCCCAGTCTGCCTCTCCAGCCTTGCTCCCCACCAGATCCTCAAACACACCAGGCTCTTCACTTTATTCCTTCTGCTTAAACAACTCTCCCTCTTCTCTCTGCCTGAGTTATTCCTATTTATCCTTCCACTGTTAGCTTAAGGGCCTTTGCTGATTCTCTTGCTAAATCTGACCCTTCTGCCCTCAACTCCACATGTGCTCAAAGCACGTTCTGTAACTCCACAGCACTGAAATTGGCATGTAACTGTGTAATTCCCCCTGTAGACTGTGTGTGTGTGTGTGTGTGTATGAACTATGTGCTCTATACAGGGTGCTGTGCTGAGCACCTTACACGTATCATCTTATTTTAATTATTATTTTTTTTTATTATCTTCACCTGAGGATATTTTGTCCTTGATTTTCAGAGAGAGAAGAAGGTAGGGAAGAGGACAAGACAGACAGACAGATAGATAGATAGATAGATAGATAGATAGATAGACATTGATGTGAGAGAGATACATCAATTGGTTGCCTCTTGCATGGGCCCTGACCGGGGTGGGGATCGAACCTGCAACCGAGGTACATGCTCTTGACTGGGAATTGAAACCTCAACCCTTCTGTCCGCAGGCTGACACTCTAACCACTGAGCAAAACCAGCCAGGGCATGCATCATCTTATTTGATCATAATAACCATTATTATCTTGATTTCACAGATGATGAAACAGGCTCAGAAAAGTTAAGTAACTTCCTCAAGGTCACACAGCTACTATATGGCATAGCTGAACCTTGAACCTGAAACTGTCTGGCTCCAGGCTAAACTTTTAACCACTCTACTGTATTGTACTGGGAAATGCAAAGGTGTTTTTGAAGTATGGGCCCCAATTTTTTCTCCATTTCCCCTAATAAATTCTTTAGTATAGGCCACTAGAGTGATCTTTAAAAAACTTATCTGACCATATTAAATCCTTCAAACTCCCTTTAATCCTGTAACAGGCTCCCCATTGTCCTATGGATAAATCCTGAGCTCCCTGGCATAGCACATAGCACCTTTAATGATCCCCTGACCCCACCCCCTCATGAGCCCTACAATCTTAGGGATCGGAGTCACAGTGTGTTCCTGTCTGTCTATATTCTAATATACCCACCGTCTGCCTCCATGTCTTCGCACCTGCTGTTCTTGCCACCCTAACTCCTCTCTCGCCACCCAAATTATGAGAAATGTAGAGCCTTAATTCCTCTGTGGCCACACAGAGACCTTCTCCTTTGTGTGGCCACGGCATTTCATACAAACTTTAATTGTGGCACACATTATACTGAGCCATACTTTCCCTCCATGCTTATCTCCCATCTGGCTGGCAGCCCTAATAATAGGGACTGTGTGTTGTTTTTTGTGTCTTCATGCCTGGAACAGAGAAGGTACTCAATAAGTATTTATTGAGTAAAAACATGGATTTTCTGCCCTTTGGAAAACAGGAATGTTCTCTGGCTTATATGCGGGGCCAGGATAGCAGAAGTGCATCCTCCCTTTCTTTGTCGGTAAGTTCCATCAAAACCACCGGCTAATGAGATTTTGGATGGATCTCTAAACAGTCTTTTGCTATGTTTGCTTGCTCATTTCTACTTTGGAGACTTCAGGGATTTCTTCTCTGTGTGCATGACATAGACCAGAGTCACCAGCTCTTGAAATGCTGACTATCAATCAGTTGGCTCACACAGAGGCTAGACTTACTATCCCTGCATTGAATGAACTAAACTTCAGCATTGTGAGAGAGATAAGAGTAAAAAATAATCTTAAAATTATATATATATATATATATATATATATATATATATATATATATATGCTAGGTCTTAGTATTCTTTCAGTTGAGTGAAGACACTGTTTGGACCCCCCACACTTACACAAGCTCCTCATGTTGCTTTAGGTTGGGTTAGGGCTGCTGCTTAGGGCCCCAACACCCCAGAAGGTTCATCTAACATCTGCAAAAACATTACCAATCAATCTGGTCCAACCATATGGTATTTGAAAGCTATCATATGTCTAGACAGAATGTGTATGCCCCAAAGCCATCAAACTGTTTTTAAGAAGATACTTGTTTGGAGCAGAAAAGCCATGTTCTCCTGAGTATTTTGTTTATGGAAATGAGATAAAATTCTAGTTCAAAAAGAGGAAAAGTGCTCTGTGATCCAGCTGCCAAGTCAGAACCTGCAGACCTGGTGTATGACTCAGTTTCTCCATCCATAAAACAAGGACTAATGGTATCACCAGGCTCCTGTGGGTGCTGCAAATGCTGAGAGAAAAACATTTGTGAAGAACGGTGCACTTCCTGGGAAAAAAATATACCATTTTCTTTTTTTTTCTCTGGAAACAACATCTGTCTTTGTCAGTCAAATCCACACACCCCTGGCCCACCCCAACACATTATCATTAGCTTGGGAGGACTGTGTTACCCGGCCTCAGGAGGAGGCCGTGCTGAGCAAGGATGCCAACAGATGCCTGAAATTCTGAAGGTACCCTATTAGGGGTTCTCAGGGTGGGCAGTGGAGAGAAAGAGAAACCACATAGAGAGGTCTAGTACCTTCTCTTCAACTGCGTTGTGGATGAAGGTGGATATGGGTGAGTGCATTGGGTAGTGGAATGGGATGAGAAGACCGCACACCTCCTTCAGGTAGCAGGGCACTTCTGAATAACAAAGTCAGGATCTCAGATTCCCTTCCATGGGCCCAGTTCCAACATGTGTGGGGCCCAGTGCAAGAGAATGTCTAACTATGAAACTGTTATGAATCTAGATATGTCTGTGACCCAGCCTGTGCTCCATCCAGGGCATGCAGCCCACTCCCAGGGACCCCTTAAGATGGACAGAATCTGGGAACTCCCGGGGCAGTACAGGCCAAAGCTGGGCCTGAGTCCACCTGAACCCAGGATGGAGACTGACCTGGAACGTTTCCCTGGCAGCTTTGGTGGGCAGACTCCCCTTCCTAGGCCTCACTTTTCTGGCAGGATTTTCAGGCATTCCTAAGCAGGGGCGGGGGGCGGGGGAGGGGTGTGTGGGGACGGAGTGCAGGTAGCACCTTGGGTGATTTCTGGTGACCAACTTTAAACAAAGGCAACCATTCCTCTGGTGACCCAGAGCTGAGGCTGTGATTCTCTCTCCCCACACTCAGGTGTCACTGGCCACACCCTCTGCCCGGGAGCCCAATTCAGCTCCAGTGGACTCTCCTTTTTGTTCCCTGAGTTACTGAAATATCAAAAAATGTCTCATGGTGTTGAAAAGAAAAAACACACACAGTGTGCATGGGTGTTTGTAAAATGCAGTGGTCTCTTGCCTGGTTGAGGGGAGGAGGCATAGCCTTCTTCCACTCCACCTCCTATAGGTCCAAATCACACCATCAGGTCATTTCTTATACCCTGCAATCCCTGGGAACTATGAGAACTTAAGAAAGCCCATAATATTGGCCTGCTTTGATTCTGAACCTCTTACTTCAGAGGATCTTTTTCTAGAGTTGCCGAAATGGCAGAGGAAGACCTGGTATAATTGTACCACTGCTTTCTCAGCCTAAATGCACCTGCCCACTTCTTGTCCTACTGTGTCTCCAGCTCAGCTATGTGCCCTGTCCATGACTCCTTATTCTACAAAGAGCTGTAGATGTTTATGTGCCCAGCTCCACGGCAATCGGCCTCTGGAAGGACGTTCTTAGGGGCTCCCCAGGCTGATGCATCCTGGCATTCTTATTGAAGAATTAGTAGGCAGTTTGACTAATCACAGGATAATGCCCGTGAAATGCAATCAGATAAATGAAGCTGCTTGCTTCCTAGCATTTTAGTTAACACATTTCTAATGCCAAATTCTGGGTACTCTATAAGTATTAAGTCAACCTCCACAATCAACCTAGGATAATATTACTATATATAGTCCTCATTTTAAAAGTAAGCAAACTGAAGCAGAAAGAGGTTAAATAATTTATCAAGACATATAGGTAGGAAGTAGTATAGCTTAGATTCAAACTCATGAAAAGCAGTCTACTTTAATGACTTGCCTTCTTAATCATCTAGATATATCTGTAGAGCTGAGATTGATGGGATAAAAGCTAAGGGACTTCTGAAAAGATTTTACTTCTCTATTTGAGGAATATAGAAGTACCGTATTTTCTGGCATATAAGAAGACTTTTTAACCCAGGAAAATCTTCTATACACCCAGTCATCTTATACGCCGGAAAATACGGTAAGTGAAATTTTCTTGATGCCTACTCTTTCACCCTCCTCCCTGTCTTTAATGTAGATGTGATGTCTGGCACAGTGGCAGTCATATTGTGAAGCCAAGGATGAAAGTCAACCACTAAAGATCATGAAAGTAAAAAAAAGGAAAGAGCTTTCACCTCGATGATATTGTTGATTTTGCCAACCTACGCCTTAGATGCCTGTCTCAGACTTGCTGCTAAGTAAATAATAAATGCCGTTGGGGGTTAAGAAATGTTGGTCAGGTTTTCTTACAGTATAGATGATAGACCATGTAAAAGCTTATTATGTAGCACAAAGCAAGTGTTCAGTAAATATTAGGACATTATTTTAACCTCTAAGCCCCTTTAATCTGCTAATGATTTTCAAAAGGCACTTTTAGGCCCCATCAGGGCGAGACCATGGCACCACCTATGAGCCACAGGGATCGAGTGCCCCTGACATCCTTCATTCAGCAAAGCAACAGGCAGCTGGACCTATCCGTGTACCTGGAGGTATTCTCTAGGTTGATGCTTCTGAAAGCTGAGCTGCCTCACAAACCCACAGATTGCATCGGAAAGGAGGGGGAAAAAAGCAAGTTAAATAAGATTTTTAGTTTTCCACTTTATTTAAACATGGTTCAGGAACTTCTGGGACAGTTTTCACCACGAGTCTTGGTATGACATGCATGAGACTGAGTGGCTTCAGGAGGCTGAGGAAAGCAGAGGCAATAGCACCCAGCAACAATCAGGGACCTGTACTTGGTCATTATTATTTTTTTAATTTTTAAATATATTTTTATTGATTTCAGAGAGGAAGGGAGAGGAAGAGAGAGATAGAAACATCAATGATGAGAGAGAATCATTGATCGGCTGCACACCCCCTATTGTGGATCGAGTCCGCAACCCAGGCATGTGCCCTTGACTGGAGTCAAACCTGGGACCCTTCAGTTTGCAGGCTGATGCTCTATCCACTGAGCCAAACTGGTAGGGCTACCTTGTCATTATCAGACATGCTGGCCTGCTTTATCAGTGCTATGAGGTACAAGCAAGAACACACTCACTAGAATGGCATCCTACTATTATTTTTTAATTTTAAGCATCACTTAGCAGTTTACATTTAAAAAATTTGATTAGACTTTTGTTTGTTTAGGTCCAATTCAACCAATACATATTGAGTGCCAGCTATGACCAAGGCAGCCAGGTGTCTAAGTGATGGGCAGGAAGGCATACTGGGAGAGAAAGAAGTTTGTTTTGTATTTCATGTAGCCTTTTCATTGATGGTTGCAATTCCACTTCATTTTCCCCCTCCTTTATGGTGATGTTTAGTGTCTCTGTACTTGACCTTTCGGCTTAATGACCTCTGATATTGGCACAGTCATAGTTCCTCCTCTACCACCTTTTCTTTACACGGATTGTCTGTTGTGTCTAAGATGGTCTGAATGTTTGTGTGCCCTCTCCCCACCCAATTCATACATTGAAACCTAATCCCCAGTGTGATGGTATTTGAAGATAAGGCCTTTGGAGGTGATTAGGGCATGAAAGTAGAGCCCTTGTGAATGGGATTAGAGACTCCACCCAACTCCCTAGCAAACTTCCTCCTGGTGAGGGCACAGAGAGAGGCACTGGCCTTCAACAGAATGAGACCATGCTGGGGCCTTGATCTTGGACTTCCCAGCCTCCAGAACTGTGAGAAACAAATTTCTGTTGTTTATAAACCACCCAGTCTGTGGAACTTTGTTACAGCGGCCCAAACTAAGGCAGAAGGGGATAAACGAGTGGGTAAAGGGGATTGGTAGGCTATTAACTAACACACTAAAGTAAGGTAGCGATTGATTATAATTCCTGCTCTTTCGCTCTTTTTGTCCTCTATAGACACATAAATGAGCTTTATTCTTTATTCGAGTGTTCTAGGCTGGAAGAGCTGAGGCAGAATGTGGAACCCTGAAGTCTCTATCTGGTTTTGTGGGTATCGAGGCCATAATTTCTTGAACAGGCTGCTTCTCTCTCTGAGACCCAGCTTCCCTGGTTATTAACCCTTTTTCCCACAAGGGACCCTCAGTGCTGCGCTTGGCCTCTCTGCTGAGGGGCGTTATTTTCAGAACTAGGACTGGGTGGTGGATGGAGGCTGTAGATGGAGCTACATGCGGAGCAGGGACCCCAGGAGAGGACTTTGTGTTCTCTTTTCTCATGGAATGTGGTCCAAGTCCTGACATGTTGTCGAAGATAGGCAGACCATCCTATGGAAAAGGGAACCATGCACCATTCTCTCTCTGAACAAGAAGGAGGAGGCTGGAGAATGAATGGGAGCTCAGTCATTAGGAGGCTCCACTTTCGTGTGCAAGCTTGGAGCTCACACAAGGGTTTGAGGAACATAAGCTAAGTGGGGACAAATCTTATTTCCAGTTTACATGTTATTAGAGTAAACTTTAATTTCATGGAAGTGAATCCCTTCTGCAGAAATGTTCCCCATAATGGGTGAAATCAATATGAGGAACCATGCTTTATGTAAAAGATGTTGTGGGTAATGAATTTCAATCAAATACTTTACATGATGAGGGGAACTAGCTGTTTGGAGAAATTCCATAGTGAATCCTTATTTAATGCGATTAATTACCTCCTAATTTGTCACTTGTATAAGAAGCTTTCTGATTTTTAATTTGCTTACAAATCAGGACTCTTTCATGCTCTTGTTTCCTAACACATTCACTTACTCCAGAAAGAAGCTGCTTGCTCTTCTTACTCAAGGAGTTTGCATCTCGGCTTAAAATAACGTAAATCACTACTTGGCCTTCAGGGTTTCATTTGTTAACCAACCTCCAACTGCTGCTACTCTCAGTATCTCTTAATGCTTGCAACACGGCCACCTCTGCTAAGGCAAGTGTCAGCAACACCAACTGGGGAGGGACCACTGGCGCTGTTACTGGAGAACAGCACAATCTGATAAAAATCTTTGGGATCCATTAAAATGCAGCTCCACAGCCACTGCTGGCAGATGCTATTAAACACATCAATCTGGAAGGACTGAACCTGGCGACGCTAGCTAACTTGGGTGAATTACGGAGGCTGTGTAAAAATTGGCTCTGCTGGTAGCTCAACTTAAAGAATAATTTAGAATAGCTTTAGAAGTGTTGCTACTTAGAAAGAAATTATTCAAAAAGTAACTGTGCCCATTCTATACCTCATGGACCACTTCTTAAAAATGTTCCATGTTCTCTCTGGCAATGTTGGGATTAGACAGTGACACCCTAAAGGCACACATACTTAATTTGAGGCAACGGCAGCTTTACCTCATGGCTTTATTTTAAATTTGGTTCCAAGGTTTCTATATTCAGCCTTATGTCATCTCTAGTGTCCCAGTCTTCTTTCTCCAAATGCCTTTTGGGCTTTGCACTCAAAAGGTCAATAAGTCTTGCAACTGATTTGTCTTTCTCCATCAAGCCAGCTCCTCTGAGCTTCCCCTACTTCTGTCATCACCCTCTTCCTTATCCAAGGTTTTTGTTTTATTTTTAAAAAATAAAAATGCACAAAATTTAACTCAAAATGGAATAAAGATTTGAATATAAGACCCAAAACCACAGAATTTCTAGAAGAAAGCATAGGCACTAAGCTCCTGGACATTGGTCTTAGCAATGTGTTTGTGGATCTGACTCCAAATGCAAGGGAAACTATCATTAAAATAAAAAGGCAACTTACAGAATGAGAGAAGATATTTGCAAATCATACATCTCATAAGGGATTAATACAAAAAATATAAAGAATTCATACAGTTCAGCAACAACAACAAAACACAATTAAAAATGGGCAGAGGATCTAAATATATATTTTTCCAAAGAAGACATACAGATGGCCAACAGATACGTGAAAATATGCTCACCATCACTAATTATAAGGAAAATGAAAATCAAAACCACAATGAGATATCACCTCACACCTGTTAAATGGCTAGATCAAAATGACAAGAAATAATAAGTGTTAGTGAAGATGTGGAAAAGAGGGAACCATCATACTCTGTAGGCGGGACTGTAAATTGATGCAGCCACTATGGAAAACAGTATAGAGATTACTGAACAAATAAAAAATAGAACTACCTTATGACCCATCTATTCCATATCTGTGTATGCATCAGAAGAATACAAAAACACTCATTTGAAATGATTTATGCACTTCTATGTTCATTGCAGCATTATTTACAACACCTAATATATGGAAACAACGTAAGTGTCCATCAATGGATGAATGGTTAAAGAAGATGTAGTGTATGCTATATACAAAGAAATACTACTCAGTTATAAAAAAAATCAAACCTTGCCATTTGCAACAACATGGGTGGACCTTGAGGGGATAATGTTAAATGAAATAAACCAGAAAGAGAAAGAAAAATACCATATGATTTCACACATATGTAGGATCTAAAACAAACAAACAAAAAACAAAAAACCAAACAGATCATAGATACAGAGAATATATAGGTGGCTACTAGAGGGGAAAGGGGTTGGGAGTGGGCAAAAGGGGGCAGGAGAGTCAATTGTATGGTGATGGATATAGTAACTAGAATTTTGGGGGTGATCACTTTGCAGTATATACAGACATCGAATTATAATGTTGTAAACCTGAAACTTACATAATAATAAAAATAAAATTGTATATATTTAAGGTATAGAATATATGATTTGATATATATATATAGTGACATAATTACTATAGTCAAGCTAATTAACATAGCATCTCCTCCCATATTTACCATTTGTTTTTTGTGATGAGAGTTTCTAAAATCTACTCTTACTCTTAGCAAATTTTCAGCATACAATATAGTATTATAAACTATACATCCTTGCTGTACATTAGGCCTGTAGAACTTATTCATTCTACATAACTACACTTTTTTACCCTTTGACCAACATCTTCTCATTTCCCCTACCCTTCACTTCTAGTAACCACCATTCTCTCTGCTTCTATGTAGTCTACTTTTTTAGATTCCATATATCAGTGAGATCATGTTTTTTTTTATTTTATTTCTATTTTCTGGCTTATTTTACTTAGCACACTGTCCTCCAGGTTCATCTATGTTGTTGCAAATGTCAGGGTTTCTTTCTTTTTTTTTTTTTCTTTAAGGCTAAAAATTTCTTTATCAATTCAACCAAAGTCACACAGCTTGCAAGAAGCAAAGCTGGGGTTTGAACCCAGATGTGCCTGACTATTTCACTAGTCCTTCAGGTCTTTTGCAAGGAGGATCTTATTCCTGTTAATATGGAGGCTGCCAAGGCAAACACTTGGCAGTGAAACATTAAGCTGCTCATGAACACACAAAGGCATAGACACACATGAGAACACACAGATGCACACACACACCCTTCAAAATGATCCATCAGAGAGGAAGAACTTCTGCTTGCCCAGTCAAACATAGACGTTCCCCATAAAGCTTGCCAGAAGGAAATGGGTGGGTCATTCTTCAGGCCTTAGTACAGATGCCCACATGTCCTATGGCAGGAGCTATGTGACAGCCAGACTACGGACACACCTTCTCTCTAGCTCTGAGGCTGCTTTTTAGCATGACAGACTCACATCTCACCCTAAAAGCACTTATCAATTGTTTGTCTCTGCGGATTGAAGCAGAAGCACTGGGCTGGGTATGGCTATGGGGCTGTAATTGCATTCACAAGTCTTCATCCAGAAAATCCACCTTTCACTAAGTCCTTATCAAATAATGATATATGGGAAAGCCAAAATTATTCTTTGCAAGATCAGAAATAGCATTTCTATGTGCTGCGTAATTGAATCAAGACCATTTCAGCTTAGGCTTCTCTCTCTGAAATCCATCCTTTCATTCGCGACCTAAGCATGCAACAGCAAAAAATATGAGAAAACTTTCTGAACCATAGAGAAAATTAATTCTCCTTTCTATGTATAATGATAATTTTGACAATAACTACTGATTATTTTTGGTAATAAAATTGATGGTAATTAAATTAATTACTTGGTAATAATTTTGATTTATGTTTTACTGTTACAAAGCCACCACCAGTCTAGGTAAGCAATACTAAGAAAAAAGGAAAGCAAAATTCCCTTTTACAAAAAGTGGTCGATTCTCCAGAAATTAGCAACTCTGAATCTCCAACCTCCCAAATGAGCTGCTATTCCATTGTTTCAGCTGCACATGGGGCATTTCTTCTTGGAAGGAAGGCATTGTATCACCATATTCATTAGGTCCCAATCTAAACTGAGCAATTCCAAAACAGTTCTCCAAAACACTCCCTTAGTGCTGCCGATGGCACCAGTTAGGTTTAATGTATTAGAAGAAGGTTTGATTTCTTTCTCACTTGTGTTTCCTATGCCCTGTCAAAATCAATGCTAGTTTATCCTTCAATTAAAAAAAAAATTAGAGCCCACTATGTAGTAGATACTCTGCTAAGTTTTGGTACAAAATAATGAACACGGTCATTGTCCTCACAGAGCTTAAAATTCAGTGGACTGAGCTGCTGATTAAGCATGAGGTTAGGACGCTGTATAATTAGTGATAGCAATGGGTACTGTTCAAGCACATTGAAGGGCCTAAGGCACGTGTGGTTCAGGGTGTTCCCGCAGATGTTCTGAGGGAAGTGACATCTCAGATTGGATGTGAAGGATGAGAAGAAGTTGGTTGGGAAAGAACAGGGAGGGTGGGAAGTCCGGAGCCTGAAAAGCTGCTCGAGGCTGTTTCAGAGAAGAGAAGCCACTGTCCTGGTTGAAGGTAGTGGCTGTGGATATGAGAAAAGTGAGTGTATCCAAGACCTCTCTTGAACTGGGCTCCTTTAATGTCTCTCTCAGTACCTATCATGGGCCTGCACACAGTGGATACATGTGGGTGTGCATAGCATACATGGAATTCAGGGCCAGCGTGCACTGTTCAAACCCTGACTCGGCTCCTCATTAGCTCTGTGACCAGGAGTAAATTACTTAATCTCTTGGTGCCTTAGTTTTCTCAAATGTTAAATAGGGATAACAATAGCATACTAGTATACCCCATAGTAGATACACAGTAAATGCATAGCTAATATATGTAAGCACTGAGAACAGTGCCAGGCACATAAAAAGCACTCAGTAAATACCAATGATTATTACTAAATGTGTTTGGCATTGCATTGCCATTTTCTTTACTCACAGTCTCATCACACCTTCCTCGTCAATCCTATGATGGCATCTTTAACAGCCTTCCCACCTTATTATTTCCTTGCCTAATCCTACTCTGTGCATGACTTCTAGATTAACCTTGAAGACATCTTTCATGATGTCACTCCCCTTTTCCAGATTTCACATGCCTCCCAATTAAGTCCAAAATCCTTAATCTAACAACTATAACCCTTCCTTAACCTGGTCTTGTTTACTCTTCTCTAAGCTCATTTCCATTATACTTATACCCCAGAGAATGCCCTTTTGGTTTACAAGAATTTAAATTTGCAAGGAGTTTCATGTAATATCTACTTTGGCTTATGCTGATGCATTTATTCACATTTATGAGAACTGTTTTGGAAGGTGTGTGTCTCCCAAGAAGCTGAATGCCAGGAAGAGCCCCTATGAGGTCATCTTCCCAGTGGTGAAGTATTCCCAGTATTTTTGGTCTGCAAGTCTATAATGTGACAATCTTATGCACCATTTGCTTTGCTTGTATTGATTTAGTTTGTCTTTTGTGGGCTGAAAAAGGAAAGGACAGTAAAGGTTTAAATGTATGTTACTCAATAGCCATAAATGAGCTGAACAAAGGCATTTAGCTTTATCCCAGAGTAATTACTGAAGGGAAATTGTCTTGGAGGCCACCCCTTGACATCTAATATTATTCACTGAGGTGATAGTGTCCATTGGAAAGGGGATTGGGGTGTTTTGGTATAAGTGGCTTAATTCCAGTGCTCAATAAGCATCACCATCTCTTGAAATTAATAGTAATTGTGTTTTAGATTTATAGAAATTTGCCTTATGGAGGTTTTCAGGAAGACATTACCCTTAAAAGACTGAGGAAGTCTGTGTTAAATGCTGGGTATCAGCTTATTTTTCTCCTCCACACACCATATCAATTCCTGCTTCTTGGTCTTGCTGATACTCTGTCCACTTCTAGCATTTGCCAAAGCCCAACTCTATTGCTAGGGCTTCTGTCCTCTGTGAAGTCTTTTATAATAATTACAGCCCACATTGACATTTCCCTTTTTTAACCTTCTATTGTCTGCTCCTTATTCTTTTATTTGTATCTTTTTCTGACTTTAAAAATAGGTACAATCAACAGCACATATTTAAAGTATACAAAACTAATGTGATTTGACATATACACACACCTATGAAACCATCACCACAATTAAGAGAGTGAACATATCCATAATCCCCCAAAGTTTCCTTGTTACCCCTTCATTATCCCACCCTTCCTTACACCCAGCCCTATTCACAGACAACCACTCATCTGCTTTGTCACCAAAAATAAAAAATTGTCATTCATTTCTACTCTTCATTAGATATAAAATTATTTTTATCTTAAACACTCAATTATCTTGTAACGATACGTAAAAAGTAAGGGACAAAGTATTTTATATTTATCCCCACATACATTCCATTCCCCTTCTCCTTGTTTATCAGTTATATATTGCTGCATAACAAATCACCCCAGAACTGAAACAGTTTAAAACAACATGTATTATTCCACAGTTTCAGTGGGTTGGCAGTGAAGTGTCTTCCCTTTGCTTCCATGATAGTGCATCCTTTTGAACCTTCTCTTATCCCGGTCTCCTCCATTTTTAGTTCTTCTTCCCAGTCTATAAATATAGGAGCTCTTCACAATATCACCTAATCTAATGGCTTCAGCTGTTATCTTTGTCAAATACTTAGTGGCAAATTGACAGCACCAGAGGGCCTCAAAATGGAATTTATGTGCCAAATATTTTAAAGGCGAACAGAGGTGAAAAACTGCCATCTGGCAAAAATTAGTCTGATTATCCTGATTACTATACTTGATTGACAACCATTATTTTGGCTATCTCTCTATCTTCTGATCCTAAGCTCCCTCTCTCTGCTGTGATTTTCATTGTCTTCTCAACTCAGCTGGTAACAACTTATGATTGTCCAAGACTTTCGTTGGATGGTCTTATGTCCCTATCCCTTGGATCACAGAGCCCGAGGTCCACTTACTGTTTCTGCTGCTGTTCCTACATATCTAAGTTTCTTCTCTGGCTAGATCTGTGTTGGGCTGAGGTCAACAGTATTCTGGAGGAACTCACTAAACCCTATTTATATTGTAGTTGCAAAATTATTTCTCCTTCCAGTTGGAAAAATGGTTTTATAGATAAAGATATCAATAAAAGTGAAAGGCAGTTCCTTCAGGACCAATGGCTGTGGCTCCCAGGTCTTGCTAGCTTGAATTAAAAACCTTGTCAATGGATGTGCTATTAATTTTCATGCAGATACTCTGCTCTTACCTCAAGTCCAATATATTCACCTTCTCACTTTCCATGCCAATCAGATCCTTCCCCTGTGGGCCCCTATTTTCACTAGTGGTGGCATCAATCTCCTGATTAGATAAGTTTAAAGCTCCAGAGTCATCTCCAAAGCTTTGACTTCTTACTATTTTCACCTGATCAACAGTTTTACATTTATGATGCTTCCTATATGTCAATGAATTCTGACACTCCAGTGGTTCTCATTCATTTTCCCCCTCTAGCTTCCCATTATCACTCTTTTGCTGAAAGGCCACATCCCTGATCTCCTTGCCTCTTGCATACCAATCCATCCCACACAGTATTTCCAGGTAAAACTCCCTCAAGGATGGCCTGCTTATATGAATTCCCTCTTCCAAAGTTTCAGTAGCTCCCCACTGTCTACAAAACTCAATCCAAGCCAAACCTCCAACACTGAAGGCCCTTTCTTTAGTGATTTTGGCTTCTGCTACCTTTGTAATCTTAGCCATCTTACCTCACCCCACACCTGTCATCTCTAGCCAAACTGAATGTCTAGCTTCTCCTGGAATTCTCTCAGGCCCATTTACGCCTGTTTACACCTATGAATCTGATCTGTAAGGTCCAGTACATATGCCAACTCCTTCATGTCATTTTCTCAAAGTTTCCAGCCAGAAGCAATAGCCATATGCTTATGCTTAGAACAGTGCCTGGCAGACAAGAAGTATTTATTTGATGAATGAATGACTCTTTCTCTTTTATACTTTCATAACATTTGGTATGTGTTCAATAGTACTTTTGTCATCCTGCCTTGGTGCACCAATTAGTTAATTAATTCAACAAGTAGTGACTGAGTACCCATGATGTGCAAAGGTTCCATGCTACTGAGTTAACTGAATAGTGGTCATCTCTCCCATGGCAGTGTAAATGTGTCCACTGCATACATGGCTGTTTCCTCCCACAGTGAAGTTTCCAAGGGAACAGACCACATCTTATCCCTTCTGGCTTCACTCATGGAGCCTAGCATAGGGCCTTGTACGGCACCCAGTAAATGCTGAATTGAATAGAAATGGATTATTTTAGGAATTAATGAAATAAACGCAGTTCAGACAAGAGTCAAGATCCTGACAATCTGTTTCTGTCTCAAACAATTGAAAGGACAAAGATCTTTAATATCCCTGGAGGAGGCAGGTGCTCACTTGCTTCTTCATATCTGACTGAAATCCCTTTTCAAAACAGAACAGAACTCTCTTCTTATCGATCAACCACAAGAGAACACCAAAAACGACACAAAATCTGTCAAGTTTTGTTTCTTCAAAAAGTAATCAACCTAAGTGAGCAGCAGACTTTAAAACTGCACAATTTTATCTCCTGACCTTGACATAACCTGGCTTAAATAACACCTCAAATATTTTATTTTTTAATGTATGAAATGAATATTTGATGTAGCTATTATTTTAAATTTAAAAGAGGTTTCTACAAATAATTTTACTTCATGATCTTCTTATATACCACTTAAAATAAGATTCAATTTACACACATCTTCCCTTAATATAATTACTGTCTATAAATAGGACTACTAGAACATTCACTCTCTCATTTATAATTATGAATATTTATAGTAGACACAAAAGTGTTACGGAAATTCTGTGTCACTTCAGAGGAATGGGCCCCTGTCGTCACACCCAAACATTGTGGTCCTGCCCTCTAACCACAGCTGACTGGGGCAGACACTTGACCCATTGACCTCAAAGCTGGCCCAATCAGATACCTTCCTCCAGGAAATTGTGTTTGGGACTGAGACACCAGGTAGAATTAATGGTTCCACTGGGAGGGCATCTTCCCATGTGCGTAAAAAAGGAGGGTAAGCCAGTTTCAAGATGAAAGGGAACAGGAATAAAGCAAACATGAGAGAGAAGCACAAATACCACTGAGAATTTAGCATGTGTGTCAGGTACTATCTCCTTTAATTCTCTTAGGATGCAACTAAACTCAAGTGTATACAGTCAAGAGGCAAAGAGAGATTAATGGACGAGGCAGAGCAGGGATGTGAACCCAGCAGTCTGAGTCCAGAGCCCAGCTTGTTGGTGTTTTTATTTTACCCTGGAACAGCAGAGCAGGGTGGGGGACCTTGGACTCAGGGAGCTGAGCACTAGCTTCCTTATCAAGCGATTTCCTCATCTTGCCTGAGGCTTGTCTGAACTTTATGTCTTTGGATATTATAAGGAAGACCAATTTTTTTCCTTAAATTCTCCCCCTTTGCAAAAATTTCAGAACTGTAGCCCCAAAGTCACATACAACAGCCCTGGCCCCTTCATTTACACCCCCTGGTCAGACCCAGCTTCATCATCCAAGTTCAGGTGCATATGCTCCCATTCCCACTCCCACAACCTCCTCTGATGTTAGTGCTAGTTTTACACATGGGCACACACGCACAGCATGCATTTGCACCTGCCTCTACACTGTACATACAAATCGGTTACTTGTTTGTGGAAACGTAGAGAGAGAAGCGCAAAGGGTTTGGAAGAAGATGCCTGGGACTTTGTTTAATTGATGGGCCTGGTTAAATTATGAGGAAATATTTTGTTGTGAGTTGCTGTTCATAACATCTGCAATTAATGCTTTTAGTGTAATTAGGCAGTTCGAACATTAGCTGGAGAAGGGTAATTAAATCTATATTTTGCCTTTCTAACTGCAAAGGGAAACTTTCAAAACAACTGGGAAAGGCAAAACCTAGCCAAATCCATTTTTTACCAGGGAAGTTTTTGGCAAACTTCTGCTGGTATCTAGACATATGTAAATCTTCAAATGGATTATCATGACAGGCTCTATGCGTTGTAAAAATGCCATCTCTTTAGCATTATTGTTATTCAAGGGAGAAGGCAAAACAATGAATTATTTTTATCAGTATATAATTTAAGTCTAGTACTTGTGGTTCTTGGCTTCTTGCTGTATGAAATGAGGCAATTGTATGTTGTTTTGGCTCTGATTTTAGACTGCTCAGGGTTAAATCACTGCTGACCACCTAGGTGCCATGCAACCTTGGGTGAGGTACTTTTGACTTTGGGCAAGCTACTTCGTTACTTTCCTTCCTTTGAGCCTCTGTTTCTTCATCTGTAAAATGGGACAGTAGTCATCTCTACGTCACAGGGTTGTGGTGAGGATGAAGGGGACAATTCATTGTTGGGAAAGGCAGTCTGCCATAGGTCCAAGCACCTGCACAGTTCCATGCTGAGTGTGCCAAACTGCAAGCCTTAAGGATCCTCTGACACTGAGCCATTTCTGTAGTCACGCAGAGGAATAAGTAGGTCAACGTGACACAGAGAGACTACCACCTGACTACTGACTCCCAGGGGGAGCCTGGCTTGCTCACTACTTGCCATAAAAGGTGCTGAGCCCATGATCCTGGATTCCTCAGCTGCAGCACAAGTGCCTACACAGGCGTCATCTGGTCCTATCGTGTCCTGTGGGATTTGGTGGCCGAGGGGCCGGCCCTGCCATGTGATGCTCTGGCTGTGCTGTAAATAAAAGTCATCTTGCTCTTATCTTTTGAGTCTCATTGTCTCCTTTCAGTAACTATGGAGTTTTGGCCAGCCAGTCTTCTTGCTGCTTACTCGGGTCTTTTGGATGTTTTCTGGAGTTTTTTTTCCTCTTGCCATCCTTTACAACAGGAGTTGGCAAACTTTGTCTGCAGGGAACCTGATAGTAGTTTAGGCTTTAGTCATATTAGTCTTTTTGTGTGTTTTTTTTTTTCTTTAACATCCTTTGAAAAATATAAAAACCATTTTAATTCACAAGTTGAACAAAAATTGGTTGAGGGCTGGATAGGACCCCACTCTTACACGGCTGGGGTTCTTCCCTGATAACCACATAAAGCACTTAGAACACTATGTACCAGGTTAGTGAACATTCAGAAAACATGAGCTATTCTCGCACTTCATGATTTTTGTTTTGTTATTCTCTAAACCTAAGGAAACCCTGTTAGTACTCAAAATAATGCTCCTAAATAGCGGAGAACTTTCTGGTATACATATAATGCACAGTGACTCCTTGTTTCTACTCCTACAAGCGAGCTCTGCTTATTTGGTGGCAGGGCAATTCATCCAGTTTCAGAGATGGTAAATGTAAAGATGTAATCGTGGTGTCTGGGCACTGATGAGCTGTAGTGAGCAATTGCCCCGGACACTCAGTCCTTAGGTCTCTTCTTAGTCTCCACAAATGTAGCTTCATTTCACAGATCAGAAGCCTAGAGTCCAGAGGTGGGTGACTTACTCAAAGTCCCTGAGCTTCGGAGGAGCTGAGGCAGGAAAGGAGACCCGTGACTCCTACAAGGTGGCTCCAACAACTCCATGTGGCCTCTCCCTTCAAGGTATTGATCGCTAGCTCTGGGAAACAGAACTAAATTTGTCTGTGGAACATTTGCTCCTGATTAGGTTGTGCTTGTGATAATATAAGAATTGAATAGCTGCCTTGAACACAGATAGACAGGTTGGGAGCAATCTGGGTAGAAGTTTGCCAGTGGGAGAGACGGTGCCTCTGGATTTAAAATGTGCTCAGGGAAATCTATAACCTAGGAAATCCACATGCCTGGCAACAAAAGGCCTACTTATGGCAGGGAGATGTGATGTTTTACTCCATCGAGACAGCCTGTGGGCTGTACAAAGCCTGTGAAATCATTTGGTCTGGCCCTGCCAAGGCATTAGGGGTGAGTTAATTAAATGTTTGACCAAATACAGCAGGCTAATATTTAAACTGATAATTTTGTATGGCCTGAGAAGGATATTATAAATATCCAAATGGCCCTGGGCAAAAAAAAAAAAAAAAAAAGTCCCCCTTCCCCTCCCCAATCTAGATTTACTGGAAAGTGAGAGAGGGGAAAGGACAATTTTGTTTCCTAGCCCTTCTCTCCACCCCAAAGCTAGCATGCTAAGATTTCTCCACAACTCCTGTGCCACCAAATGCTAGGCCTGTCACCAAATGCTCTGGTGGCTGTCATGTGAACTCTCCGGCTCCAGGTGGCCCAGAAACCCCTCGGCCTTGAGAGGATGGACAAGGCCACACAAGAGCACAGCCCCCTCTGCAGTGGCCCCTCTGGCCAGGCTGGCATCAGGGCACTAATTAGGCTTGGCAGAGAATGATCTGGAAATGTTTCATCTGGCTGGTGCCCCAGATGCTATGCACCTCTTGTCCACATACTGTCACTTCTAAGTTTAACTTAGGGAGGCGTGGCCCCTCATTTCGTGTGGGGACAACCATGCTTTTACTCAGAGCACTCGGCCCCTGGATCACAGGTGCGAGGGCACTGATCCTCTGGCTGGGAAATGTCTTGTTTTCTGAGGATGCCGATGACTTGGACAATAGAATAAGGTCGCATCCATATTCATTTGACCCCTGTTAGCAGCTTTGGAGCTCAGCCCACAGATCTTAAGATGACAGTGTGATTCATTATGTTCTCAAAAACTGTGGAAACAAAACCCGATGCTCCCTGGCCACTCTCTTGTTGCCCACGGCCTGATAGCAAGGTGCTGAGGAGCACTCAGCAGAGAAGGAGTGGCTGGGCTGGGAGAGAAACAAAGGCATCGCTTTCTCACGAGGTATCTGGTTCCATCATGCCACTGTCTGGTGTTCTGAGTGTGAGTGTGAGTGTGAGTGTGTGTGTGTGTGTGTGTGTGTGTGTGTGTGTGTGTGTGTTCCCAGCTTCATGAAGAAAGGAAACACTCTCAGAGCTGTGCCTTCAGACCAGTTGCTTGAGAGAACGCATCACTTCTCTTGAGACACTAGCTGTTTTCACAAAGGAAGATGGGTACTTCGCTCTTGGAATGAAGTGTGGGGCCGTCTGCCCTCTCTGTCTTCCTCTGGCTGTGGAGGGCCATGGGAATCTGGAAGGCGAGACACATGTGCTAGCCTGGGTAAAATGGGGGTAGCAATTCAGATTGGTGCTTGTATGTCAGCAACCTGGATGATGTGACATTCTGGGTGTTGTGCTATGCTCCCTGCATTTAAGACTCTTCTTGTATATTAAATCGAAGTTTAGGCTTGTGCTTTCCTTCCAAATGATTGCAAACACTCTTGAAGCCACCTAACACAGCCAGGAAGGGGCCCTCGACCTCCCAACAGCACCACGAGGGGCCTATGAGCTGGGGTCCCTCCGGGCACTCCTGAAAGTGAGACAGAGAGCAGGAGGATGTTAGCTGCTCTTTCTCAATCTCTCCCTCACGGGCAGGAGAAGCCCTGTGCACACACTCCGTGGCTATCTTGCTGATATCTACAGGCAACGAGAGGCTGGCAGCCCAAACACGGGTCACTGTGTGCCTGTACTCAGTCTAGTCTGGTTCTCTGTCTGGAAGGTTACTCTATTTTTGAACATGAACCACTTCGGCAAGCCAGCTCATAATCTACAATTGTCTTTCACTGCATTTCTTTTTTTCTTCCGCTACAAAGAAATATTGTTACAACTGTGTTTTTCACTTCTGGGTTGTACATTAGAACCATGTGGTGATGTTATAAAATTAAGCAACATCCAAGCTCTATTCCCAGAGTTTTAGGCTTCTGTGTTCTGGCATAGGGTAGTGACATTGGAATGACACCATTAACCATGTAATTGGAAACATTTTCAATGCATCACAGTATTTCTTAAATATTGAAAAACACCACTACGCTTAGAATGAAACCAAAGATCTTACTGATTGGTCTTCGTTTCTAGGATACAAGTCTGACACCTTCCCAAACTTAAGCTTTTAATTCTGTCCAATGAAACTACATCATGTATTTTGCTACCTTTGAGTAATGGGGAGATAGATGTAAATGATCAAAAGGAAAAATTCCTTCTTTTGTTCTGGAAAAAAAATGGAGGAAAAATGAGCAAAACCCCATCAAGGGGATGGTTGCTGGTTTCACAATTAATTACTGTTTCAGTTCATTTAAGTGCCAGTATCATTTTCCCTTCTTTTCCTTCTTCTATGCACACTGACAAATAATTAGGGTAGGGCATGTACAAATTTCAAATCTCACTTGAGGTTGAGATGGTATGGAATTCAGGAAGAATAAGAGCCTTATTACAGAATACAGTACTCACATACAGGGTGAGGCATAAAACCAGAATAAATCGACTTTCTTATTTCCTGACCTGTACAAACTTAATTATGTAGACCTGATGTTTTAGTAATCTGATTTCCAAATGATGCAGTATTCTTCCCCTTAATTTTTCTTGAGACAAATGCTCTAATTTTATTTGTAGCATTTGAGGGAAAGTAAAGTTCAATGTCTAATTTTTCTGATATATTTAGAGCTATTTTCCTGTGCTTTCTAGGAGACAAAATAGAGAAACAGAAATGGGATCAAATAAATTATGGTTGGCTTGTCCTTAAATATTATAAACAGCTGAAAGGAAATGAAGTCATAGATATACATTAATTTTATTTTGAAAGCTGGCTAAGAGATGGCATTAAAATTAAAGAGTTTTGCAAGAAGGAAAATGATAGGGGGGGGGGGACAACCCTGAAAATACTTCAAAAATAATGAAACTCTTATATATCTTTGTCAATCCTCCAAGACATCAGAATCCTGTGTCTTTTGTTTTATCTACTGTGCTGGTGGGATGCTAAGTGACCACTAAAGTGTTGGGGTATTAGCTGACAATCTGTCAGCGTGTTGCTTAATAATGGCTACATTTTGCCCAATATTCTAGCAACTCTTTCACCTTCTCCATATATTAATATACCCTGGAGGAAAAACCACAAGTTAAATAACAGCAGAACAGGAGGACCTTACAGGTAGACATGAATTTGGTTGGATTTTATGACCTTCTTCCATGTCCTTTCAGAATTTATTTAAGGAGTTGAGAGAGTCAAAATGTGTTAGCTCGTGAAATTGTTTTTGGAACAGAAACCAAAAAAAGGTACTACTTTGAATTTAAGTTTTCACCAATTCAGCCCATGCATGTGCCAATGTCAACCTCCGTCATACATCCCCCACAAGCTGTCCCCTGAAATGCTCCCGTGATACAGTCTGTCTTGTTGCAGACGGAGCCCTAAGGTGCCCCACAGCCAAAGGCAGCTGGAGAAATAGGGCTATTGTGAAGATAATTTTAGGTCAGAATACAGGCCAAAAACCCAAACTGGTTCTGCTTGAAATTGCCTGGCTGCCCTCATTTTATCACTTGGCTTTACATGGAGAGACACTACTAGTACGGAGACCTATACAAATGACGAACAACCATGACATTCTACACCAAGAGGAATGTAAAGGAGAGACGGGGCTTATCAATTTTTGCAAAGCCCTGGACACCTGGATATATAATGTGAACAAATGTGATGGACAGGGAAATACAGCCCTCGTGTAGTTCTTCTTTACCTGACCTAGTAGATTTATGGGGCTTGTGTGTACACTCTGTAAAGTTCTTACATCTCCCTAAGGATCCTTTGACTGGAAAAAAAAAGGACTCCTGCTGTGGGAAAGAACTTGCTGGTGGGTTGCAGGTACCAAACCATCTGCAGAAGTACAGGCCAAATCCTCAGAGCTTGCTGAATCCAGACCCACCAGCCAATCAATGTAGGAAGAGATTGGCTCATGTAACATTAACCTGGCAATGTCAATGGCCAAGATCCAGATGCTGGATGTGAAATCACAGGTGGAATCTGCTGTCGGGCTACAGCATGCCAAGATTACAGATGCAACCAAATCAGCTGGCTACGAGTCAAGCAAGGCTGGTAGCAGAGACGCCACTCCAATGGAAATCAGATGGTATTAGCATGACTGGTGATGACAAAGACTCCCCTTAACCAAACGTTAGTTAGGCTCTTGTGAGCCCTCTTCTAGACAAGGCTTTGACCTTGAGGTCCCCTTTCCCCTCTCCATACTGTCTTTGGCCTGCCCAGCCCAGTGTTAGCAAGAATTCTGCCAAGTCAGTTTAGTGAGAATCCCCCCACCTTGATATCTGATCACCTTTAATATCTGACCAAGTTCCTCATCCCCCACCTTTCATGTTGTACGTCCTTGGCCTCCTTTCTGCAAGATTCCCATGAAGTTGGTTTAGCAAGAATCCCCCTACCTTTGATGTCTCCTCTTCATCATTTTCCATACATTGAACCCCCTCATTCTGCTCCTTGGCTATAAATGCCCACATGTCTTTGCTGGGTTCAGAGTTGAGCCCAGTCTCTCTCCTTTATTGTGATGGTCTTGACACCTATTGCAAGAGTCTTGAATAAATCTCCCTTACCATTGTCACAAGTGTCAGAATGATCTTTTCTTCCACGGTGATGGCTGTGCTGCAAGAGGAGCCAAAGGTCAAGGCATTGGTAACAACAGAAGTCACTGTCTGCTCAGCAGGGAGCTTTAGTTTTCCTTTTTGCGATTTCTTGGTTTAAATAAACTGTTTCAAAGAAAAACTTTAGTCATTATTTTACTTGCTTCGCCCACTAGTTTAGCAAGAAGCCAACACTGACTATTTTAGTTTTGAGGTTTCACCTTTAAATAAACTGTTTATTTTGGAATAATTTTAGATTTACAGAAAACATGGGCTATTTTAGTAATGAGGTTTTACCTGTAAATAAACTATTTATTTTGGAATAGTTTTAGATTTACAGAAAAATTGCAGAGATAGCACAGAGAGTTGCCATGGACCCCTCCCTCAGGCCCCTTCCCCCTGTTAATGCCTTTTGTCAAAACTAAGAAATCAGCATCGTTACACTACTATTAATTAAACCTTTAAACTTAATTACAATTATGACTAATTAGACTCTCCTTGGATTTCATCATTTTTTCCATTAATGTCCTCTGTCTATCCCAGGAACCAATTCAGGTACCACCTTGCATTCCATCTTCATGTCTCCCTGGTCTCCTCCATCTTTGCTGTCATCATCTTGCTGGTCTTGAGGAACACTGGCCAGCTGGCCAGGAGAATGTCCCCCAATCTAAGTCTGTTTGTGTTTTCTCATGAGAATGGGGTTCTGGAGTTTTGGAAAAAAATGCCACAGAAGTGAGGTGTCCTTTTTATCACATGATCCTATTTTTGGGATTATTTTTATTGTTCCGAGTGTTGCAAATACGGCAGCTTTTGCTTGTTAACCTTAGAGCAAAACCCTTCACACTCCATAGCTATCCAAAGGGAAACTCACAGTCCAAAGTATTAGTAAGAGATTTTATTGAAGATTTCATGATGGAAAGTGGTAGAGGGTAAGGAGGATAGTTACATGGCATATAACAGCACAAGTTAATGAAAACCCCCACCAGTATCAGTGTTCCACCTTCTTCCACAGGAAGGTCAGCCCATGAGGCTTCCATTTGCCCAGGAAGCCTCTAAACCCATCAAATCCAATCTGTCTATACCCCAGATACTCCCAACTCTTTTATGCATCTCTGCACCCACCATCTGGTTCAGCAAAGGCCCTTTTGAAGACCCACCTGCACAAAAGTCCCTGGGGAAAATAAGTAAGAAACACGTTTTTCTATCACAAATAATTTTTTTCTTTTACATTAAAGAAGGTTTATTAAAATCTTTTTTACTCACAATCTATCAGGTGAGAAATGGCTTCAACACAATGTCCACCCATGCAAGACAAACTGTAGAATTAAGGCAAATTTTCTTGGCCCCAGTAACTGGGCAGCAAGATGGGTGAGTAGAAGCCTATTTTGCCTGAAGGTTCAATATCAGCTTTCTTCAAAGCCGTGTTTACAAGGCACACACAAATTCAATTATCACACTGCTTTAGTTGCTTGCCACTCACTCCTCCTTCTCTGTGTCCTAAATGGTTTGTAGGTAACACTATCTCTAAACTTCCCAGGGAAGCAGAAATTAACCTAGAGTTCTCATTTATTCAGTCACTCGACAAAAGTTATTCTTTGTATATTGTTGCTAAATAAGCTATGATACAGTTCTATGACACAGTTCTTCACTTAAGAAATATTAGCTAAGCTCCTACTAAGTGTGTGGAACTGGACTGGATTCTAGGATAAATAAAACAGACATAATCCCTACCCTCATAGAATCTATAAACTAAGGCAGTGATTTTCAACCTTTTTCATCTCATGGCACACATAAACTAATTACTAAAATCCGGAAGCACACCAAAATATATATATATATATTTTTGCCAATCTAACAAAACATAGGTATAATTTTGATTCATTGACACCGGGTAGCTATTGTTGTGTTGGCTACTGTTATTTTTTATTTGACAATCTAAGGGTCAGTGCCCAGGACTAAAATAGTCAGGTATTGCATGTTTTAAAAATCCTATAGAACACCAGGTTGAAAATTGCTGATCTAAGGAGATAGATATTAAACACATAATCATAAAAATAAGGTATCATTTTAAGATTTATGCCAAGAATCATAATGAAAACATCAAGGAAGGATGAAATGAGACCTACTGTGTGTGTGTGTGTGTGTGTGTGTGTGTGTGTGTGTGTGTGTGTATGTGTAATCTGCAGGGTGTTTTTTTCTCTCCTTTTTTTTCAGGGTGTTAATAGGAGCTGATTTACTCTTTGAGAGTAAGGGTTAGGGAATGCTATCAGAAGGAGTAACATTTATAGGAGATCTGTAGGATAAGTAAGAGTTAGCTACACTGACTATGAAAAGCACAGCTCAGGCTGAAAAGAGGGCCTACTGGAATGTTCTAGGAGCTGCAGAGGACGGTGTGTGTGCAGCATAGAGACCTGTATGACCTCAGCACTCATGAAGAGCCAGGTTAAGACCATGTCCAAGGTTGTGAGTGCTGTCCTTCATGTAGGCTGCGGTGAGACGGCTCGGGAGGACAGGAGTTAGTACCTCCTGCACTTCATGGAAGAGCACGGTGTGAATAAATGCTAACTGACCTGTCCCCACCTCCCTAACTGTTCACCCTGTGCTTCCACACCCACAGCCACGTATCAGGTTATAGTATCCACACCCACAGCCACGTCCCTTGTGTTACAGTATCTGCAAGGACAAGAATGAGGCAACAAACCCCAGCTCAGCTCCCTGACACCACATGCCATTCCTCACCAGGGTTTGCTGCAGATGAAGGTGGGAGCTTCTCCCTGCAGGAAAAGGAAAGGGCTACATTTGTAGACTGGACACCACGATAGTCCCTTCAGCATATCTGCCTCTGAGTTCAAGGATAACTAACTACGTTGGTTGTTGCAAAGACTTGTGTCTGCACCTGATCATCCCTCCTTAACTAATAATTCTGTCAAGTGGTTTAACCTCCTCAAAATTCCAATACAGAATCTGGGTTCATGTTTTGTAAATAGTGTAAGAAACTTCGTATTTTTTGTTGACACTTTGGTTTAACACCCAGGCAAAGTAACAAAAAATAATAACATAACAAGAGCAAAAAGTACTAGTTATGAAAACAATGGTTGTACTAAATGAGCTGCTGCCAATACACAATGTTCCCATTAGCATTTGTCAAAACTAGGAACTAAACTACCTGTCAATGAGTTTTGGATTCATGGGGACCTACTGGATGCAGCCTATGTATTAGAAACAAAAGGAGCAGAAATGTGCATGGTGGGGAAAGGGGAGGTGGCCAAAAGGACCTACGATGCTTGGGCAATGGGGACTTTCTAAAATGAAAGTTCCCAGTCAGACTTCAGGACAGTAAGAACCCAGTCAGAAGACCTGCTGGGGTCTAGTGCTAGGTCTGTCATGAACTAATTGTGTGGCCCTGAGCAGGTCAATTTCCCTCTCTGGGCCTCCATTTCCACATCTGTAAAATGTCAGTGGTGAGGGAGAATGCGAAAACTTTCAATCTACCTCAAAGATCTCTCATAATTCCATTTTATAATTCCATGACTCTAGACCCCCATGGTCTAGTATAGTATCCAGTAGGCACAGGTAGCCATTTAAATTAAATAAAATTAAAATAGCAGTTCCTCAGTTGAACTGGTCACATTTCAAGTATTCCACAGGCATATTCAGCTATGGCTGCTGAACTAGATGGTGCAAACAGAGAACGTCTCCATCATCACAGCAAGTTTTATCGGACAGCTCTGTTCTAGATCTCTCTCTTTTAAAAAGCCCCTTGTGAAGTCTAACTAAGAACACTACTGATGTTCTTAGTTATTGACTTCATTGTAAAACTGATAATTTCCACCACAAATACTACTAAGAGTTGACATTTACTGTGCACTACCAGTGCTAGAATTGGGCTAAGGGCTATTTTGATTTAATGCTCACAGCAACCCTCAGCAATAGTGATTGAGTCATTCAGTCACGTTCTAGGAGTAGCAGAGCCAGGACTTGAGCCCATTGACTAGCATAATCCAGAGCCCAGATATTTCACCCTTGCCCCAAGCTTGGTTCCTGGTCTCATTGTCTTATGGCTGTGCCTCATGGATTTCTCACAATCCCTTGTTGTGGGCACTGGGCCTTGGCACATGCAATATCCTAGGATGCCCTCCCTCTCCTCCTTCTCTTTGCTTGGCAACTTCCTATTTATCTTTTAAAACCTAACTCAAATACCCCTC
This sequence comes from Eptesicus fuscus, assembly GCF_027574615.1. NCBI lineage: Eukaryota > Metazoa > Chordata > Mammalia > Chiroptera > Vespertilionidae > Eptesicus > Eptesicus fuscus. The sequence continues at coordinate 70,171,575 of NC_072474.1, forward strand.
CTCCATCGGGCAAAATAGTTACCCTTACTGCTTTGGGTTCCCACTCCACTTCGCTCAGACCTCCCACACAGAGCCCACCAAGCTGTGTTATAGAATCTGTTTGCAAGTCTGCTCTCCCACCAGACCCTGAGTGCATTCCAGATGAGGTATATGACTCAATCACTATTTTATACCCCCCAGTTCAAAGAAGGTGCTGCGTCAATGTCTGTTGAATGAAAATATCAAAATACCATTCTGAGATTAAGAGTCACTACCTGTTTTCAATCACTCTAGCTTATCTGTATGCTTTCCATTTTCCCTGGAACGTGCCATGTAGGTGGTTCATTATCATTTGATAGTTCATTATCTGTCAGCAGAGGGCTCCAGGGCCTTCAGGTAGGGAGCAAAGTGAAATACATACATACTTACAGAAATAATTAGTTATTTCTGAGACTAGTAGTTCTTCCCCAGATGCTCTGAAAACAGGCTGTCATTCACAGGCAAGGAAATACTGCCAGTTTCTCCTAATTCTGGTGAAGTTCTGTCCACCTTTCCAGTGCCCCAGGCCAGGGCAGTGCTCTGGGCTACCTGCCTACCTTGACAGAGGCCACTCGGAAATACTGTAGATCTGTCAGGGTGCAGCTTGGTCGTGATCCTGCCTCAACTCCTCCCACAGCAACGGGACTCCCCTGCTTTATGAGGGATGTTAAAGTTACGCACAAGGCCTACGTGCACACTAAAGAGACACCTGCACACTCCATACATTGTGCCCGGGAGCAGAACAACACCATCCCACTCTCCGCCCTGCAGTTCTTCACCCCAGACACAAATAGAAGAACAAAAAGGCATCTCCATTCCCCGTTCTCTAAAGTCATAGAGGCACCTCTGTTTATTTATTTTTTATTTTTTTTATTTTTATTTTTTTTAATTTCTTTATTGATTAAGGTGTCACATATTTGTCCTCATCCCCCCATTCCCATCCCACCCCTCTCCCCACGCATGCCCCAACCCCCTGTTGAACTTAACCGTTGGATAGGCTCATATGCTTGCATACAGGTCCTTTGGTTGAACTCTCCCCCTCCCCCCACCCTCCCCTATCCTCCCTCTGAGGCCCAATAGTCCGATCGATGCCTCCTTGCTTCTGGTTCTGTTCTTGTTCCTCAGTCTATGTTGTTCATCATTTCCCCTAGATGAGCGAGATCATATGTCACTAGATATATACTTATAAGAACTGAATGTGAGACGAGCAATAATAGTTATGCTGACAGGCAAATGAATCAGTCTGTAGCGAGCTTCCCCCTGGACCAACAGTTCTTTTGAGACCCAATTTCAATGTCCAGCAGTTCCTTATGTGTACATGTCAGCACTGACCCCTCAGCTCTGGATGGTGGACAAACGGTGGTAACGGAGGTCCGACTCCCTCTGGTTTGGTCTCGGCCGGACCCAGGGGCACGGCGTCACCCGGATTAAGGGGCACGTGGCCACACCCATATCCAAGGGGCGCGTGGCCTCACCCGGGCCTGAGACCCAGCCTCACCCGGATGGATCCAGGGGCACACGGCCTCTCCCGGACCCAGGATCCGGCTTCACCCGTACCCAGGGACGTTTGGCCTCTCCCAGACCCAGGGGCACGTGGCCTCACCCGGGCCTAGGTGCACGAGGCCTCACCCGGATCCAGGGACACATGGTCTCACCCGGACCCAGGGACGCTTGGCCTCTCCCAGACCCAGGGGCACGTGGCCTCACCCAGGCCTAGGTGCACAAGGCCTCACCCGGATCCAGGGACACATGGTCTCACCCGGACCCAGGGACGCTTGACCTCTCCCAGACCCAGGGGCACGTGGCCTCACCCAGGCCTAGGTGCACGAGGCCTCACCCGGATCCAGGGACACATGGTCTCACCCGGACCCAGGGACGCTTGGCCTCTCCCAGACCCAGGGGCACGTGGCCTCACCCAGGCCTAGGTGCACAAGGCCTCACCCGGATCCAGGGACACATGGTCTCACCCGGACCCAGGGACGCTTGACCTCTCCCAGACCCAGGGGCACGTGGCCTCACCCAGGCCTAGGTGTACGAGGCTTCACCCGGATCCAGGGACACATGGTCTCACCCGGACCCAGGGACGCTTGGCCTCTCCCAGACCCAGGGGCACGTGGCCTCACCCGGGCCTAGGTGCACGAGGCCTCACCCGGATCCAGGGACACATGGTCTCACCCGGACCCGGGGACGCTTGGCCTCTCCCAGACCCAGGGGCACGTGGCCTCACCCGGGCCTAGGTGCACGAGGCCTCACCCGGATCCAGGGACACATGGTCTCACCCGGACCCAGGGACGCTTGGCCTCTCCCAGACCCAGGGGCACGTGGCCTCACCCGGGCCTAGGTGCGCGAGGCCTCACCCGGATCCAGGGACACATGGTCTCACCCGGACCCAGGGGTGCGTGGCCTCTCCCAGACCCAGGGGCACGTGGCCTCACCTGGACCTAGGTGCACGAGGCCTCGCCCGGATCCAGGGACCCATGGTCTCACCCGGACCCAGGGGCGCTTGGCCTCTCCCAGACCCAGGGGCACGTGGCCTCACCCGGGCCTAGGTGCACGAGGCCTCACCCGGATCCAGGGACACATGGTCTCACCTGGACCCAGGCGCGCTTGGCCTCTCCTAGACCCAGGGGCACATGGCCTCACCCGGGCCTAGGTGCACAAGGCCTCACCCGGATCCAGGGACACATGGTCTCACCCGGACCCAGGGACGCTTGGCCTCTCCCAGACCCAGGGGCACGTGGCCTCACCCAGGCCTAGGTGCACGAGGCCTCACCTGGATCCAGGGACACATGGTCTCACCCGGATCCAGGGACGCTTGGAGGCACCTCTGTTTAAATGCAACTTTTTGCTTCTGCATTTAAAAAAGAGTTGAGCTAGGTCCAAATCTAAACAAAACAAAACCCAAAGCAATCAACCCAACAAACAAACCAAGAAAGAAACAAAATCAGAACTTTACCAGAGCAAAGTATAGAAAGAGAAATGCAATTTATGGAAGACCTCCTGTGTGCATCAGAACTGTTCTGAGTAGATTATTCTTTCGTATTCCAACAATCCTAAAAGGTGTGCTGAATGATCACAGACAGAGACAGTGAAGTCCAGAAAAGAAGCCCTGAATAATAGAAAGAGCATGGGTTTAATGGTTGAGAGATCTGGGTTCAAATTTGAGTGCCATTAGCTCTGTGGGTTTGGACAAACTATTAGACATCCTTAAGCCTCTATTTTCTCATTTGGGAATGAAGACCAGCAATACCAATTGTCCAGGGTTGCTGTACAGCCAGATAAGAAAATGTCTGTAAGGTGCCTAACACATGCTGGCACCTTATTACATTTAATGTTAGTTACCATTTCCCTTATCTGCTAAATGGTAGAGTTGGGATTCAAAAGTAGGGTCATGGGCCCCAAAACCAAGTACTTTTAGAAATATATATATAATTTTTATTGTTGATAGTATTACAGATATCTTCCATTTTCTCCCCCTTTACCCCCTCCTCCCAATCCCTTCTCCCTCCCCCAGGTCTTCACTACCCTATTGCCCATGTCCATGGGCTATGCATATAAGTATAGAAGTTCTTTGGTTTATCTCTTCTTGTCCCCCCACCCCCACATCGAGGTATGCCAGTCTGTTCCATACCTCCACGCTTCGGGTCTTATTTTGTTGTTTGCAGCTGTTGAAGGTGAACTTGTCTGAGCTGCTCCTCTACCACTTGTGGTGATAGAATCAGACTAGCTGCATTTGAGTGTTTTTTTCCCTTGTACTAGCAAAACACTCTATTATTTTATATATCTATGCCCCGTTGTAAATCTCTTAGAGATGGAAATCAGAATACATAAATCATGCATCTTCCAGTGCATTATAATGTGCCTTCAGCACAGACTGATCATATAAACATCTCTGCCAGCTACTTAATGTCATAGAATTGCTTAGGAGAAAGCTTTATCGTTGGCAAAAGATAATAGGATAATTATTGGGTTTTGAATCCTATGGAATTTGCACAAAGCCAGTAAGACATAGAGAGCAACAATAGCCTTTCTTGTCCTAAATCTCTCTCATAGTCCCCCTGCTTTGAAGTAGGCTATGCAAATCCACAATTTTTGTTTTCGTAAGAAGTTATGGGCTGCATTTAGAACCAGGGAGGATTTCAGTCTCAGTAGTTTTCCTCCAGAAATCTGGAGGATTTCCAGTCTCAGAGCTGGTTAGAAATACATCTGTCCTTCAAATCTAGACTCCAGGAAATGCACTGTTATTTTACTATAGAATTTCTTTTGTTCACAGCTCCCTCTCCAGCACTTGAGTCTATGAAAATGGTCTCACCTGACAACATATTTCCCAGCCTGGGCACCCTTTCTCTACCCCCAATGCCCTAAGAACATTGTAGAGACAGCTGTGGTCAATCGAACAGGTGCAAAGTTGGGATTGGCATTGAGTTCTGGCTCTGCCCTTTTCTTTGTGGTTTTGGACATGTGCCCTCACTCCTAGGAGTCTTGACTTTCTTTATCTACATAATGGGGTACTAGCGGACTGTCAATAGATTGTGAGGATTGAGGGTCGTTTTGTACCTGAAACCTCTGTGGGAACCACAAGGTGCTATTCAAGTGTTTTTATTAGAATTTAAGGAGCAAGGGCCTTGAAAAAAAATGTATGTCCAGGGTTGTATTTTTCAATTTTATTCTTTTTTAAAAGTATGTTTTTATCAATTTTTAGAGAGAGAGAAAAGGGGGGAGGGGAGAAGCAGAGAAAGAGATTGAGAGAAACATTGATCTGCTTCCTCCTGCATGCCCTCTACAGGGGATCAAGCTGGCAACTGGGGCATTTGCCCTGACTTGAAGTCCAACAGGTGACCTCTCAGAGCATGGGACGATGTTCAACCAACTGAGCCACACTGGCCAGGGCAGTATTTTCCATTTTTAAATTGAAATTCATACTTGCCACTAATCTGATTAATTTTGTTTTTAAAAAATATGTTTTCATTGATTTTTAGAGAGAGAGGAATGAGAGGAATAGAGAGATAAAAACATCAATGAGAGATAAACATCATTGTTCAGTTGCCTCCTGCATGCCCCCCACTAGGGATCGAGCCCACAACCTGGGGAATGTGCCCTAACCTGACCAGGAATCGAACCAGTGATCTCTTGGTTCCTGGGTCGAAGTTCAACCACTGAGCCATGCCCAGCCAGGCCAAATCAGATTAATTTTGGATCAGTGTTTTGGGGGGTCTAAGAGTTTAAAGACCTTAACTAACAAAGTTGCCTCCAAAATACTCAGCTGTGTGCATTAAAGTGTAGCTTCTAAGGCATACTACATAACAGACTATAATAGAAAGAACACCAGATCAGGAAGTAAAAACACCCATGACGGACTCCCAGGGCTCTCACTGACAGCCTCAGTGACACATCCTGAGCCATTCTGTCCCCAACCCCATTTTCTTATCCACAACTTGAAAGGACAAGCTTTGTCTTTGCTCTTTGCAAGAGAAGCCTGTAGATTGAAAGCCACGGCCCAAATAAACTTGAGCCGGTACTACTGTTAGTGTAAGGACACCCATAAGTACCAGACCATCCTGAGGAACCTTATGACTTTTCAAAGAAAAAGTGAATCATTTAAGGATCAAATTCATTGCAGAATGAATGTTAGATGTTCTTAACCTTATTGCGGTTCCAGTACTGGAAAAAGGCACATAAGTACATACATGCAAATTTGGATACAATTTCAGTGTGTTATGGACTTATTGGTGCTCATTTATGGGTCATCTATGTTTTGGTTGATCTCAGGCTAATAATCTGTTTTAGATCATAAAGAGCTAATATTAAAACACATCTGATTTAATATTCTTATTTAATAGATGACAGATGCAGGCATGGAGTTTATCAGTGACCTTACCATAAATGTTAAATATAGTTTTAAATATGTTTTTATTTCCATTTTTATTGAAAAGTGAAAACATACATTATATAGAGAAAGCTTAATTATTTGGAATATTTTATTTACCAGAACATTGAATTCGTTTTCCCTATTAAATCAAGACAAGCTTATGCATATTGTATCCATTTTCTATACCATAAGTTGATTTCTATTTTGAAAGGATGCTGTGTACCAGTAGCAAGGAAGCACAGACTGAGGTAATCCAATGTCCCATTTAAAGACAAACTGCTAATGCTTTTAGAAGGATATTTTATAAGCCAGGGGTTAAGCTTAAATTCTTAGATGAATTTTGATCTAACAAGTTAATCAGGTTTCCTGAATTTACACAGCTCCCAGCCAATCGCCTACGGTATGTTCTGCCAAATTCCTCATCAAAAAGAAAAATCAAGTGCTCCTTAAGTCTGATGCTAAGGAAACTATATTTTCATAAAAATAAAATCAAGAAAATGCATACACACTATAATTCTCACATTGAGGAGTCCAGGTGATGAGGGCCCACATTCTCATCGCAGATGGGGACGTGGTGCCTGTCACTTATTCACTGTCATGACAACCAGCAGAAACTGCTCTCCTGCGAGTGGGGTTTGTTCGTGTTTTCTGTACACCGTGCTAGAACAGGCTATCAGCATCACCAGTGAAAAGAAAATGAGCAGGTAGAACCACTGAGTTTACAGCAAGGTCCAAGCTACACAACACATTCTGTGTACTGTCAAAATAGCAGCATTTTGTTGTTGTTGGGCATTATGAGTCAAACACAGGGCAAATGTGGGTTGTTCAAAACCTTGCCACGCGTGCTCTGCAAAGCATACAGGTGCCCTTTCAAATCTAAGCTACTAGTGTCAGTAAGGTTTGACCAGAATAAGCAGGTAAATGGTGTCACTGTGACTAGCAAAGACTTAATGAGGCATCAGCTGGTATGTGTCAAATGAACTTTGTCTCCCTACTTCAAGTTTTATGTGCCTTCCTAGACACCCAACCCTGATTAAGTCAAGAAGAAGTTGGGTCATTTCCTTAGAACTCCTGTCACTTCAACACACCATCTTACAAAGCTTATTTTTGTTTGTTTGTTTTTCCCGAGTGGATCTTGCTTAAATAGTGAATGACCTCTTCGCACTAACGTTGAGAAGAATGTAGTGTGGGTATTGAGCCTGAGAGCTTCAGAGCCTATATTCCAGATCCATGTCTAGTTCCTGCCCCCACTGCCAGGCAAAGTCTTGAGCATCAGCCATGTCGCCTTTGGAGAGGAGGTCTCTAGGCGGCCGGGCCAGCTTGACTTGCCAAGGCAGACAGACTGTTTCACCAAACGTGACCCACTTTCCTGCCCCTTCCTGCCTGTCCCTTCGGGGTTCGAGCCCCAGCTGGCTCATGAGCTTTCCTCTGTCGGATGTCTCTGGAGAGGCCAGGATGTTCTCAGATGTCGGTGGCGGTGGGGATCACTTTTCAAATTTTAATGTTTCTTGTCACTCCTTTCATTCTGGAAGAATTATCATAAAGTACAATCTTCCATGGAAAAGTTTGCTCATTGCAAGTATGTGCCCCAAACCAGACATATGAGCTGGTTGACCTGCTCACCCTTATATAACCTTAGATTTCCTGATTAACTCCTTTAATCTTAATTTTTTTTTTAAGTTCAAAGCTTCTAAAGCTTTTTACTCCTAGTCTCCTGGGCACCGATGTTGGGTCCCAGGCTGTCTTACCACATTGCTTTGGCAAAACAATGGCTCTCCCTGGAATTTTAAAACATATAATGAGGCTGTTCTCTTGCTTTGTAACTTTTTATCTCAGCATGAACTCTGTTCTCATCAAGCAGCTTTGGTTTTGGTATAAGAACTTAACATTTTTTTATCCTTTAAGAATAACCCAAATCAATAAAGGCTTTAGACAATAGACCTCTCGCTTTTCTTTGGCTATTTCTCTTGCTTTTATAAGCAAAGCTATCTAAGCCATTAAATCTAATAAGTGAAATTATATTTCCCCCGGGGAAAAGAATTTCAAATGTTAACTTTCACTCTAACTTACAAGGAAAGCTATGATTCAAAAAAAAACCCATTAAGTAGATAGCTACAGAACCAAAATTTAAGTATCCATGTACTACCTAATAAACATCCTACTTACTAATCAGAAGACAGAGGTATAAATGATTATAGCCATTAATGTATAGAATACTTGCTTTTTTATGGGAAGGGAGAGATGAATTTTAGATATTCCAGAAAATGTATGAACCCACTGAATAAATTTCTCTGAAAAAGACATTCATTCTAGTGCCACTGGTCTCCTCCGTTTTAAATTCTTCTAATAATTTTAATAGGGAGGAAGCAGGTAAGAAAGAAGGGAAACACACATCCTACCCACAAATATACATTGTATATACATATCACACACACACACACACACACACACACACACACACACACCACTGGCAAACAGATATCCACTGTTCCTGAATGTCATGATTTTGACATTTTTCCATGAAAGATTCCTGTACCTCCTATGTCCCATACCCAGTTATAGTTGTTCACCTGAAACTTATAAATGTTATTAATCAATGTTACCCAGATACATTTAATTAAAACACTGAAAAGATATTTTTTAAAAATATATATTTTTATTTATTTCAGAGAGGAAGGGATAGAGAGAGAGAGAAACATCAATGATGAGACAGAATCATTGATCAGCTGCCTCCTGCATGCCTCCTACTGGGGATAGAGCCCCCAACCTGGGTATGTGCCCTGACCGGAACTGGGAATCGAACCTGGAATCGAACTGATGCTCGACCACTGAGCCACACCAGGCCAGGCAAATTTCTGTTGTTTTAAGCCTCCCAAGTCTGTGGTAATTTTTTACAACAACCCTAGGAAACAAAGACAGTAGCTAGTCTACATGTATCTGAGCTTGGCAGGCTGGCATTGTTCAAGGGGAATAAGCAGTTGGCAGCAGTTTGGAGAGAGTACTGTTTGGGGACCGGACACTTAATTCCTGGCAGCCCCTGCTGCTGGGTAACTGAGAGGACAGGAGAAGGTGTTCCCTTTCTATGCAGGAGGGCATGCTTCCTTTTAAGTTCTTTCTATCTGTGGGTCCTTTAAAAGACAATCGTTACTGGATTCACTTATCTGGAGTGAAATATTCTTTCATACAGATGTGCAGGTAAGGGTGATTGCCCAAAGAGAGCAAACTTGTCTGGAAAGCCATTATAGCTCCTTTTCAGATTTCCCGTGCTCATCTATTACACATGAAACAGGCTGCATGGATCTCCTCTCCTTTCTGTGCTTCTCTGGGGCCTGTGGGAGTCCAGTGCATTCATGGTGCCTCTCACATCGCAACTCCTTATCCCAGCCAAGTCCAGCTCCCAGGCCACTGTCCACTATCAAAACACATTTGTCCTTAAGGCCCCTTCCTGAGGGCTCTATGCTCTCCACATACCAGCATGGCAATAGAGAAATAACTTTCTGCTACTCTAAATTAATGTGTTATTTTCCTCAGAGACCCCGAATCTTAAATCCTAACTCTCAAGGGGAGGAGTGTGGTGCACAATGCTGAATGGGTTTTGGAGACTTTGAAGTTATATTCCTATGTACTTGAGATTTTTTAATCCAAGGTCAGCTACTCAGGAGCTGGGAGACCTCAGGGCCCACATCTTTGAGCCTCAGTTACCTACGTCCGATTCAACAAGTACTGAACACCCACAGTGTGTGCACTCATACATGGGAAGGAGGGATATGAGACTAAGACAGGATCCCTGACCTCCAAAGGCTGGCATTCTGTTGGGGCTAACACCTGCAAACAACTTCAGGGGAAATTTGAGCCTGCTGGATGAAGAGTTTTGGTGGCAGAGAATGGAGGAGTATGAAGCTCTAGAATGAGGACTGGCATGGCCTGAAGATATGTGGCAGGGGTTCCTGTCTTGGGGAAGACTTCCCAAACAAGAATGACCCATATGCTTCTCCAGCCTCTCACACCATAATTACCTGCACCTTCTTTCTTTGGTTCTGTGTCTAATTCAGATCTAAAGCCAGCTGCTAAGGAGTTTGGACTTATTTCTGTGAGAAATGGGAAATTCTGGAAGATTGTTTATACGACATTTTTATAATAGAAAAATTTAATCATCTATAAAATGGGAGAGAACAGTTTAACGAACCCTTGTGTTCCCTCTGCTCAGTTTCAAGAATTAACTCACAATAATGTTTTTTTCTAATAACCCTACCTATTGCCTCACTCCCACATTATTTTGAAGCAAATCCTAGGCCTCATAGCATTTCTTATCTAAATATAAACATATGTATTTCTAAAAAATAAGGACTTTAGTTGAAAACATAAGGGCTACATCATTATCATGCTGAAAATAATGTCCTAATATAATCAAATATCTAGCCAATGATTAAATTCATAATTATCTCAAAAATGCCACCATTTATGTTTACAGTTCAGGTTTGATTCGGGATCCATAAAAGTCCACAATTGCTATGCCTCTTAGTCTTTTTAATCGATATGTCCTTCCCCATGCTACCCCCAATCTTTCTCTCATTCTTGCTCTTTTTTTCCTTGCAGTTTATTTGTTGAAGAAACCACATTGTTTATCCTGTAGAGTTTTCTATAGTCTGGAGCTTGCTGACTTTATTCCTGCGGTGTTATTTAACATTTTCCTTGGTCCTCTGTGCTCCCTATCACTCGATTATTGGATGTGGAGGCTTGATCAGATGTAGTTTCCTTTCAATGTGGCAACACTTATGGAGGAACGTGTGTTCCTCCATTGGGAAATATACCGGTATATAGAATCTGGTTGTTTCATACTTCATGATGTTGACAGCCACTGATAGTCAGTTTCAAAATCTACCACTTCATTAGGTCATGCAATATGGTGATATTTTATTTTTACTGTGCCATCTTCATTTACTCCCTGGAATACTTGTATAGAGACACGGCCATCCCATCCTAGATAATAAAAGCCTAATATGCTAAGTATCCGGTCATCGGTTCAACCAATCAAAGCATAATATGCTAATGATATGCTAAGGCCACTCAACTGCTTGCTATGATGTGCACTGACCACCAGGGGGCAGACGCTCCAATCAGTAGGTGAGCTTGCTGTTGGGGTCCAGCTGATCAGGACTGAGCAAGATGGGCCTTACACACCCTGGAGCCCTTCCGTGATCCCTCCCCGGCTGGCCAACCTCCCGTGTCCCTCCTGGGCCCCGATCATGAACCAGTGGGGTCCTTTGGCCTGGCCTGAGCCCTCTCACAATCCAGGACCCCTTGGGGAATGTCAGAGAGCTGGTTTTGGCCCAATCCGATCCCACAGACCAGGCCAAGGGACCCCACTGGTGCACAGATTTGTGCACTGGGCCTCTAGTTATTTAATAATTGATCATCCCATGGTATACCTCATAAAGGCAAAATAAGATCAATTAATCAATCAATAATACTTAAGTCTTTCTATTTTTCTATTATTTTTCAAAACATTGTGTTGGTTTATTAGCATCTTCCAGTGGAGATCAATGAAGTTTTGTGTTATCATTGTTTTGTTTCTGGTATCAATATGAACTCATGAGTTTAAACTATGTGATTTAATACTGCAATTATCCTTATTGATGCTCAAATTGTTCCATTTTTGGCCATGGGATCCTTATTAAGTGGTTTTGAGTTTTTGTGATAGGAGCCTGGTAGTCTTTAAAAGCATCATTGATATATGACATAGTAAGATATTCCAGACTCATCATATACATTTCTTAACCCAACATGGAATTAGCGACTTCTCTAAGGATGCTTCCTTTCTTTTAGTGGGAATGGAACTTAGCAACCACAATCCAAACACATGGAAGACCCTACAGCAGATCTTGGTCTGTGCCTCCTTTGAAGGGGAGCAGGCAATTTGGCCTCAACAGCGTGGCAAGAGACTGAGAAGAAAAAGGGTGACCAGTGACTAAGAGTTACTGTAACAGTCTAGGAACGATGATAAGGTTCTTAATCAGAGAGTATCTGTGGGATGGGGAAGAAGATCAGAGTTGGGAGAAATTCTAGAGATTATATTTACACAAAAGGATTCATTAGCTGATTTGGCAGATCAGGAAGTAGGGGGTGAGGTGGGTGAAAGATAACAGACCTGGGTTCAAAGCCTAACTCTCTCACGCCAAAGTGTGATCTACAGCTCATTACTTCAAGACTCTCTGACCTGAACTCCTAAGTGGGAATAGTACTGCCTATCTCATAGGGCCGTTGGGAGAATTAGATGAAGTTGCAGATGAAAAGAACATAGTATAACGTGTGATACCTAGCACAACTAAAAATTAAAAATGTTAAATCCTCCCCGCCCCCTTTCTCCAACATGTCTAGTTTTATCTGTCATATGAAGGAGTTGGTCCAGATCACAAAGCCTCTTCCAGTTCCGTCTGCTCCAGCCCTCTCGCTAGTCACACTTGCATTGTCCTCTGATAACACCATGGAGTATTACTAATGGATCCTCCAGCGTTTGCCTAAACCACATCTTATTGATTATTTTATTTAAAAGGTGATACAACGAATTTAATGTTGCCAAAAGAAAAGCAAATCAGCTATTCTTCTGAGGACTGTTTTTCTTGTTTGATACCTAAGTTGACAAATTTCATTTTAGAAAAGCTTAGAATAATGTTTTCATTTACAATTGCTCCCATAAGTGAAAATGTTGAAGATATTAAAAACTAACAAGAACATTAAATACTAATCAATTAGCTCAGAGCCTCTTAAAATACTATCTAAGATGGTTGTCCTGATCAATGATTTATGAAACACTCTGGGTTTAGAAAATATAATATTACTTTAAGTCAATTTTTTCCCAGAACCTTCCTTGCCCATTCTGTCAGTGATATCCTGTAAACCTTTCTGAGATAATTTGCTTTTCTAAGATCTTATTTTTGAGGGCTCTGTCAGAAGGATTTTTGAATCAAGATTTTGAAGATAGATATAGCCATCTATCAGTTAAGTGGCCACATTAACTATTGATAAAGAGGATTTAAAATATTGATAATATATTTATTTTTTAATTATGAAGACAATACAAACTATTTTTAAAATTCAAGCCAAACAAAAAAGCATAAAAAGTGAAACCCAAAGTAAACCACTGTACCTTTCTTAACCATTTTCTCACATAAACATGATGTTTTAAATATTTCATCACATTGTACATTTTATTCCTTAGCTTACTTTTTCAATATATTGTGAAATATTAGGTTACAAAATTAGTTCAATATATTGTAACCCTTTTTACCTGTCAGTACATAAATGAACCACTTCATTATTTTAAGCAGTTGCTTATTGTTGCCCCATGGAATAAACATTTGAATGCATTCTAGTTTATCAGATTAGCACTATATAGTTAGACATTTACATTGTTTCCAGTATTAATATTTGTAAAAGTTCTTAACCAAAACAAATAAGATTCTAAATCAGGTTTGGACAGATATATTATTATTATAAATCTCTGTGTATGTTTATAGTTTCCAGAGTAAAAAAAATTTTTAGATCAGTGCTTGAGTGCAGCTTTTAAAAACTGTTATAAAACAAGAGGCAACTGTCACTTGGTGACATTTGTTTTTAACAAAAAATTGGCTGTAAATTTATAAATCGCAAAAATCACACCTCCCCTTTTTCTGACAACCCCCCCCCCCAAACTAAAATTCTGTTCTTTGTAATGTGGTAATTTTTTCTCCTTCAGCAGCCACACTTGCCTCAAAGGCAAGTGTGGCTGCTGAAGATGCATTCTCTTTTTAATGCATCTTCCTTTTCCTTCTACTGAGAACCTAGGCCCTGCTTTTCATTTTAAGCAGAGAAGATGGTATCTCCCCTGGAGGAGAGGTGGGGGAATGGTCACCTGTCCTCCAGTGTCACACCCACAACACCAGACATATGTCCCTGCCTGTCCTCCAGCTCAAGGTCAGGGTTACTCACCTTTCAAGAAAGGACAGAAATGCTTACAGTCAATGCTGCTGCATTTCAAGATGGCAAAGTGCCTTCCCACTTCAAGAAAACTGAATGGACAAGCGGACCTCAATGAACAAGTGAGGTCCGTGTTTTTAATATGAAGTATCGTCTTTTCCATTTTTTTGGTTTGTTTATAGGCTGCTCTTCAAGTTGATAGAATCTGAAATTTTACCAACATCCCTAAGGCTTCAAGACGAACATATTGTCATTTTTTAAATATATATATTTTAAAGCTCATGTTCTTTTTGGCAGCTGCTAAATAATTAAATGTTCCTATTTAAGCTAGAAAGTACCATGAGTATTTGTGGGATGAAGAGGCTGAGCGATTTAGTAGCATCCACATCAAGGGGTGTCAGCCCTGCAGACTGGTGCTCAGAGGGTCCAGATTTGATTTTAGTCAGGACTTCACTTCTATTTATTGCTTGGACTAAAACACAATTCCTATTTCAGAATCACCAATGAGTGCAAAACACAACGTCTGGAGGGCAGAGAAAACTCCCAGTCTGTTCTTCTGCTTCCTAGTGACTGACTGACACTCGCAACACTCAGCATCCTAAGTTGCTCAGACATGACTGGGAAATTGCCGGAGCTGCTTCCCTCAGACTCAAATGGCTTTCGTCGTCAGGCTATTTTCAGTTACTCAGAAAACGCTCAGAAACGTTTCAATAGTGGGGGTCTCTTTATCTCCTCTAGCTGAGCGCAAAGGCGACATTTTCTTAATTGGCCAGAGAGTTTCAGAAGTTTCAGCTATTTTGCAGTGATGGCAAAAAAAAAAAGAGGCATACATTTTAAACAGAAGTGTTCTGCATGTGCACAGCTCCCCCAAAAATGCTGATTTTTAAAGTTTAGCTTTTGTAACCCTCAATGAAAACTGAATGCCTTGGCTCATTTTTCAAAAAAGCTATTTGGAGACACTAGACAGAAGCACCTGATGGTAAGCAAGTTTTGCCAATGTCTCATTTTGGGGTGATCTAAGGGAAATTTTGGATTAAGTTTTCACTTTGCCAGCCCACAAAAAAAATGTATTTTGTTCATTCAACAAACATTGTTGGTACCCCTTGAGTGCCACAGAGTATTTAGCCCCAGGGAAACCACTGTAAACTAGAGACCACATCCCAGGCAGGGGAGGGAGGAGCGAAGGGGTGGAGAGGGTTAAAGAAAACGTAAAGCCAAGTGGCAGATAAGGGACACTGGGAATACGGCGTTCACAGGTGAAACAGAATGCAGTTTTTAAATGTTGGTCAGGGTATGTCCCATGGAGAAGGTGACATTTGACCAAAGGTTTGAGGAAGGTGAGGGAATTAGCCATGTGGATATCTGGGGAAAGTATGCTCTAGACAGGAAGGCGCCACTGCATGCTATAAGGAAGCCAGGGTGGCTGGTACAGGGCGAGCAAAGGAAAAGTAGATGGCCAGGACCAAGAATGGATGGGGCAGCAGCTGGAGCAGGTCTTGATGGTCATTTCAAGGACTTGGAATTTTACTCCCAGTACAATGGGAGCTATTGCAGAACTGAGAACAGAGTAATAATGACATCATCTGATACATTTCCATTAGATCAGCTGTTGCTATGCAGAGGACAGACCTTAGGAGGGAAAGAGTAGAAGCTGGTGGACCTGAGAGGAGGCCACTGCATTACTCCAGGAGAAATATGTGGGTGGTTCACACCAGAGTAGGAGCAATGGCGGTGGCAAAAAGTGTTTGAATTTTGTATATATTTTGAAAGCAGAAAAAAAAAAAAGTATTTTCCCAAGGGTTTGGATAAGGGGTGTTCAGAGAAAGAGGCTCAATGATGACTCGTGATTTTCAGCCTGACCAACTAGAAAGTTGGAGTTGCCATTAATTGAGATGGGGAAGGCTTTAGGGGGAGCCTTTTGGGGGAAGGAAATCCAGGAGTTCAGATTTGGACATGTTGAGCTTGAGATAGTGATTAGATATTCAACTTCTGATTTTCTTCTCACCAAGTCAAAACTAGTCAACCTCAAAGAATGTAAGTCTCTGAGGGTCTAGTTTTGCCTATTTTATTCATTGTTGTATCTCTAGAGCCTTGGACAGTGTTTAGCACATGTAGGTTCTCAATGAAAAAATAATTAATATTTGCTAAGCACTCATTACGTGTCTCACTCTGCTCTACAGGCTGAGGACAATACAGGGACAAAATAGCTGAAATTCTGCTCTCATGCACCTTAAAGTCTGTTAGTGGGAGGCAGATAAACAAATGAAGTGAAGTAAAATAAACCTATCTGTTGGTACACCTGCTCAATAACATTTGTTGAATATTTACCCCATGTATATTATCACCCTAAAGGGGAAGGATCTAAGATCCCTGAGTTGGCATTCCACGGCAGCCTGTCTTTCTCTAAAGCCCCTTCCACGGCACCATGTTGCTTCTCATATGAAGTAACACAAATCCCCGCCTCACCTGATGAATATCAGCACTGTGTTCTCTTCCTGTAAGCACTTAAAGGAGAATATACTCAAAATAGGACTCTTTTTGAAGTGCAGTTCTAGGAAGGCTGCCTGGGAGTGAGTAACCCCAGGCCACTCCGCCTTTCTTAATGGATCCAACCATGCGGGAGAATTCCTCTTGGCATCTCAGGGCATTGTCGCACGCTTTGCCCCCTTTCACAGTGCTGGTGGTACTTAAATACCAGCCACTAAGGGCCACCATATTGTTTAAACTAAAAGGCTCCATGTGTCACCTTTTACAAAACTAAAACAGTATACTAAAACAGGTTTTATATTCCTATACATTTGAGGAGGAATCTCTTATCCTGCCCCCTAAAAATGAAACTTCATGAATTGTTCATTCCTATCATCATCATCAAGGGAGTGGTTTGGTTTTTAGTAGCCCCAAATGATTTCTAGTTATCATCTCCCATTCTGATATATTCTTTCCATCTCATACAACAGACAACCTCCAGCCTATCCCTTGCATCCTATGCAGAATTTCTAAAATAGCCTCAGCCCCTTTCTACTGACAGATTCCATATTTAATTTGGAACTTCCTTCCCCACCAACATCTCCTAGAATGTAAATGATGAATGATCATTTAGCCTCAAAAATTGATAGTCCTTTCTCCTGCTCAGACCTGCCTGAACAGTTCTTCAAAAATTCCAGGGATCTCTCCACTTGGATGCCACCTCTATCAACAATTATAATTTTTAAGATAAAATATCCAGCGTTTCTCATTGGTTGGATGATGGCCATATCCATCTCAATTTTGCCTCTCACTCAGCAGATCCATCAACAGCAAGAACTGCCATGACTGGCAGAGGGTGTGATCCACCAATAACTTGACTCTTTTCTCAGGCCAAGAGAAGTGTTCAGTCCACCAGATTTCTTTAGGACCCTCTGTTGAATAAATGGGCATTGAGACCCCCTCATGTTGTAATTGGGAGATGTACTGATGTCCTTTCAATAGAATGACTGGAGTCTTAGACATTTCCCTAAATACATAGAGGCCACCAATGCATTGTAGCTTTTGCATAGTGAATAAGGAGAGCACCCTTTTATACTCACAACTAGAGGCCCGGTGTATGAAATTCATGCGCGGGTACAGTCCCTAGGCCTGGCCTGCGATCAGGGCCCTCTTCCCCAGCTGCCCACAGCCAGCCCTGCCCCATACCACCACCCACCCTCAGTTCCCCATTTGCCATCCAGTGATCAGTGCCTGACGGCCGGGGAAAGGGACCAAGAGGTGGTCAGTGCACCTCATAGTGACTGGTCCAGCAGTCATTCTGCCGTTAGGGTCAATTTGCATATTACCCTTTTATTATATAGGATAGAGGCCTGGTGCACGGGTGGGGGCCAGCTGGCCTGCCCTGAAGGGGGCCCTGGATCAGGGTGGGGGGTCCCCGCTGGAGGGTGGAGCCAGCCTGGGCAAGGGGCCGCGGGTGGTTTGCAGACCATCCATGCCCCTATCGGGGTGGGGGGTCCCTGCTGGGGGGCGGGGCCAGCCTGGGCGAGGGGTCACGGGTGGTTTTCAGGCCGGCCACGCCCCCAGATTTGTCAGGAAGGACACCTGGAATAACGTCTGGAAGACATCTAGTCTATCCGGTCTAATTAGCATTTTACCCTTTTATTAGGAATGATAATTGTTATTGTTCTTCCTAAAGGATCTGAATCACAGTACAAAGCAAGAATCATCCTATCTAATAAAAGAGTAATATGCAAATTAACCACCACTCCACTACACCCACAAGCTATGCCCACCAGCCACGCCTACCAGCCAATCAGAGCGAGTATGCAAATTAACTCCAACCAAGATGGCTGCGGCCACAGAGAGCAGGAGGGAGGCTTGCGTTTCCCTGGCAATGGAGGAAGCCAAGCTTTCCACACACCCTGGCGGGCCCAGGCCTCCACTCAAGGGTACAAAGTTTGAATTATAGAAGGTAAATAAATTCCAACAGAAATGGCGGCAGCCACGGAGCTGGAAGAGCAAGAGGCTAGGGTTGCCCCGGGCAATGGAGGAAGCCAAGCTTCTGCAGCCCTGGCCAGCCTAGGCCTCTGCTCCAGGCTACAAAGTTTCAAATGTAGAAGATAAATAAATCCCAGATACCAGGGCCTCCACTTGGGTTGCCGGGGGGTGTGGCTGGCCTGCAAACCACCACAGGCCCCTTGCTCAGGACGCCCCACACCCCAAGGGAACCCCCACCCTGATCCAGGACACCCTTCAGGGCAAACCAGCTGGCCCCCACTCCTGCACCAGGCCTCTATCCTATCTAATAAAAGAGTAATATGCAGATTGACCATCACTGCAACACACAAGATGGCTGTCCCCATGTGGTCAAAGATCCTGCCCCCATGTGGACACAAGATGGCCACCACAAGATGGCCAGCAGGGGAGGGCAGTTGGGAGGGACCCGGCCTGCAAGGGAGGGCAGTTGAGAGGGACCAAGCCTGCAAGGGAGGGCAGTTGGGAGTGATCAACCCTGCAGGGGAGGGCAGTTAGGGGTGACCAGGCCGGCAGAGGAGGGAAGTTGGGGGCAAACAGGCTGGCAGGGGAGCAGTTCGACATCAATCAGGCTGGCATGGGAGTGGTTAGGGGGTGATCAGGCTGGCAGTCAGAAGCGGTTAGGGGCAATCAGGAAGGCAGGCAGGCGAGCAGTTGGGAGCCAGCAGTCCTGGATTGTGAGAGGGATGTCCGACTCCCATTTAGGCCCGATCCCACATCAATCAGGCTGGCATGGGAGTGGTTAGGGGGCAGTCGGACATCCCTCTAGGGGTCCCAGATTGGAGAGGGTGCAGGCTGAGCTGAGGGACACCCCCCCCCATGCACGAATTTCGTGCACAGGGCCTCTAGTATAGTATAAAGTGTTTAGCAATCAAATAAAGGTTCAGTGCTAGTATAATGGTATTATTCTGCCGTCTATCTGTGGGATCACAAAAGCTTTCCAACAGAAACTGAAAAGGTTTCATAAGGGGCAGGCAGCACCAGTCACAATCCATCATGGGTACAGCAGTGGGTGAATCAACTCTGTCAGTAATGAGGTTATGCTTCTGGACTACATAAAGCTGGCAAGAATATCATCATTTAAAAGATGACATATTTTAATAACCCAATATAAGAAAATATATATTCTAACTAATGGGAAGTTGAAATGACAGCTGGAAGTTTATAACCATGGCCATAAAAACAAAAATCAAACAAACAAATAAGTAAAACCTTCTCTCCCTTAATCCTTTTTCATATTCAGCACCTGCACTAAAGCTCCCATATCCTTATTTCCTCACGAATGGAAAAGAAAATCAGGTGTCAGAATTTGGGCAGTAAGTGGAAGATATTATCATCAAAGTTATATTCTACCATTCATCTTATTTGGTGCTGAGTATACATGTTTTCTAAATATGACACCTGGGAACTTCCCACAATTTTTTTCCCCACTTAACAGTTACCTACTTACAAACTTTGCCTTGGGTATGAAAGGTACAAATTTCTGCCACGATCTGATAGTTTAAATAATTTTTATCTGCCTTGAAATTGTGTCTAATATGTTGCTTAAGGCTTTATATAGTCACAGGTGATACCAGTAGCCCTATCCCGCAGGAATCATGTAAACCTTATCCAATTAATATTTGTGAGATGTATAAGATCTTGGCACAGAAGAGATCACTGAAATCCAAAGCTCTTCTATAACTTTCTTTTGAAAAGCTGCCAGCTGGATTCTAGAAGGCTACTATTTCCACCTCCTATGCATGAACATTGCCACCCTTTAAAATATAGTTTTGTAAAGAGGAATGGTTACAAGGGGGTCCAATAATGTAGCTTCAGGGAGGCCACAGAAATCCCACCAACTGATCAGAAATACACAATAATGCACCATTACTGGATATACACTGAGTGGCCATATTATTATGATCTCTGAATGCATAATAATCTGGCCACTTAGTGTATATCCTATATAATAGAAGGCTAATATGTAAATTGTCCCCTTGACCAGGAGTTCGACCAGCAGGCAGGCCGGCCAACCACCCATGTCCCCTCCCCCTGGCCAGGCTGGCCAGACCCCACCCATGCATGAATTCATGCACCAGGCCTCTAATATATATATATGTGTGTGTGTGTGTGTGTGTGTGTGTGTGTGTGTGTATATATATATATGCACACACACATATATATATATATATATATATATATATGTACATACACACACACACACACACACACATATATTACATACATACACTGAGTGGCCAGATTATTATGCGTTCAGAGATCATTATAATCTGGCCACTCAGTGTACAGTCAGATTCCAAATATTTCATTGGAGAGCTGCCTCTGAATCCTAATCCTTGTAGCTTCTCTTCGAGAGAGAGATGCTCTGAAATCTCCATGTCTTCCCATGAACAGATTGTTACCAATAAAATAGAGCAGGGTGAGGTGGTGTTGATAAAGCTAATATTAATGTCAAACCCACGGGATAGATGAACTGCAGGTGAAAAGCCCAAGGTAGGGTTTCTTGATGAATCACAGGATGCCCAGTTAAATTTGAATTTAAGGTAAACAATGAAGAATTACTTAGTCTAAGCATGTCCCCAGTATTGTGTGGGAGGGATATAGTTAGAATTCACCGTTTATTTGAAAATTCAAATTGTATTGGGCAACCTGTGTTTTTATTTGCTAAATCTGGCAACACTAGCCAAAGGAAAATTAGAACAGCTTATTTTCCATCTACATTATACCATCCTGCACCAAAGAAAAACATTATATAATTGTAATGAATTATGTAATTGTCTATTTTGTTTTAATGATTTCTATTACTTATAAAATGGCAAAGATCTCAAGGTTTATAAATGGCATTAAAACAGGTAAAAGAAATAAGCTATGTTGCTGTAAAAGATAATGACATTTAAAGATCCACAGCTTAGAAAATCTGATGTTATGTCAATCCTTGTCACTTAAATAATTTAAGCAGTGACTAATAAAAGTAATGCTGTGAACTACATACACAAATCATTCTTTTTAAAAAAAATATATTTTATTGATTTTTTAAGAGAGGAAGGGGTTGGGATAGAGAGTTAGAAACATCGATCAGCTGCCTCCTGCACACCTCCCACTGGGGATGTGCCCGCAACCAAGATGCATGCCCTTGACCGGAATCGAACCTGGGACCTTCCAGTCCACAGGCCGACGCTCTATCCACTGAGCCAAACCGGTTAGGACCACAAATCATTCTTGGTTTATAGTCACCCTGCTTGCACATTAACTGGATGATAACCTATTAGCCCTGCATTTCCAAGTAAAAAGTAGTCATTGCATCAGGCACATGTGCTCAGCCTGCCTCTTTTTAGAACTGCCTCTGTCTTCTAAATGAAACATCAATTTTTCCAAGCAACTCTTTCATTTCAGTCAATCTCTTATTAGCAAAGCAAATATTTGGTTCCTAAACTAACACATCCAATTTCAGTGACAGATAGTTCCAAAAGAAAGCAAATTGTTATAAATGCCAGGATTCCTTTCATTTGGGTATTAAGACAGCCAATCCCTCTTGAAAATATTTTTTAAACGTCTCTCTCTATATGAATGTCTCTCTCCAATGGATGCTATAGCCTCTACCCCCCACCCCCAGGAAAAAAGATTGCTTACAAAGGCCTGCTCAAACTATGAAAATACCAGGCTAGTATTTTTTTATTTATATACTAGTAGCCCTGCGCACGAATCCATGTGCAGTAGGTCGCTGCCACCTTCCTGTAGCTCTCTGCCCACCGCCCCACCCTCCTGTAGCTCCTCCCACCCCCCACACCCCCTCATAGCTTGATACCCTGCCCCCTCCTGTAGCTCTCCGTGGCCCACTTGTAGTTCGCTGCTCCACCCTCCTGTAGATCTGTAATCCAGTCGTTAAGCCTCAGGGTGTAATGAATAATTAGCATATTCCTCTCTTATTATATAGGATAAAAACACAAGTATAATTAGATCAGGTCCAAATGTGCCAATCAAATGAATGATCTGGCCAATATGATTTAGGTACTGTAGAGAGCCATTCTGGATCATTCAGATACCATGAGCTGTCTTTTCCTAAGTTGTTTGATTGAATTATCCCAAATCTGCATCTCTGGGAACCTGACCTTAAGGTTTAGCTGAGCTGGGTTTTTGAAACATAGCAGTTTGCAAAAGACTGTGGAAAAATAAAGTCCTTGGTGAGACTTCTATTTGTTACTGAGCATTTTTGGGACTGTTGTGCTAAATCTGAGCTGGCATGTTATTAACCTTTTCAAATTAGGCAGTTAGTAGGCTGAACTGAAGCTTTTCTTAATTTGCACATTAGGGTTTGCCAGAACAGCTGGCACTGTGCTGGAATATTAGTTGAGATCTTTGATTTACATTGTCCAAGAGTAAACATATAAACTCTGCTTTTGGAGAGGATGACCTAATTGGTGCAAATACAATAAACTTTATTAATAGGACTAATACCAACAACAATAACTACCATTTATTGAGTGCTTACTATGTCCTGGCTACTGTAGGTCTCTTCAGTCATTTAACACTTTATACAACCTTGTGAGGTTTAATCCCCCAATTTTGTAGATAAGAAAACTCAAGGGGTTAAGTTACTTGCCCTAAATTACACAATTAGTAAGCAGTAAAACTTAGCTTTGTGCCTAGACAATCTAGCTGCAGGATCTCTGTGCTTATCACTTTGCAACTCTGCCTCAGTAAATGTATCAGATAACAAGGAAGAGCTTCCACCTTCTCAGGTGAAGGTGTCACTTCTTGAACTGTGACCCAGACTTCAGGGGAGCAGGAGGTCATCATACTAAAGGGACGCAAGCAACCCTTCACCCTCACTCCCACCCAACCACAGCCAACACCTTGCGGTTCCTATAAATGTGTGTACATATTTTTGTTTACTTTTAACATGTTTGTGATACGATTTATGATAAGGCTTCCATATGCTTATGACCAGGTCCTGACATATGTGGTAAGAACAGAGCCACAAGTGTGCAGGGTGGGGTCTTCCTTAAGGGACGAGGACATTCTAGCTGTCAGTCACTTGGAGGAGAGCTATGATAGGCGCAGAACACAAAGAGGATCTTTAGCTGGATGGCAGACTGGAATCTAGCCCCTGGTCTTGATCACCAAGGAGCCAGGAAGTGGGCCTGTGTGGTGAGCCAGAATGCAGCCCTCTCCCTGCCCGGGAGACAAGGGGCAGAGAGGGCAGGCCCCAGGCAGGAAAGTGGATCCCGGGGTTTGCGTCTCTCTTATGCTTCTTTCCCCTTTGTCCTTCTTGCGTGTTGGGGAAAGGCCTTTTGAAAGTCCCAGAATACCTCAGTTGTCTCAGTGAGGAAGTGTTTAAAAATAAATTGGGACGTAGAACACAGTAAGGTGGCAATGATGGTGGTGATGATGAAGGAAGAGAATCCAGAGGGGAGAGGGGGAGGGGTGGAGATGGAAGCTTCTGTGGCCAGCTGTCCTCCCTCACTCCAGGTTCTGCTGCCAAACCTCGAAGGTTCTGGCTTGTGCTTTAGTTTGGAGGTAGGACTCCTGTATGCCTTGTACTGGCATTGGAGGTGTTGGGGAACGGCCTGCATGACAGCTAGTTTTCTACCACCATTAACTTTGAGAGAAGTGAAGACCGTCCATGGTTTCTCTCTTCCTTCTTTTAAAAATACAAGTGAGTACATATGGAGATCTACTTCGTTGGGTGGCCCATGCACACATATTTGCAAGTGTCCATTATGCAGGGTGGAGGAAATGCCATGTATATATTGACTTATTAAGCTAAAAAAAAAAAAAAGTCCTCTGCCAAACCCCATTCCTGGCTCACGATAGAATCATCTTAAGAGTTTTACAGAAATTGCCCTGAAGCCTCTAAAGCCGCAGGGGGGCAAGTAGGGTGGGAGAAGAAAACAGAAAAGAAGCAACTGCCTGGCGAAACAACTGGGAGCTGAAACAGGCATGCCACTTTCCTTTCAAGAGCCCTCAACCTCAACCCGCTGTCCTTCAACAGCACCTCTCTTTATTCTTTAGAAAGTGCCTTTTTAGTTTCTGTAAACACTTTACTCTGGGATGCAAAGAACCTCATGAGGTGTTTATGTCAAGTAGCTCTAACACCACACTGACTCCTAACGAGGTTCCTTCAGAGGTACAAACTCGCCGGAGAGGAGGAAGCTTCATCACTCTCTTGGGGAGACACACAGAAGCATAACTGTGTCTTCCGGGTCAGGAGAGCCTCGGAACTGGGCGCCTGTAATCTGCTTGGCTCTGACCCCCACACAAGTGAGCGGGGATGGAGATGAGGCGGCTCCCTGATCCCTGAGCCACCCTCTACCCCTGCCCTCCTCATTCTGGCAGTGAACAAGGTATTATTCCTGTCCCTGGCATAGCGGGGTTGGAACTCTAAAACAGGCTAAGGAAAAAATAAATAAATCTTGAGCTCCTTAGGAAGGGAAAATGTCACAATACACTGCCTAGTAGGATTCATTCCGGTTTTGCCAACTGCCATTGCTGTTAAATATATATATATATATCTATATATATATATATATCTATATACACACACACACACACATATATATATATACATATATATGTATATATATGTATATGTGTATATATATAAAATAAAAAGACAAGTCATGAAATAAAATTAGCAGACAAACCTACCTACTAGCTCTACAGTCTCACTCAAGGTTCTCTGAGTCTCCCTCGAGCCTCATGAAAGGATTTCTAGTGAGGAGAAAGCAAAGGCACCCTTCATGTCACTTCGTAAACATCTCTTGCTCAGAGGACCCCGGATATGGCCACAAGGGCAGTCTTGGGGCTGCATGCCCCGCTACACCTGCCGGTTCCGGGCGCTCCCAGCCCGGCCCAGGGCTGCGCAGCCACAGTCGCCGAGACTGTTCCGGGTCCGTCCGCGGACGCGTCTCCAAACTGTCCAGATGCCAGAGGGAAAAGGGTTTTCTCAGGCGCACAGCAAGTAGAGGAAAAACGCACGCTACAGCCTCATGTCGGGGAAACTTTTCCTCACAACCGCATTATCCTTTGAGAGCTGCCAGGAAACCCTAGCTTCTTTTCAAGGGACCGTAGCGACTTGTGTCCACAATGACAGCAACCCAAGCAATTCAGGAAGAAAATACATGGACTACCCAGCAGGAGTCGAACTGGCGTGTGCCTGCGACTTTGCAGCATTCTTATCTAAACACGCCAGTGTCCGCGCACTCACACTACTGTTTCCACCCGTGCCGGGCCTTGCCCATACTCAGGTGTCCCCCGTTGGACTGCATTTTCTGCAAAAACCGGATATCCCAACGCCAGACTTTGCACCTCTCCCAGGCCCCCCGCCAAGTCCAGCTCGGTCCCGCTCCTCCCTCTCCAGCCTCCTGAGATGGGTCCTCTCCAGACCTGAGAGGCGCTGGCGGGGAAGCCTCCCTGGGCAGTGCGTTTCTGTCCTGTATGTCGGGGACAGTGGGTGAAACGGGGGGATGCTGGTTTTAGCGAAGTTAACCGTTTCTGCCACGCCACGCAGCTTTAGAAGTCCCAGACCACTGGGTAAAACTGCAAACCCCTCTGGTGAGCACGAGCCTGAACCCGGTCGGGGCAGCTTCCGCGGGACTCGAATGCCGCATCGTCATCCCGAGGCAGCGAGGACCAGAAACCGCCAACTCTCCGCGCACGCAAACCAGCCTGGCGGGGCGCGCAGCCACCGCTTAAAACCTTCCCGGTGGACTTCCACTTTCCCCCCCATTCCCGCTCCCCAGCCCCCCGCTTCTTCCGTTGTCCATCCCTCCCAGGGTCCACCCGCACCGAGAAGAGTGGCGCCCGACGCCGGCAGGCTGTGCTTGCGGACCCCAGAAGCCGCGGGGAGCTGCCCGTGTTGCCCACCCGCGACTCGAACGCGCCGCGCAGCCACCTGTTCTACAAACTCAGCCGGAGTTTGTGCGGACGCGGGCTGTGGCCGGAGGGACCCAGCCCGCCGCTCGGTCCGGCTCGGTTCAGGATCTCCCAAGGCGCGCCTCACCCCAAGCCCCAGGGCGCACAGCCCTTCGCTCAACCCCCGAGGCTCCCACTACTCGCCCCCCCAACCCCCCGCGCGCGGGGACTGACTTCTCAGTCTCCCTGCTTCAGCCCCCTACCCTGGCGCCAGCCGCCCGGCCCCCCGGGAACACGGCGCCCCAAAGCCCAAAGTACCTGCGGTGAAGATGCAGAGAGCGAGGAGAGTCTTGCAGATCATGGTATCCGGGTGCTGGGTGCCGGAGTCCGGCGCGGGCAGCGGGAGAGTTTGTCGGGACTGAGCGAGCGCACCAGGCGCCCTCGGCTCCTCCTCTGCCCGGCGGGCTGGCGGTGGCAGCCAGAGGCCCGGGAGGTACCGGCGGCGGCGGGGAAGCCCGGCGAACGCGGCGCGGCTCCGCTCCGTCAGCTGCGTGTCCTCCGGCGCCCGGCGAGCTTCTGCTCCATCCCCGCCGCAGGAGCCTGGGGCCGCCTCCGCCGCCGCCGCGCCAGCCGTGCCAAACCCCTCCCACCCGGGCCGGCGGCGACCACAAGGCCACCCCCTGGCCTTCCCTCTCCCAGCGCTTCGTCCCGGGAGTCCGGCCCAGGGCGGCCTCTGCTGGACAGTCAGGGCTGGGGACCCGCGTTTTGACCGGGTTCTTGGTATGTTTTAGTGTCTAGCCCTGTGTTGGGGACTAGGGATACAAAGAAGTGTGAGCAGATCTCTGCCCTCAGGAATTTATCTCAGGTTTTTGTTGTTGTTGTCTTGTTTTTACAAGAGCTTACAGTCTTTAAACAGGTGATCACATGCCATTTTAGGCCTCACCTCCAAGAGCCAAACTCACCATTATAAAAGCACACACATTTCTTTCCATCCTTTCTTCAAACGTTCCTGCCTGTGTGTTAAACCCTCCCACACATTCAACACCACTGCACTTCCTGGTACCTGAGCCAGGATGTCTGCTGCTTTATTTAGCTTCTTACTGGAAGAAATAGTACTAATGTCAGGTAACATTGATCATGGCATTACTGAGCAAGACATGAGACTAGGTGCTGTACCATGACTCCTTCTAACAACCCTATGACACAATAATAATTATTATCCCATTTTACCAATGAGAAAACCAAGGCACAGAGAAGTAATGTGCTCAATGTTGCACAGCTGGTAGGGGCTGGACTCATAATGGCACAGCGGTAATAGCAAAGGCTGACATTTCCCGAGTATCTGCTGCTTCCTGGACAATGGTGCTGCACAGGTTTTCACCAAGTCGAGTTCTCACAGCTGTACTTTGAGGTGGGCACTGTTATAGCTTCATTTCGGGGGGAGGAAATGGAAACCCAGAGAGGTTTAAGTACTTGTCCAAGGTCTCACAACTAGCTAATGGTACAGATAAGATGCCTGGCAAACACGCTGGGTTATCCCCCTGTACTCTACTCCTTCAAAGCCCCCCAAGTTTTGTGTGTAAACACTGATCAAAGCTGACCTTTTACTTAATCCTCCACTATCTTAGACTTATTTCTCACACCTCTATCAGACCAGGTGGCGGATCATCACCTGATATCTATGTGACTATGAGTCTGGTGGTCGCCTAGTCACTGGAGCTAGGAAGCTGCAGGAATTAATGAGCCTTCCAAAAGAATGGATTTGTTCAGGGCCATTAGCAGCGCTGGAGAATGGCTTTGTTTTTCTGTGACTTCTTTCTCACATACCAGAGCCTCCGGTTTTACCTTTCCCCCTTTTTGGGCCTCATTACTTTATCTGTGACAAGGTCAGTTTCTCTACCTGACAACCACCTGTAGAACTTGTCATGCTTCTACAACCAGGAGGAAAAACTGGGCTCAGAGTTTTCTTTTGCTTTGGTAAATTGATTGATTCCTTTTGGAATGAGAAGTGAAATATATTAGCACAAACAGTGCCCATCTCCCTTCCCTCCTTCCTGGCCAGAGAAACTGCAAATTCAATTTGTTAAACACGTTCTCTGAATGCTTTTGACCGGAGGTCTTCCTGGCTTCTGATGTAATCTACGTGATTATGAAGAATTTCTGCATCCGGGCTGTGGTTGTCATGGAGCCAGGGACCACACACAGATGGATTTTTGCAGGGCTGTTCTATAAGGAACTGGTGCCTTTAACTAGGGCCATGTAGTAAGTGACTCTAGGACAGAAATAAAGGTTTTTCAAAACCACAGAAAAAAATGATTCAGTTGAAGTTCAACAAAATTTTAATGAAGTCCCTATGGAGTACAAAGCATGTGTGAATCTGACTTTGATATGTAAGATGATTATTTGGTACCCAAAGGATGGTGATGCCCACATACTAATCAGTTAAAATGTTCATTGTATGCAAAAATAGAGTTGAAATAATTTCTTAACAAAATCATTTACTTTTTATTTTATTTTTTGTTAATCCTCACCTGAGAATATTTTTTTCCATTGATTTTTAGAGAGAGTGGAAGGGAGGGAGGAAGGAGCAGGGAGAGAGAGAAGGAGAGAGGGAGAGACAGAGAGACAGAGAGAAACATGGATGTGACATCCATTGGTTGCCTCACAAATGTGTCCAACTGGGGAAAGGATCGAACCTGCAACCCAGGTACGAGCCCTTGACCGGGAATTAAACCCATGACCCTTTGGTGCTTGGGCCAATGCTCTAACCATTTAACAACACTTGCCAGAACTAAAATAATTTATTTTTATTAATAATTCAATCTTTTAATATATCAACTTAATGAAAACACATTTGATCACCTACTAGGTACCAGTTTCTATGCTAGGCTGTGGGAATGTAATAGGTTGTAATAGTCAGGGTAGGCTTGGTTATCCTGCTATAATAAAACACCCTAAAGTCTCAGAGGCTTAAGCAATAATGGTTTATTTCTAGCTCATCAACGTCTTCTCCTCAGAGTAGCTGTTCTCTACGTCAGGAATCAGGGTTGTACCTCCAGATCAAAACCTGCTTCCACACTCACCAAGATAGGGAAAAAGAGAAGTGGAGAGTCAGTGCAACATTTAAATCTTCCACCTGGAAGTTTCTACTCATATTTCATTGGCTAATGCAAGTCAGTGGCCATGCTCAACTTCAGGAAATCAAGGAAGCACAATCTCCTTGTGTGCTCAGATGGGAAGGAGAGCTGATAGCTGTGGACAGCTGTGAGTGTGCCACGATGGTTAATTGTCTCTGCCATTAGGAAACTTATGTTCTAGTAATGGGGAGTCAAAGATTGAATGAGCGATCTCAAAAATAGATGCAATCATTTATGTTGTATGATATGAATAATAATACCCACAAACATTTATTGAGTTTTTGCCATGTGTTAGGAATTATTCCAAGCATTTTATGTAATCTGTTTAAACTTTGCACTCTAGAAAGTTATCCAAATTTTATTTAAAAAAAAAAAACCTACAAAATCCACACAAGAAAAAACACCTGAGAGATACTTAATGAGAGTTGAAGTCTGAAGGAAACCCAAAGATACTATGAGATCTTGCAAGGTGACTTGCACTCCTCCATGGGGTCAGGGATGGAATTTGCATGCAACCCATTAGTCAATCCTTACAGCAAAAGCAGGTGTCATTACAGATTCCTCTTGGTTCTTTTATAATATGCCACTGGGATAAAATCTAAAGGGCATCTGCCCTTTACTGACTTACACTTTTTTTTATTACTGTTAAAATGAATTTCTAGTGTTGTAGACTTTCAACACCTTCAAATATTTCAACACCCTTGTTGACTTAATTTTTGACATCCTGAATTTATTATAATTTAGATAATGTTATATAATATATGTTAAATAATATAGAGGTATTAGCCTTGGACTCTGGCTTTCATTGTGGCCTAAGAGAGAGACAGAATACCGTGGTTGAGAGAGCTGGGTGAGGCAGTAGTGCAGTGGTTAGAGGTTGGGTTCTGAGGTCTAGCCCATGGCCCCCAAAGGCTGGATTCTAATCTGCCCTCTGCCATCTAACCAAGTGACTCTGCCGTCTAACTTGACATCTCTATGCCTCCGTTTTGTCCTGGCCTTATTGGGAAGATTAAATGGATTACACATGTGAAAAACTTGGCATGGTCTAACTGCCAATAAATGTTAGCTGTTATTAGAGGAGAAACTTTGGGGTACATTTAAAAAAAATTTTTATCTATATTACAAGAAGAAAGCACTTATGCCTGCGGCAGCTACTTTATACACAGTTCTTCTGTAACTTGGGCTCTGTCCTCAGGAATTCCACTCCTGCTACAACTGAGCTGCAGGGGAGAGCTCTAAACTGTCTCTGACAGTGCCTCCCCCACTCCCACCCCCCTCTGCCCAAAGGCAGGAAAGCAGCAGAGTAGACCCTGGTTTATTTCACCTTAGTTTCATTCCTCTTCCCAAGCAGAGTTGCAAACATGACTCCATGGGTTCTGCTACACTTCCTCACATCACTTTGCTTTTCTCTTAACTCCCATTCCCTCTTTTAAAAAATATTAATGCAAATTATATTTAAAACAGTTGTGCAATATGTGCAAAAAAGGTAAATTTGGAACTTTGCCAAGAAATATTTGCTCAAACAAGGGCAGTTTTAATAGGGCATGATGAAATATGATTGTTTTCCTTATTTAAATAAGTTGTTTGGAGCTGCGTGAGCTCTTTGAGGACACTTAACCACAGGTCACTAATTTTTATTTTGATTAAGGAGAAAGCCCTAATACTATTTCAGGAAGGAAGAAAAAGGCTTCTGGGAGGTAATGCACATAATGAAACCTCTCATTTAAACAAGTCTAGAATCTGATTGGGTTGATACTGTACACCTGCGTTGTCCAGAGAACCAACACACACATCACATATGTAACTTAAACATTTCTAGAAGTCTTATTTTTAAAAAGGAGAAAGAACAGATGAATTTAATTAAATTAATTACTCAAAGCATATTTAACAATGTTTTATTTAACCTAGTATATCTAACATATCCATCATTCCACATATAATGAAAACAAATATATTAATGAGGTATTTTACACTCTTTGTCTCATTCTAAGTCTTTGACATCCAGTGTATATTTTATACTTACATGATATCTCAATTCAGACTCGGCACATTTTGAATACTCAATAACCAGATGTTGTTAGTAGCTACAGAGCATTGGCCCAGTCTGTTGCTTTGACGCATGGATATGTTCTGTAAAAGTACGGAGCGGTGCTGGTGGACTTTATTCACTGACAGTGGCGTGGTTAGAAGCCTAACACTTGCTGATTGCATGGCTTCTAACCTTCATTAACCTTCCTAAGTCTCAGTTTCCCCTTCTATTAATTGGAGATGATGATTATTATACTTTGCTTAAAAGGGTTATTGTAAGAAATAAATGATGGAAAACATTTAGAACAAACCCTAGACAGAGCAAAGACTCAATAAATGCTTATTGTTATAATTTGGTAGGAACAGTTATGAGAATGATGAAAAATGATTATGAATAGTAAAATCTTCCCCTTGTCATTGGGGTATTAGAGACTCCTTACTACTCAGAGACATTGAAAATAATCACTTATCTCTTGAGGTCTCTGTAGGCATAGTTCAGAGCAGCACTTCTCAAATATTTTGGTCTTAGGACACCTTTACATTCCTAAAATTTATTAAGAAACTATTTGTTTATGTGGAAGGGGCATTTTAAAGGCCCTTTAAGATAATTGTAGTTTGTCTTCTGTTATATTGCACCCAAACTCAACAAGTAGTAGTTTCTTAAAAGTTAGCAGCAATGTGGAATGTGAAAGCATCCGATGAAATTTTTGTATTTTTTTTACATTAAAGCCCTTTGTTATATCTTGAACTTTGAATGTATCTTTTACGCATGTATGATTTTGTAACTTCATGCATTGGTCATATGGAAAGTATTGGTCATATATAAAAATTTGGAAGATCTGTGTTATGCAGATTTTCCAAATGTTAACACATTTCATTATACAACATCAAAAAATTACATTTACTAATCAGAAAAGTCTTCAAATATTGGGAAACTGTAAAATTAATGGAAGAGAATATAAGTTTGTTAAATTTCTGATTTTCACTTAAAAGCTTGAATGTTATCATTGGCACCAAAACTATTCATTGTTTTACCAGTACTTGAAGCGACAGGCTAACTTCATGGAGAAAATGTCATACAAATATCCAAGCCTAAATAACCACAGTATGTCTCCTAGTCATTTTTCAGGTAAAAACAGTGTTCCATGAAAAAAAAGTGATTAGTTCAGATTGCAAATGAAGTCATCACAAAGTGCATTTCTTTGAGATGGTCATCTCATTTTGGTATGCAGCCAACAGGCTTTATGCATACATTCCATTTATTTACAAAGATATGAAAAATGTATATTCAAGATCAAGATTTAATAAGACCTTCTTAAGTGAAACTTGCTTTCTCTCCCACTTTAGATTGAACATTCACAGTATGTGAAGTATGTAATGACTACTAGTACAATTTGGTGCCATTGGCTTCATTTATGTTAAGCTACCAGAAGTTTTACCCACAACTGCTTTTGCACCATCAATGCAAAAGTCAACATGTCACTATAAATCAATCAATCAATCAATCAAGTAAATAGCATCCTATATAATAAAAGGGTAATATGCAAATCGACCAAATGGCAGAACGACTGGTTGCTATGATGCACACTGATCACTAGGGGGCAGACACTCAATGCAGGAGCTGCCCCCTGGTAGTCAGTGAGCTCCCACAGGGGGAGCACCGCTCAGCCAGAAGCCCTGAGCCTGGGCTCATGGCTGGTGAGTGCAGTGGTGGTGGTGATGGGAGCCTCTCCCACCTCTGCAGCAGCGCTAAGGATGTCCGACTGCAGGCTTAGGCCTGCTCTCTGGACACCCCCCTAAACCATCAGTAGGACATCCCCCGAGGGCTCCCGGACTGTGAGAGGACACAGGCCAGGCTGAGGGACACCCTCCACCCCCACCCCGAGTGCACAAATTTTATGCACTGGGCCTCTAGTCTTATTACAATTATGGAAATACCTTTTACTTTTGCAGACCTGAAAGCATCTTGGAGACCCCTAGAAGTCTGTGGCCCATATGTTAAGGATTATTGGTTTAGTGAAACATCTTAGGTTGCTATGAATATCAACTGTTTTATCTGTCCAAAGCAAATCTTTCTTTTCAGGGAAAGCTCTTTCCCCTCCCCTATGCAGGTGGTTCCAGTGGTGGCTGCAACTCCCCATGCAGCCTGCCTTTGTTGCCATGATGATTGGTATGGGGTGAACATCAGATTCTGTTTGCCTTGTTGAGTGCACTTTCCCAGGATTTTTATACTTGGGACCACAAAATTCTACTAATAATTGCTCTCTGGAGATAAAGTTATGGGTTTCTACTACACTGGTGGGCCACTCCAGCATGTGGAAGAAACTAGTCAGAAATAGAATATAGAAACCTGACTCTCAGAGAGTAGGAGAAATGGGAGAAAAGAGAGCTGGTGGTATTCTAGTCACATTTGCTCTGAGGTGCAACCACATCCTTGCCCTTTTCATCCATCTGTGAGCCTTTGACTAATTTCCCCTTTTGGTCAACTAGTTCAAATTGGGTTTCTGTCACATGCAACACAAAGAAATTCACTAATGCAGAGGGCAGCAAAAGCTAATTCCCAGAGTCATACAGTGTTCAACGATAGTGATTGAGGACAGGTTCTTCTCATTAAGGGAAATTTCATTCTCAGACCTGAGCTTAAAATACACACACAATAAAACTATATGGCTTCTAAATTATTTCACTAGCATATGGTACAGCAAGTCAGGATATTCAGCTTCTATTTCTGGGGAGTTGGGGAAACCCATGAAACTGAAAATGATTAAGTCCATGAAAGCAAATGAAGTTCACCATTGACGCCACAGGCTTAATCATACATGACAAATTCCAATACTTTCCACAACTAATGTAAAAATACATTAAATAACTTCGGCTTTAAACACATCTTCACAATATCTGCAAATTTATTCAAGTAAGGTTTTCTTTTTCTGCTATACACATATTTTTGCCATCATCAGTTGTAACATATCTTAGTAGATTTCACCTCAGGTTGTACTGAATTCATGCTTTCTCATGTTCTTTGAAAATATTCTTTAAAAAAATAATAGTTTATTGTTTTTTAGAGAGAAAGGAAGGGAGAAAGGGAGAGAGAGAGAGAGAGAGAGAGAGAAGAGAGAGAGAGAGAGAGAGAGAGAGAGAGAGAGATATGAGAGCAAAACATCAATCAGCTGCCTCCTGCACACCCCCTACTGGGGATTAAGCCACAACCCAGGCATGTGCTCTGACAGGGAATTGAACCAGCAACCTTTCAGTGCATGGGACCATGCCCAACCAACTGAGCCACATGGGCCAAGGTTGAAAATGTTCTCGACTGAGTTTTACTCAGTTTATTCATAGAGGCTAATGTTTCAGTCATTCCAAACTCAGCATTGATCCTCAAATAATTATAACTGAACAGTTTTAGTAACATCTGTTGACTCATCAAGAGCCAAGGAAAGCCATTCAAAATCATTTTAAGTTGATTATTGATGATTTTGATTTTTGAGTATGCTCCTAATGTCCTCAACTCTTTGAGCAACAGAAAGTCTAATCATCCAAACAAGTTTATTTTTTCTGGACACTGTGTCTTGGCTGCTATAATTAAATATAGTTTAATTAACTCATAATTGGTAAATAATTTTTCTTGCTTGACTAACAAATGAGCTACTTAGAAAGTTCTTTAATTGCAGTTTCATTTTAATTTTTTTTGTGGAAAAATTCTGCTCTAATGAGATTTTCTATTACATATTCTAAATTTTCTGACTGTTTTGGGAATATTGTACATTGGAATAGTGTGACAATTATTTCTTCTGGTAATACTGACCTATATTGTATTCTTACAGCAATAGCATAATGGTTTGCAGTTTAATTAGAAAACAAAATAATCCACATTTTCATTGTGCTTTGAAAGTATGAAACTCAGAGTCTACTCCTCATTTTTTTAAATTTTTGTTTGTTTGTTTGTTTTTGCATGAAGGGTATGCAATACTAAAGAATAATAAAGTGAAATGTGGTGGTATGCTGATATGTGTGGCACTCACAATGCTGCCAATCCATGACTTCATCACTGTGGTTTGTAGTGTGCTGAGCAGCAGTGAAAAGCCATGAGAGTGCCGTCTGCAGTGTCAGTCACAGCTAGTCAACACTAATCTGTCTGTTGCAGCATGAAAGCAGCCATAGGCAACACGTAAACAAATAAGTTAACCTTTCCCCTACAAAACTTTACTTATAGATACTGAAATTTGAATGTCATACAATTTTTATGTGTCATGAAATATTCTTTTAATTATTTTTAAATATTCTGAGCTCACAGGTGGTATAAGAACAGATTTGGCCTGCTAGCCATAGTTTGCCCACCTCTGCTCTAGAGAAGGTTTGCATTTGATTCTGCTAGATATCCTGGATTGGTGCAAACCTATAACAGCTTCAGATTATTAGCCTGGGGCTTCCTGAACTATGTAATGTCTATTCAAACTCCAAGTCCAACCCTAGCCAGTTTTGGCTAAGTGGATAGAGCATTGGCCAGCGGACCGAAGGGTCCCAGGTTCCATTCCAATCAAGGGCACTTACCTATCTTGTTTGCAGGCTCCTCCCAGGCCCAGGGCCTTGTTTGGGGCTCCTGCAGGAGGCAACCAATCGATGTGTTTCTCTCACATCGGTATTTCTCTCTGTCTTTCCCTCTCTCTAAAAATCAATGGAAAAATATCCTCAGGTGAGGAATTAAACAACAACAAAAACAACAACCTCCAAGTCCATGTGAGTTTAGGACTACGACTACGGTTTTGATGTCTGAGGGAAACTATTTTCATTATTTTTCCCCCTTTTTCACATGGAGCTCAGCTGAGTCTTTGACAGATAAATTATCTTTTGTGTCTCCCTTTACTATTAGACATATTTTTTCTAGCCTATCTTCTTATTTAAGTTGTAATCACCCTTTCAATGGTCCTTACTTTACGCAAGAATCTAATCCCATTTCTCCAATTCATGCAAGCCAAGACCCATGGCTTGTTCCTCATTTGGCCATTAAACCAAGGGTATCTACAACTCTAAGAACTGCTGACCACTCTAATTACAGCTCAGTTCTCTCTTTTTAGGGGAAAATGGAGCTGGGGATTTCCTTTGCTCTCATGTAAGTCCAGTACATATTTATAAAACATTTGCAGTAGTTTATTCAGAATTTTAATGATATGTTGCACGGAAGTGGTATTTTAGAATAACTAGATCTATTATATTTTGCAGATGTGAAAGTCCCTTGTTTTTTCTTAGTCTCCTTCCCCTTGCTACTCACCACCCCTATTCTTTTTCCCCCCTTTTCTTTGTCTAACTCCATTTCTATATTAAGCCTCCCATCTCATTAGGTTGATGGACAACTTTAGCCCTAGGCATTACTATTTACCCTCAACTATTTGAATTTTTTTATTTTATTTTTTGCCATAGTTCCAGAATCTTATGCAATGCTGAAGTTTGAAGTGGGGATGAGAGTATCTGCTTATTGAGTCATCTGTTTTGAAATCCAGGTTACTGTTGAGAATCAGTTATTTTCCTCTACATAACTCTTCAAATCTAGGGGCTCTCTGTCAGGGTGGGGTTTAGGAATTTTTGCAAGGCTGCCTAGATTTTCACAAAGGTAGGCATTTCATTACTGAAGTCTTTCTGCTCCCCTAGTGGCTTTCTCTAGGAAGTCTCCTCTGTATTCAGACCTCAGACCTCTCTGATCTCATGATTCAACCTATTCTCTACAATCATGGAAACTTTTTCTTGTGTTAGGGAAATCATTTTGTTTTTGTGATTCTGGCCTAGATATGTTGTCTATGCCCTAATCATCTCCCACCTTTGGGATTAGGTCTTTGGAATCAAAGGCCTGGGAGATTACTAAGCTACTTCTGATTTTTGCTCTGCCATGGACCTTCCCTCCCAGCATCCTCTCTGTCAAGCTGGCAATGAAAACTGGATCAAGTATTTTTTTGAATGAAGGCAGTGGAAGAAAGAAATATAGTAATAATAATAATTTTTAAAGATT
The DNA here is from genome assembly GCF_027574615.1 of Eptesicus fuscus. Classification (NCBI taxonomy): domain Eukaryota; kingdom Metazoa; phylum Chordata; class Mammalia; order Chiroptera; family Vespertilionidae; genus Eptesicus; species Eptesicus fuscus. The sequence goes on from NC_072474.1 coordinate 70,208,941, forward strand.
AATAATTTAAAGTATTCAGGACCACACCTTTGAGCTATCTATCCTGATATCATATGTCCTTCTGGATTCTGTCAATGTGACTTTTTAAGGTTTTTTTTTTAAGCATAAAAACACTATTCTATTTATTAAAGTTACAAATGCCAAAACTTGTATATTCAGCATACAAATTTAATTATGTTTCTTAATTAGCCAAATTTCATATGTAATTTTTATAGTTTTTGGATAATAGCCTCCTATACAAAGCAAGTTGAACATCTGAAGGTATTTTAAGCTACAATTATAGATTTAATATTTTGAATTCCCTTTTAGGTGTTTCTATTGTTAGGCATAATGAACGAAACCTCTCTAAGTTTTTGAATGATTCTTTTAATTCTAATATGTTAAATTTACAAATAGTGACACTCAAGTTCTTTTAAATATTTTGGTAACATATAAACTAAGAAATTTACTACTTAAAATCACCAATCTAAATAACATACTTATGTATTTTTAAATAGAATGATGAAATAACTCTGTAATAGGCCAAATTCTCTGAAATAGTAGGAGTATATAAAATATGAAATATGTACATTCCAAAATCACAATTATATTATTATTTTTATTACTTATTATTGGTTTATTATATATATAATCCTCTAAAATATTTTTTAAATTAATACTAAATCTTCCTGTATTCAAAATATGTTTACTCAGTACAGCAACATTTATAAAATCCTAAGACATTTTAGGAATACCTTCCTACATCTGTAATGGCTAAAGTTATTAACCAAGGTGATGACTGAATTCTTGTTTGCAACACCAATTATTAGAAGGACTTCATACTGTAAAGCATTTAATCTCTTAGTCTCTTAGTTAGCTTACTTACCTGCTCTGCTCATGGAAATCGTTATTACCATGTAGGTGGCTTAACTGAATTTGGCATTTCCTTGGCTCTTAACATAGTTGTAAATCCTCTGAACATGACTGACCTTTCTTCATATGTTTCTGTTTGGTAGACCCATACAACTCTTAAAGCTGTAAAAATGACAGTCAATTGAATCCTGGAAATCTTGTGTCTTTGGGTGACTATTTGTTCACAAATTTTGGGTCTTGTTATTGTCAGGTTCCTGGATTTCAAGCCACACAAATTGATTCTAGCTAATTTATGCAAAAAGTGAGTTTATTTGAAACATATGAGTAGTTGAAAATGGAAGGAAAAGTTAAACATCAGGCCTCAAAAACCAGGGGCCCTGCTAAGTAACAGGAACTAAAGAAATGTTTCTTTATTAAGCCCCCTCAGGAGGATCAAAAAGAATTCTCTCCATCTATTTTTTAGTTGTTAAGATTATCAACACAAGATTTAAGACCTTAGCTGGACAAGTCTGATTGGTCTGATTTGTGTCAAGCGCTTCCCCAAAGGAAAACAACTGCTACCTGAGAAGCAAAAATGTGAACCTGAAGATGATGGCTCTATAGTTTTCAGGGATGGAAATTGTGCGGATAGCTCTGATTCCTTACAAGCCAACAAAAGTAGACCCTTTTGAGTCATCACTGGAATATCAGTGGTAATATAAAATCTAATCGCAGTATTTAACCAATTTTGATGTTATTGACATCCTAAACAGAATCCATGCTGTTTAGGAACCCATAAGCAAACTTATACTAGTATAGCTTTTCTATTAACTATTTCTCTCATATCATGTAATTTTTAAATTAATCACAAGTTACTTGTCTGGAAGGAAAACAAATGATTAGGTCAACCCAATTGCCTTTGGCTGAAGAGCATAATAAATTTATTCCCTGAGGTAGAGAGAGTGAGACAGGTCACGAGGGGTGACATGAGTAACTTCTTCACTGCATCAGCAACCACTGGGTTGGAGGCATAGTGATTATTCAGGAGAGCAGAAGCAGTCTCTAGCCCAGCTACCTTATAGAATCAGCATTACCTACTTTTGATGGTCAGCATCAAACTTTCCACGTATTAAATCCATGTGACCTCACAAGAATATTGTCTTTTGAAAATATGATTCTATTGGGATTTGCATTAAAATAAGAACCCATTTGCCTATGAAGAGATTATGATCTTTAATAATTTTGTTTTGACTATTAAATTCAATACATTTTTCTGTGTATTCTACTTGCTAGTAGGTATACACTTGCTGTTATTTAAGTAATACTTTGTGGTTATAAATCATCCAAAAAATTAACTAGTAATTCTTATTTTTAGATGTGACAAGCATTCACTAAAATCAATTAGAGATCCTTGTATTATTTCTTCTCTTTTATGCTAATAAAAATATACTGAGCTATATAGTTAAAATCCAGTGTGATTCTATTGTAAATTATTTATACTTTAAAATATTATTGCAAATCATTTTCTGGGTATGTAGTCATGCTATCTTGGGTTATAACACTGACAATTAAGTAAAGGTAGACTTTGTGATTAGAAAACTTTGGCAGGCAAGGCAACATTGAAAACACTTAGGTCATTTTTGCTATATGTAAAATTTTGACACACCATTAAGTAAAGCTATTACAATAACACAATAAAGCTCCCAAAGCTTCAAGGAAGCTAAAGAGAGCTTTGTGGACTTTACTCTTAATAATTCAAAATGTTAGTATGAGGAAGGCCTTATCCAGGCCATGAACATTCAAAATGAAGCAGAAGGTTGTGTAATTAACTAGCAATGTGCAGACCAGAGACTGTGGGTTCCTCTGTTTTAGGTAGTGAAGTTTGCTTTAACTTGAATTATATGGCCTTGACTAATTATCTACACTAATAAAAGAGAAACATGCAAATTGACTGTCCCTCTGCTACACCCACCAGCCAATCAGGAGCGAGTATGCAAATTAACCCAACAAAGATGGCAGCGGCCTCGGAGCTGGAGCGAGCAGGAGGCTTAGGTTGACCCCAGTGATGGAGGAAGACAAGCTTCCTGCTCACCCTGGCCACGGCTCAAGGAGTGGCTGGGAGCCTGGGTCACCGGGGGCGTGGCCAGCCTGAAAACAGCCCTCAGCCCCTCACCCAGGCTGGCCACGCCCCCCCCCCAGTGGGGACCCTCACCCCATGGGGGCATAGCCAGCCTGTAAACCACCACAGGCCCCTCGCCCAGGCTGCCCCACACCCCATTGGAACCTCCACCCTGATCCGGGACACCCTTCAGGGCAAACCAGCTGGCCCCCACCCATACACCAGGCCTCTATCTATATTAATAAAAGGGTAATATGCTAATTAGACTGGGAGACCTTCCAGGAGACCTTCCGGACGTTCTGGACAAAGCCATGGTGGCAGGGCCGAGGTAGAGGCAGTTAGAGGCCAAGAGGAGAACGCAGTTGTGGGTGATCAGGCTGGTGGGGAGGGGGTTGTTGTGGGTGATCAGGCTGGCAGGGGGGGTGGCAGTTAGGATTGAGCAGACCAGCAGGGAGGCCAGTTGGGGGCAAACAGGCCATCAGTGAGGGTCAGTTGAGAGTGATCAGGACACAGCAGGGGGGGGCAGTTTGGAGTGAGCAGGCCAGCAGGGGGGCAGTTGGGGGTGAGCAGACCAGTGGGGAGGGAAGATGGGGGTGAGCAGGCTGGCGAGGGGGGGCATTTGGGGGCGAGCAGACCAGTGATTGGGGGCAGTTGGGGTTGAGCAGGCCAGCAGGCAGAGTGGTTAGGGGCAATCAGGCAGACAGGCAGGTGAGCGGTTAGGAGCCAGCAGTCCTGGATTGCAAGAGGGATGTCTGATTGCCAGTTTAGGACTGTTCCCTGTAGACCGGCAGTAGGACATCCTTCGAGGGGTCCCAGATTGGAGAGGGTGCAGGCTTGGCTGAGGGACACCCCCCCCCCCCATGCATGAATTTTGTGCACTGGGCCATTAGTATGTTTATAATCATCAGCTAGTTGTCCACTAAAAATTTGGACTCTCTTTTCCACATTTGATATTGATAATGGGAGGAGGGTGCTAAGACAAGGTCCTCCTCCTTGCCTCCCAATGTGGCAAATGGAGTGTGACCAGCAGAAATGACCTGTGTCCTTCCCAGGATTCTATACTGCCCCCTTCTCCTCCCTTTCTAAGACAGAGGGAACCTGGACTCTGATTCACCATGGAGGTGATCACTTCTCACCAAGTAGGAACACCTGCATTAAATTATTATGTGAGCAAGCAACCAACTTCTACTGTACTAAGGCATTATAATTTTGGTGTTTTTGTTATTAGAGCTAGTGTTACTCTGATTAATATAGTATCTTTAGCAGGATGCTTATGTGATCCTCTCCTTTAATCTGTCCTATTTATCATCCATCAGTTGTCTTTTCATCTGTCCATTCAACAATATTCATTGAGTGTCTGTTATGTGCCAAGTGCTATGCTGGGTGTACAGCAATGAAAACATAAGCAGTATCTTCTGTTGTTTATGGTGTAAGGGGTGGATTCATTGGACTGGATAAGGGAAGGAGCAAGAGCAGAAAGGTGTTTTAAAAAGCCAGTAGTAAGTGTGATGAGTGGAAGAAGGCTGCTATGAGAGCATATATGCAGAGAACTGCATCCAATCTAGGGAGTCAGGAACTCCTTTCTGTGAAAGTGACCCTTAAGCTTAAGTCAGAAATTTGAGTAGGAATGAACCATACAATGGCTGAGAAGTGAGGGGTGGGAGTTGAGGTGGGAAGCCAAGGGTGAACATTCTAAGTAAAGACAGTTCCATGTGTGAAAGCCCTTAGACTGAGGAAGATATATGGCATTTAGCAACCAAAAGAAGATGATGGCTAACATTTATTTTGTTTTTAGTATTCTTTAGTAGACAAATAAATTAAAACACTAACATTTTCAAAGGTGTTGGACATGATGGCTTTTTCAAGTCAAACATTGGTTTCCTTGCCTAAAATAGGAAGCTGGTGAGTAGTTAGTATGGTCTCATTAGCTATGTCTTTCTTTTGCAAACTGTGCCATTGCTGTGTCAGATTAGGAACATGCCAACTCTTATGAACAGACTTTTAGCAGCTGTCCTTTGTTAGTATGACAATGATGCATCTCTCATAACCCAGCAGTATCTGTTTTAAATATTCTGTGCTAGTATTTTTCATATATATGTATCTCCACATCAGTACCAAAATTAGTCAGGTCATGTTGATTTCACTTTATTTTTTTTTTTTGTCTCTCTTTTATACTCTTTCTCCTCTTATTCCTTCTGAAAGTTATATATTCTTTGGATAAAATTACTATAGGTAAAAATATATATTGAATTCCTGCATTGCACACCTATAGGAGTTCATGAAGAACAAAATAAGTTAATGACGAACCATGAAAGCCAATATATCATCCAGTATTCAGTGTCTATGAGCCTTGGATAGCTGTGTACCAGAAATCTTTATTATATAAAAAACACTCCTACTTGAGACCGCCCCCCCCCCCCCCCCGCAACCCCCATTGACTTCCTTATGTATAAAAAAAGACATAGAATTGAAAGGGAAAGCAAATTAATTTTGCAAAAGTATATGTTGAACTATACTATAATTTTGAAACTTATAACAGCACAAAGCAACTGAAAGATTTGTCTCTTAAGAGAGTTAAGATGAGTTTTGTTAGACTTGGATTAGGTTTAGTTCATTGGGAGAGACAGGGTGATTACCTATCAGCCTAAGGGAGAATTACTTAGTAGAGAAGTGACCTTTATTTCAGTGTGGCTCTTTGTGTGTAACAAAAACAACAGGTATAACAGCCACCAGTAATTACATTCCTATTGTGTTCCAGGTCCTGTGAAATTTATTTTCTACAGCAAAGCAGGCTGTTTCTCAGCAGTGTTTTGATGTAGCCCGATCTGGAATAGTGACAAGATGAGGAGATCTGTTGCTTCTTTAGGTTTCTCTTACTGGGATTTGGTAGCTCAGCTTTCTCCTGATCTTCTTGGCTCTTGAACCAAGGTGTTATTCACTTGATTTTGGTTTTGGATTACCCACCTTGTGGGCTATGTGGCCTGGTCTCACCCCATAAGTTGGAGACAAGACTCTTGTTCTGGCTCCCGAGCCCCAGGACGCTGACTTATCTGGCCTCCAGCTCCTCATTTCAAACCTTGAAATTCCACTCACTCCCTTCCCTGCACTTGCCAGCCAGGGAACAGCAGCAGGCTGGTAAAATAGAGAGAACCGGCTTGGAGTCAAGGTGCTTAATCATTCCAGAATTCCACTTGTCATTTTAAAAAGCAAATAATAAGAGCCACTTTACCAGATTATTTTGAGGATTAAAGAAGTAATAATTGTAAATAGATCCAGCACATAGCAGGCACTCAATGAATTTTATTAGAATCACATGAAAGAAGTTTACCTTTTAAAAGTGCTTAGAACTATTGCCTGATCATATTACACTTTACACAAAGGTGAGCTATCCATCAAAGTTGAAGGGCTAAACAAGGTCTTTGAGGCTACCAAGTTCAACCCAGTTTTATTGTACTAGAAAATATTCTTTTGTTTAAATTTAACTATACCTTTTACTTCCCTGTTTTTCTCTGGTAATTATAGTAATGAAAATAGAGGCCCAGTGCACAAAATTTGTGCACTGGAAGGGGGGTGTCCCTCAGCCCAGCCTGTAGCCTTTCCAATCTGGGACCCCTCAGGGGATGTCCGACTGCCAGTTTAGGCCTGATCCCACCGGCAGTCGGACATCCCTCTCACAATCCGGGACTGCTGGCTCCCAACGGCTCACCTGCCTGCCTGCCTGATTGCCCCTAACCACTTCTGCCTGCCAGCCTGATCACCCCTAACCACACCCCTGCCAGCCTGATTGACACTTAACTGCTCCCCTGCCAGCCTAGTTGCCCTCAACTGCCCTCCCCAGCCAGCCTGGTTGCCCCTAACTGCCCTCCCCTGTCATCCTGGTCACCCCTAACTGCCCTCCCCTGCTGGCCTGGTCACCCCTAACTGCCCTCCCCTACAGGCCTGGTCCCCCCCACCCCTCCAACCATCCTCTCACCCCTGCAGGCCTGGTCATACCCAACTGCCCTCCTCTGTAGGCCTGGTCACCCCCAACTGCCCTCCCCTGCCAGCCTGGTCTCCCCTAACTGCCCTCCCCTGCAGGCCTAGTCCCCCCAACTGCCCTCCCTCCTCTGCTGGCCCGGTCACCCGCAACTGCCCTCCCCTGCAGGCCTGGTCCCCCCCAACTGTCCTCCCCTGCCGGCCTGCCCACTCCCCCAACTGCCCTCCCCTGTAGGCCTGTTCACCCCCAACTGCCCTCCCTCCCCTGCCAGCCTGGTCGCCCCCAACTACCCTCCCCTGCTGGCCTGGTCACCCCTAACTGCCCTCACCTGCTGGCCTGATTGCCCATAACTGCCCTCTCCTGCCGGCCATCTTGTGGTGTCCATCTTGTGACCACGTGGAGACGGCCATCTTTGTGAGGGTGTGATGGTCAATTTGCATATTACCTCTTTATTATATAGGATATTGATACTGTTGAATAGTGTGCATTTTACAGATAAATAATCTTACCAACTTATTACCCCTTTACTCACATCATTAATTATTAAAATCATATGGATTTCATGTAATTGCATAATAATTGCATAATATTTTACTTTATACTATGTCATATTTATAGTAAGTCCTCTTTTATTTAGACTAATGAGGTTGGAAGAACTGATGAATATTAATAAAAATTCTGATTAATGGCTCATTTGAAAAGCAGATTTTTTAGGCAATGATGTCATCAAGGTGGCAACATAAGTTGTTCTTGACTTCAGTCCCTCTTAAAAGAATAGCTAGCAATCATCTTTAGACAAAACACCATTGTGAAATATCCCAGAACAAGGGTGGGGGCACACAAATTGTGTCCACATTCAGAGGTGGTCAACCAGCAGGTCAGATACCTAAGACACAAAGTGCAGACATGTTACTTTGGCCAATTGTTGCTAGTTCTCATTGGGTCATCTAAGTCTAAATCCTCTGCTCTTTCAGGAAAACTCCTGCATTGTATATTTATTCTCCTTGTCATCATTATTCATGCAACTCTATTTTCAAATGGCATAACTCCATTAAGGATTATTTGAGCCTTCAGTGACTACTCTGGAGAGCATCTGATTGCAACAAAATTGTTCATTGAGAGGCACCTTAGAAAAGAAAGAATAAGATTTCTCAGGCCCAATGAGCAGTATTTTTATTTTTATGCAGAGGTTTCCAAATCAATTTTTTATAAACAAAATAACATCTTCAATAAGTTGTCCCTGAATTAGGTCATGGAAGTATAACCTTCAAATCCACAAATTAGACACAGAATTGAATCTTTGGAGGCTGAGTGTACATTCCCTCTCAGATGTCTCACTGGCAGTTATCTCTAAAATCCTTGCTGAGCACCCATAGCGGCTTTATATAGTTTGTACTCATTGTGAACACTCTTCCTTTCCCTGAACATAAATTTACAGCAAAAAACTAGATTCTGATGTAGATAAAAAAAAATATTTAGTGATGCAGAACAACATTGTTAATCAAAACATGTTGAAAAGAAAAAGGCAAGTTATAGGGATTCATATTTAGATATTACATTTACTCCCATAAAATAGTACTTGTTTAATGTTAAGTCATTCTTGAATAAATTATAAACTCCATTATTATAAATGATAATTGAGAAAGTGGCCTTTTGGTTCTGACAGTATATGTAAATTTAATTAAAATTTTATTTTATTTTTATTGTGATAAGATACTTGAGCTCTACCCTCAAATATTTTAAAGAGCCTAATACAGTATTGTCAAGTATTTCAAATCAAATTTTAGTTTAAAAATGGTTCCACAAAAATATTCTTTGGCCAAATCTAATGAACAATTTGACCAACTCACCGACAACTAATTAAACTAATTTCTCTAATAAGTCCTCCCCCCTCTCCTCCAGTTACCTCCCTATTTAGGAGATGACTTACCTAAGGAGAGGAAAGCACTCTCTCTCCTGCTAAAGACTATGCAAACTTATCCTGGACCCCTCACAAAATGACAACTGAGAGGATTTCTAAGTGTAACTAGATATTGTAGTCAGTGGGTGCCATTTTCCCCCTGAATTATGATACCTATTCATGAATTAATTAAGTCCTCAGTAAGAGACTCTCTTCTCTTGGAGCCCAAATATGAACAGGTCTGGAATCAGAAGGCGGCTCTTCAACAATCTCCTTCCCTAGGGATCTGTACGTTTCTTATGGCTGCCATAGCAAGGTACCATAACTGGATGGCTTAAAACAACAGAAATTTATTGTCTCAGAATTCTGAAGCTAGAAGTCTGAAATCAAGGTGTTGGCAGGGTCATGTTCCCTCTGAAGCCTGTAGGGGAGAATCCTTCCTTGCCTCTTCCTGGCCTCTGGTGTTTGACAGCAATCCCTGGCATTCCTTGGCTTGTCAATGCACTGCTCCAATCTCTGCCTCCATTGTCACATGGGATCATGTTCTCATCAGTCATATTGGATTAAGGGCTCACTCTACTCTAGTATTACCTCATCTTAACTAATTACATCTGCCACAACCTGATTTCAAAATAAGGTTGCATTCTGAACTATGGGGATTAATACTTCAACGTGCCTTTTTAGGGGTGGGGACACAATTTAACCCATAACAGCATTTCTAATTACAAACAGCACTTTGTCTATTTATAAATGAATGATATGGATAAACCCTGTCGTTTTAACTCAACATGATGGAAACCATCAAAATCATAACTTATTTTAGCCTCAATCTTGACCTGGTTACAAAGGACCCCTGGTTTTAAGGCAATAGCTAGCACTGAAAAATTTGTTGATGCTTCTGCTGAGCTAGCCCTTGGTTCCCTGCTCTGTTCCTCATATAGTGTGGACATTACTATGGTCTGAAAATACACAATAATTTTCAGATAAGCAATTAACCTCTTATGAGATTTGTTACTTTCAACCTCTCACATTATTATTCACTGTTGTGATACCATGAATATTACCACTTTCCTGCCTCTATCAGAAGAAGGGGAACTGCACAATTGTATGACCTCAGTGAGGGAACTTTATGTAACTCACTCAGATTTATTAGAGTCTCCTATGGAGAACCCTGACCTAATGTTATTTGTTGATGGATCCATCCTACCTTAAAACTGGAACTGGAGGTATGAAGCAGGATATATGGTCATTAATTTAAGCTCTCCTTTAGAAAATAGTCCTCAATTTGAAGTAAAATCAGATCAAGTGGCAGAATTTATCGTATTCTGGAGCTTTTGAACTATTCAAACACTAGAGAGTAATCATTTATACAAATAGTAGGCAAGTTTTTGGTATAGTACATGACTTTGGAATACTTTAGAAATGAAGGGAATTTCTCACTTCTTCTGGAAACCTAATTGAAAATAAATAACAATTAAGGAACTTTAAATGCACTCTTACTTTCTAAAGAGATGTCTATTGTAAATGTTGAGGTCTAGCATGGATGGAACTGGAGATTATTAGGCTAAGTGAAATAAGCCAGTCATAAAAAGACATATATCACATGATCTCACTTATATGTGGAATCTAATGAACAAAATAAATTGATGAACAAAACAGAACCAGAATCATGGATACATGCAACAGAATGTCAGATATCAGGGGACTGGATAAAATAAGATGAAGAGATTAGCCAAAGAACATATATGCATATCCCATAGACACAAAAAACAGAATAGTGAAGGTCAGGAGGGGTGGACACGGACTGGGTGGAAGTGGGCACAGGTAGAGGTGGGGGACATCTGAAACAGAAGATTCTCAGAGATCATCTACAAACTCTTGATCTTCAGATGTAGACCACTGGCCCAAGCTCTTCGGAATAAGCCAGTGGTCAGCAAACTGAGGCTCGCGAGCCACATGTGGCTCTTTGGCCCCTTGAGTGTGGCTCTTCCACAAAATACCATGTGCGAGCACGCACATACAGTATGATTGAAACTTCGTGGCCCATGCGCAGAAGTCGATTTTCAGCTCTCAAAAGAAATTTCAATCGTTGTACTGTTGATATTTGGCTCTGTTGACTAATGAGTTTGCCGACCACTGGAATAAGCCAATGGTCTCAGAGACTAGACAGATTCACCCAAGATGCTGGACCAGAATCGCTAAATAATTCCTGTTTTTTGCTTCCCACTGTTTCCTTATAATCATCCTCATTTTCTATAAATCCTTGGTTTTCAACCACCTATAATAGTTCCTTTTCTCTTTTCTTTCCTCTTTGCGATTACTGTTATATCAAAACAGAGTCATTCTAATGCCACTATTAGGTTATCTCAAAAAATATCAATGGCTTAGATATTACTGACTCCTGGGCATTTCAGCCATCACTGGACCCTCATGATAAAACCTCTGGTAAATTGTGGTTTCATCAAAAGGGATAATAGGGAATTATAACTAATGACATTTCCACTTGCACCTTAAACATGAACAAGTGACCTTAAACAAATCAACCTGCATCTTTGCTATGTCTTTCTAGAAAAAGGAACAATTATTATAATCTGCTGATAAAAACCAAGTTTATTCTAAATTTGGACTCAACATCCTTTATAAAATGGCGATCAAATACTTGCCACCCATAAGAGACTAACAGAAATTCAAATATGTAACACAACTAATCTTGATTTGGACTTCCTTTGCCAAGAAGCACTTCTTTTTTTTTCTGGTTCTCCATGTGTCCCTACTAGATACCACTTCCTTTGTGTCAAGAACATCTGGTATTGTTTGCCTCAGACTAGCACTTTATACACTTTAGAAATAGTATTCTGAGACTTGTCTGTGCACAGAACCCAATTCCATAAATCACCAACTGGAAATTCTGATTCAGACACAAGCTCCAAAACAATGCCACACTTGATTATTTAGGTATTCCACCTGGGATATTACTGACTCATTGTTTATGAAAACAATCAGAGCAGTGTTCCCACCTGTGGGAATCATAAAAATGGAAAAGATGGTAAAAAACTTATCACTAACCTTGGCAGAAGTTATTAATGATACCACCTCTGATGCAGATGAAATATAGATCAGTCTCAACTCGTTGGCATGAGTAATGATAGACAACCACATTACTCTGAAATTCTTCTTGCTGGGTAGTCATGGTGGCTTCTACTTGTATCAACGGTAGAACATAGCAGAGCAAGATATACATAACCATTAATAATGAAAACAAAACTACTTGTCTCTCTAAGGTTGATCCTCATGTTCTACAGAATTTGTTGTTGGCCTGTGTTGACTGATTGGAACTCCTGTTTTCATTCATTTTATAGAAATGATTAACTGTTCTTGTTTTGGTCATAATGGTTATTATGTTGGTCTGTTGCATTCTGCCCAGAATGACCACTCTCTCATCAGATGATCATGCTGGTTATATAAGAAAAAAGTCAAGACAATCTTGCTAGGCAGTTGGTTACAAAGGTGGCTGAACAATCCCTGAGCAATAAGCAATGGTTGGATCTCTAGCCTTTTATGAACCGGTTAACCTCTCACAAGTAATATACTGACCAAAAAGGGAGATGAGAGAGTGAATATACAAACCAATAGTGGCCAGACCATATCATATATGTCAATAGTACAAATAGCCTGGGATGTCAAGCCACAACCTCTGCAGCAATTGTCCCACAATGGACAGGGCATGATCAGTCATTGCAAACCTCTCTCTCTCTCTCTCTCTCTCTCTCTCTCTCTCTCTCTCTCTCTCTCTCTCTCTCTCTCTCTCTCCTCTGTTTCCAACTCAGGATCAACAAGAGCAAGCCAGATATGCTCTCTAAACCAATTACATTTGATGCCTTGCTTTTATTTTACTTTTTCCTCTTTCAGCATCCCAATGCCAACAATTTCCAATCAGGTCATAACTGAAGCTTTCCCTCTTTTTTCACTATCAAGCTTTCTCACTTCTCTGTCCATCTCTGGGTCTCCGTGAAATTCAAGTGATGGTGTCTGGCTTCCTTGCTGTAGTTAACTCTGAATATATAAACAGCCTTGTTTGTTCTGATTTCAGCAGTCTTCCTTTATTTCTACAGTTACCAATCAATGACTTACTTTTGTTTTAGGACAGTGGTTCTCAACCTTTCTAATGCTGCGACCCTTTAATACAGTTCCTCATGTTGTGGTGACCCCCAACCATAAAATTATTTTCGTTGCTACTTCATAACTGTAATTTTGCTACTGTTATGAATCGTAATGTAAATATCTGTGTTTTCCGATGGTCTTAGGCGACCCTGCTAGCGGTTTTCAACCTGTGGGTTGCGACCCACAGGTTGAGAACTGCTGCTATAGAGTAGCAAAATTACAGTTATGAAGTAGCAACGAAAATAATTTTATGATTGGGGGTCACCACAACATGAGGAACTGTATTAAAGGGTCGCAGCATTAGAAAGGTTGAGAACCACTGTTTTAGGATATCTGTAACAATGGGCATGACAGTAAAATTATAAAGTCAGTCTCAGACAAGAAAGGTCACTATGAGGATAGTGAAGGGAGGTTCTTTTGTTAAAAGGAAGGACAAATGGTTTCTGAAAATTTACTTAGTAATCTTCTGGAAAATATGAAGGGGAAGAAAATAAGAAATTCACTTGGCTTTGTAAAACGACATAATGGTCTGGATGGAGTCCTTATTTTTTACAAGAAGAAGAGAAAGAAAAAAAAAACATTTAGTGCTTTGTATCTGAGAGCAATCTTCTTACCCAGGTTATAAAAGCACTTTGCAAAAATCATCTAGTGTCAAGTATTATAAATCCTTTTTCAAAAATGAGAAGTGGGATTTTTCCCCAGGAGAGTAGAATACAGATTCTGTACTTTCCCATTAAATATTCTAATAATTATTTCAGTGCCATCTTTTTCCATAAATTAGTCTGCATGGAAGGCTTTTATATATTGAGTATGCTATGCAAACTCCGCACAATGAAAAGAAACCCAATAAACAGTTTTTGACTTTTAAATTTAGGCTGTTTCTCCTACTATGTTCAGCAGGCTGGCACTGGGGTTACATATTTATGTGGAGTGATTTTATGGCTTGAAGTAATTCTCGCACCTCAGATCTACTTTGTCAACAACACTTTCTATCATCTTGAATTTATTCTTCTTGCCTTGATTCTATAAATAAAGAAAAAGAAAACCATGCCTTAATCTTCATTTTTCTGCTTTAGTCTGGAAGAGTGCTTTAATATTATAACCATGGCCTATAAATCTAATTCTTGGAAGCAAAGGTTTATTGCTGTAGACGTTATTGGTATGGAAAACATGATTTAGCTGTTTGAAATGCAAGTTGCTATATATTATTTTTAAATCACAATTTACTACTAATAAAATTATTCTTAATTTTCTAGAATACCGCCAGTGTTAGCTGAATATTCCAAAAGGACGCTGTTAACAATAACAGCAAGTGTATGCCTGGTGGGTTTTTGTTGTTGTTTAGCAGAGACGTGGTTTAACAAAGCTTTAAAATTCCAAGGAGGTTAGTAGTAGAACATTTCCTGATTTTTTAAAGTTGTCTTTCCTGTGCAGTCTTGGTTTCCTCCTAGTTAAAATAGGAAACTAGGCTTTGGACACTCCGACTTACTAAACATTACAGACCAGTTAAATCTGATTTAAAAACTTTTTTTTTTTTTGCCTATGATTTCTGCTTGCTGTAGGTGTTGCTGGCTGTCTGCCTTACAGAGATGACATAAGAATTAATTACCTACGTAGCACTGCACTGTGGAGACTAAGCTTGTCAACCTGGTCATTATTTTTTCCTATAATCTTTGCGAAGACCTATATTATTTCATAGGGATTTCATTTCCCCTGTGTTTTGCCTTCTCTCAGTAACTGCAGCATTGCCATTCCAGTTTATTATTCATATTTTTCAAGAGTAGAACATGACATGTAAATATGAGCCTCTTTCCTATTATAGGTCTTTGAACATGAAATTTAAAATTTCATCTCCTGCTTTTTGAAACTCTTCTCACACCATCAAGAAACTATCTGATCTTCTTGACTAATAAAATTGAACTGTTTTTAATGCATGTTTTTTTTTTACCTATTCATTTAACAAGTACTTATTGACCACTTTCTACATATCGTACACTATAGAAAATTAAGAATCACTATAGTAGTAGCAAATTATGATTTAAAAAATACTGTATAGCAATTTGTATTTCATGCACCTAAATTATTTTTTCCACACATACACTGACATATAGTAAGTGGGACATATATATATTCATGCATACATTGCAGATGGCAGCAGGGATCTCTTTTCCTTGGAGATTTAAGAAAAATTATTCAGATGCTTATTACTCATGCAAGAGAAACTCATCATCTTTGGTATGATTTCGTAATTGTTGTTTTGATTTTATGGGTTTACATTCTTAAGGTCATCTCATCCAATTTTCTGATGACTCCAATGACTTGATTTTCCTTGTATCCTGCCTTCCATGCCTATTCTATTTTCTATGCCCTGAGCATATTCAGGTGTGGATTTTAGCCCCTTCAATGACCCAATCATACTTTGGAGGTCACAGGCATGGGGGACTATGAACTTATTTTGTTAAATAGAGGATTGTCTACAGAGAAACTTGGCCACTGCTCTAGGTACAGAAGTGCCTACAGTTGGCTTTGGTTTTAAAGAGCAGTGTAGTTTCTTCTCCCCTTACATGTGTACCATAAACAATGCATTGTGACAGGAATCACTATGGAGACCTAGACAGCGCATGATCTATTCTGTCTGAGGAGAGCTGGGAAAGGCAAGAAAGCATCACAAAGATGAGATTGGACTGATTTTAAAGCAATGAGAATGAGTTTACCAGTCATAAAATTGGGTGAAAGTACCAGAAAATTATTTATTCTATGCTACTATATAAATAGTAGAGGCCTGATGCACCCAATTCTTGTAAGAGTAGGCCCTCGCAGCCCCGGCTTCTGTCCAGATGGCCATTTAAAGTTCGGCAGTTTGGTCGATTTGCATATTACACTTTTATTATTATAGATTGGTATAATTAGGGGAAACTATTACTTATAGTAGTGTAATAAATTATTTTTCACTCATATTTAAAAATATGTTGTTATCCTTTCTCAACTCACCCTCTTATCATGTAACCTTTTCAAATCTTATTATCATTGAATCGAATATATTTTATTCCAACCTCTGATCCTTTTCTGCTTCTACTAGTCTTTGGACCCTTTCCTGTCTTCCCCGGCCTCCTATCCTATTCTCTGTTATTTTAACTATGTTCTCTTTAACAGGCTCAACTGAGTCACTGTCTTCACCAGTATTTTACACAGTTTGCCAATTCTCAACTCTGGATAATCCCAGTTTTTCCTGTTACTGCCGCTTCTTTCTTATTATCTCCAGAGAAAATTATAAAATGAGAACTGAATCCAAAACAATTTCTGGTCCCTATGCTAAATAATAACTGGGCATACTTTCCTGTCCCTATGTTGCATAACTCTGAGAATAAACACAAAATAACTTTACCTCTTGTTTCAGGAAGTACTATTCACTCCTGAGAAATAAGACAGGTTGGTCAAGATTTGCTTTAAGACCTTTGCCCCACTGTGTGTGCCATTCCAAAGTTATTGTGTCATAACTGCATAATCTCAATCTGCCTAAAAATAACCCAGCAGCTCTAAGTCCTATAAATGTCCTCCTCTGACTTTCCTTTTCCAAGATGCTACTAAGGCTCTATCCAGGTGCTCTTCTCTCTTATTGGATCCTAATAAACTGAGCTTGATAAATGCATTTTCCTGGTGGCTTGTCGGGGCGTCAACAAGAATCATTCCTATTTGATGTCCTATAGCTTCATGCTATAATTTCAACTGCATTCTCTCCACTGTCCAATAATCCTTTCATTCATTGATTACTCTTTTTAAATTTTTGTCTCTGGATACCAATAGCAACACTATATTCCGCAGTTTCAGCAAATAACCTAAGTCCATCTTCTCTGTCCTTAAGAAGATAGGAAATGAGCTATAAGAACAGTTCAATGTGGTCTTGTACTATCTTCTCAATTGGTTCTATAGCTCTTGTGGTCTTCACCTCACTGCTGTTCTTTATTCTCTTTCTTACTCATTTTTTGCCATTTGTCCCTTAAATAAAATGTTCCACAACATTGTCTTTTCTTTGCTATCTTCTCTTTGAGGCCAGTCTCATTCAGTTTCATAGTTTTGGCAATAATCTCTATGCAGATAATTTTATTAATTGGCTTTGCTACTCTAACCTCTTATATGAACCTCAGATGTAAAACTGTGACAAGAATGAACCTCAGTTTCAACATAATTCATGATCTTTTCCTCTCCTACATCTGTTCTTTCTCTTATATTTCCCATCTCAGTTCATGACTTTCCTAATGACCATTCTCTGCCAAGGAAAACAAACAAATTTAAAAAATTAAAATAAGGAATATCAACTTGTAGCAAGATTTTTGGTTCAGTGGAGCTCCTTTTTTCCTGGCAAACATAAAGTGGAGTCACAAATTTTCTTGCTCTACCATTCAGTTGTGCAAATAAAATATAGTTCATTTTCTACTTTGGATCAGAAGGAATGAGAGCTAATACTTAGATGTATGTCTCTAAGCTTAAAAGCTGACTTGCTTCTTTTGACAAAATCATAGATGTCTACATGTCTTTTTTCTGACACATTCCATTCCTCAGTCTCCTCATTTATGAAGTACAGAAGGAGAGACACAATAGATTAACATCATGATAACACTGTCCAGGAAGGCTGACTGCCTCCTAACCTCATCCCTCCTGTTGGAGGGATGAGGTTAGTTAGGAATTAGTTTTATGTCTACAGATGGTAACTGGTGCACGAATACATTAGGCATGGAGGGAAACCAGGTTAGAAACCTACTATTGCTGTGTTTTTTGATGAGGACATTGAGGGTGGGGAGGAACTGTATCTCATTCAACAATGGCTCTGGGGCTGTATCATGAAGTTGGGCTGCTGAGTTTTAACTTGGTTCTTTCTTTCTTTCTTTCTTTCTTTCTTTCTTTCTTTCTTTCTTTCTTTCTTTCTTTCTTTCTTTCTTTCTTTCTTTCTTTTTCTTTATTGATTAAGAACCAAAGACTGGAATGCTGGCTTAGACCCTTTCTGGATCTCTTTAAGCCCTCTGTGTTATCATTTATCTACTCTCTTGGAATCATGTGACTGTTAACAGGGGGCCACACTAAACTTTGGTCTTCTCCAGAATACCAAATAGAACATGGTACAGAAATCCTTTAGCTCTCGCCTTTCCTATTAAATTATATAATTGAACTACTATAGGTCTTCTTCCTGGGCTATTGTAGGGCCACGTGCTTACCTCCATGCATTCTCCTTCTCACATAGCCCTGGACTGGGGCTGAATAGACCTTCTCTCACTCCTCTTTCCATCCCTATGCCTATTTTTAAAGTGGGATGCACTCTCCCCACCCTTCCCCAGAGATATAATGAGAGAATGGTTACTAGAAAACATGCTTTATGGGGGAAACACATTCACATAAGTTTAATACATTCAGAGTATTATTCCTGCTACCACAAAAGTTATTTATATTGTTAGAAAAAATATATTCTGTGACACTTGTTTAAGATGGTAAGGCAGACTTTATTCAAGACCCTCATAATAGGTATACAGAGCATTGTAATGGGTTTTTACAATGGAAGAGACAGATTGGGTTCAACTCTGAATATAGTATGGACAAGTGGGAATTTATAGCTAAGGAGGTGGGTATGGTCAGTAGATGGAAAATGACGAAGAGGAAACATTAGGGGTTAGGAAGGGGGAGGTGATTCTGATCAAACCAAACCTGATAGGATTCTTACTGAAGACAGGCCACACATCACCTGGGCAGTGGGGGTGGGGTGGGGTGGGAGGAGGATAAGTAACCTATCAGGTATGAAAGGTGGAGGGTCCTGGTTAAACTAACTTTAGCAGGGTTCTTGCTAAAACTAGATTTTACAGGGAGGTGCATAGGTGGGCCTGGGAGAAGTTTCAGTTTAAGCAAAGAACCTTTGTCAATTTATGCAAGTTTTCTGGGCAGGGGAGTGACAAATCTGCAAAGGGATCCTGGGGGTATTCTAGCAGCAAAAGGATTGAGGCCAATTCATTCAGCCTGAATTCTAAGTTATGGATATTTGTAAAGGTAGAAGGAAAGTTTCTGACCAAGACTTAGTGGTAGAGAAAGGCGATTAGGACAGAAGTGGTGCCAATGGAGAAAAAGAAGCCGGTTCTTTACCAACATGTGTGACTGAAGAGAAATGTGGTCTGGGACTCTGAGAGGCAAAAACTGGACAGGTCCCAACCCAGGCTTCTGGTGTGCAGGTGCTTGGGAAGCTGTAAGGCCTGGGAGTCTGGGCCCCACGTTTCATGGTGGAAAAAAAGATGACACCATCCTCCCTCATACCTGGAAGCTTCCCTGTGACGTGGGTCAGCCCCTGTGGCAGTGCCTGAGACGGGAGGCAGAGGATCTCTTGACTTCTTGACTACTGGCTCAAATGCTGTTCCCCCAATTTGGAGGCTGAGGGGTCCATTCTAAAATAACAGTGTCTTGGGACATTTTTAATTTCTGGTTTTGGTTGCCAATTGGGAGTAAACAGGGTTGGTTTCTTGGACATAAGAAAGCCCCTGGGAATTTCTGGGGATTACCAAGGAAGGAGACAAAGATGTGCTCCTAAAGGGTGAGATGAGTGTTTGGGATATTTAATTACAACATACATGGTATGACAATATGCTGTGTTCCCAGCTAGTGAAATAGGTCATTTCAGGTGCACTGTCACTCACCGAGGCCTCCTGCTTCCCCTGACTCAGTGATGTTCAAATGTACCTCTAGTCACTGATGTTGCTGCCCACTTCGGTCCTTCCTGTTCTCCATCTCTGTCATTTCAGTAGCCACGGAACTGGTCTCTGTCTCTAAAGTTTTGCCTTTGTAATCCACTATCCATAGTATCAAAGGCGTTACCTTCCCAGGGCATAGGAAGGAGCCTGTGTTCATCGTTACTGCCCATTATAATGTAACAATGTCTAACTTTCTCAGTGTTAGTCAAGACCTTCCATGCTCAGACCACGGCTCATTTCCCAGCCTCAGCACACATTGCATCTCTGCTTGTATTGCCTCTGCCCACGCACTGTTTCCTTCAAATACTCTTGGTCACTCTCTTTGCCTCCCCCACCCGCCCCGCCAAATATGCCCCGACATGAAGACCTCCGTTCTCATACCTCATCAAATTCACTTTTTTTCTAGTTTTACCTAGTACCAATAATACATGAGTGATGTGCGTCTATGGTATCCTGCACCTCTCATATAGCGTTTCTTTAATTCTACTTTCCGTGTACTAGTATGGACGTTGATGACTGCCTCCCTTCTGAGGCTCTAAATTCTTTGAGGGAAGATTCTGTCTGAATCATTCTTGGGTATCCAACGTGGTCTATATTGTGTCGATTGTACAGTAGGTACTCACAAATTTTTCATGTTTTACAAATTTATCTTTATGGTTGAAAGTGTTAACGATGTGCCCTCTTTTTCCCCATTGATCTCCTCCTCCCACACCAGCCCTCCCCCAGACTTTCACCACACTATTGTCTGTGCCCATGGGTTATGTGTATGAGCATATAAGTTCTTTTTTTAATATTTCTTTATTGATTTCAGAGAGGAAGGAAGAGGGAGAGAGAGATAGAAACATCAATGATGAGAGGGACTCATTGATCAGCTGTCTCCTGCATGCCCCCTACTGGGGATCGAGCCTGCATCCCGGGCACTGGCCGGAATTGAACCCATGAGCCCTCAGTCCACAGGCCAACGCTCTAACCACTGAGCAAACTGGCTAGGGCTGCATATAAGTTCTTTGGTTAATCTTTCCCCATCTACCCACCCACCACCCCCTTCCCTCTGAAATTCATCAGTCTGTTCCACGTTTCCATATCTCTGGATCTATTCTGTTCATCAGTTTATTTTGTTCATTAGATTCCACATATGGGTACTCACACACTTTAAAGTGAATTTAATTGAATGGGAAGACATAATGCATGACTGGAATTGATGAAGAGATTTGGAAGGGGCAGATAGACAGGAACAAGTGAAGATGTTAAGATACCAGGTCATCTGGAACAGAATGTGTACAGTCATGCATTTCACCTCGTGGAGCAGCGAGAGACAGAGGTGGGCAATAAGAAGCTTTCTTCATCTCAGCTACCCAGTGCTTCCACCACTGGCCACTTTCTCTTGGTCTTCTGAGAACTAATTGCACAACCTTGGCCTATGGCTCATCAGTTTCTCACAGATGCTCAATAGAGGAGAGAAGATATATTGTGCTCAACTCGGGGGTAAAAGGACATAAAGCAGCTTGTTTTGCTGTCACTCACCCAGAAAGAGTTTCCACAGGAGTCTAAATCTGTGAAATAAAATTTAATCATTTGTTGCCCCCACATCTGATATAACTGATTTGTTCTGTTCAGGTTGCTTTCTGGCCATCTGTCACTGTCATCCATTCTCTGGCATGAAGAAATCTCTGCAGCCAGGCACTCTCTGCTGTCCTGTCCTGTCTTGCTCCCTGAGCCTGGGGATCCTAGACTGGCACTGACATTTGGGTTCCCTGAGAACAATGCCGCCAAAATCAGCAATAGAGCTTAGGGAATCTGCCAGGCTCAATAGCCCTTTCTGTTGGACAGCTTGATCAGTCACAAGTTTGTCACTCATCTGATGACTGGTACCTGCTAATGGAATTCTTGGGATTTTAGAAATGTGATTGTTACCTAAATACAAGTTGAAAAGGCCAATGTCCTTGGGTCAGGCTGTCAAATTTTATTATAAAAATATGACCTATGCAGTTTCTGATGTGGTGGGGGGAATGGAGTACTGAGGGACTACAGGGTTTTTCCTGCATTACCATCTTTCTCTTATTCTAAAGCTCACGATAAAGGTAATAATATATTTTTACATAGAAAAAAAATAAATGTACCCATTAATTGCAAGGTGTACCTTGATTTCAGAAGCTTTTAACTGATACTGATAGGAAAACCAAAATAAGGCAATATAAAGACTTCAGGGGCCCTGGCCAGGTAGCTCATTTGGTTGGGGTATTGTCCTGGTATGCCACGGTTACGGTTCGTTCCCTGGTCAGGGCACATACAGGAGTCAGCCAATGAATGCATCAATAAGTGGAACGACAAATCATTATTTCTCTTTCTCTTCCTCTCTCCAAAATCAATCAATAAAAACAAATCTTTTTTTTTTTTAAAGGACTTCATAGGTATGGAATGATTACTTGAGCCAGGCAGGACTCATGGAATATGATGAGAAAACAACTGAATTTATCTTCTGGGCAATGTATTCAAGCCTACTTTAAAGTTTTTAGAATGACTCTTTTCCATCCACTTAAATGCAACTTAAATGAAGGCCTATAGATTTTCTGATTACCATTTTGTTCCAAAATTCAGTCTAAGTTCTGGACTTAATATGTTCAAATCAAGTGAGGAGACTGAAGATTAGGTGGTCCCATTACCTAGAATCTTTGCGTGAAGTCCATTTAGCAAAAGGAAGGCAATTATTTCATTTGATTGCTATGACTCCTTCCTTTCCCCCTAAAGAGCTAGGGGGAACCTTCTAGATTTTTTCTGCTGAGGTCTCCTTGGACCTTCAGATACTTTTTGTAGACAAGATCTAAGAAAAATTCACATTGGCTTTCTTATGCCTGAGCTACATCTAATCTATGGGAAACACTCATGCTTTTTTTCACCCTAACAAGTGCTGGGAACACAGGCCCATCCCAACACACCTTCAATTCTCTATCAGAGCTGTAAACAGCTGTGGTCTCATGTCCCTTACATTTGTCAGCTGTGATTCATATAGCTGTCCACATAGCTCACTCAGAGTGGTTCCTGACTTGAGATCAGGAGAAGCTGGCTTTTACTTATCCCCCATGAGATGGAAGCTTATAGCACAGTATTCTGAATAGCACAGACTTCCAATATCCCATACTTTTCTCAACCTCTTTTTATAAGCTAGAGCTAATGATCAGCTAAGGATAACAAAACTAGTTTTCAGAATTGCCTTTTCAGACTCAATGATGGTACACTGTGGTAGTGGTGTATATTATTTATGGTTTTGGCGACCTCAGTTGAATTAAGACTAAAACATTTGATTTTAACATATAATTCCATTCTTAGATCTCACAGCTATATATTCAAATTTATCAAACTACTTTTTCCTGGTTATAGAGATCACCAGTATATATCACCACTGTTATGGATACTCTTATACTGTAATTTATAATAAGATGTCTATTTTTTATTTTCATCCTGGTTCCTAAGTAATGAGCCATAGAGTATTTTTGTTGCATTACTGAGGTGACTTTTGGCATTCACCTAAGGTTGGGGGGTGGGGGTAGTTGCCAGGAGAACCAGCTATGTGATTAAAAGTCTGTAACTTTCTGTTTCACCCTCCTGACAGGAAGCTAAAACAATTGCCAGTGGCCAATTAGTTATAGCAATCATACTTATGTAATGAAACCCCTATAAAAACCCAAAAGGACAGGGTTTGCAGAGCTTGGAGTTGGTGAACATGGAAATTTGGGTAAGCTTGGAGAGAGCATTGAGCTCCATAAAATTTCCCCATACCTTGCTCTGCACATCTTTTCCGCCTGGCTGTTCCTAAGTTATATCCTTCTATAATAAACTGGTAATCTAGTAAGTAAAATGTTTCTCTGAGCTCTATGAACTGATCTAGCAAATTAATCAAACCCAAGGAGGGGGTTATTGGAACCTCTAATCTACAGCCTGTTGGCCAGAGGCACATGTAACAACTTGTGCTTCACATGCAATTGGCATCTGAAGAGGAGGGCAGTCTTGTGTCACTGAGCAGGTAACCTGTGGAATCTGATACTATCTTCAAGTACATAGTATAAGAATTGAGTTGAATTGTAGGACACCCAGCTAATGTAAGAGAATTGCTTGGTGGTATGCAGAAAACCCCCACTCATTGGAATTGAGTATCAGTTACAAAAGAGAGAAACCCAGCTCACATTGGCTTGCCAAAATGTGGGGTATATTAACTCAAAGGACAGGACAGTCCACAAGTAGGAGTAGCAGGATCCAGGTACTGAGATGAAGAAGTAAGGACTTATTCATTATTTCCTTTTGCCCCATCCACATCTTATGTTAAAGTAAAAAAAAAAAAAAATTAAAATAGAATCATGACTTTCAGGCAAATATTAAATGAACCCTTGTCAAAGACTTTATGAGAGAACTGTAAAGATATTAAAACTGGACCAAAAATCATTTGAGAAGCTAAGCATTTATAAGCAACCCAATAAAAGCATACTAAAATAAGATTACTGGATGAATATATAAACTGGTTACTATCCAAGAGAGTAATGGACTGGAACCTTTGGGGTAATCTGTTTCATTGGACAGACGTTATTTGCATCCCTACCAGACAAATATCTACAAGTTAACATGGGACTTCACTACTTCTGGATCTTTGATCAATAGTGAAGTGAATTCATCTAAATTCATTTCCCTAGATAATTCTTGGGAGGCCTTCATCCCTGAAAGGATATGTTAACCAACTCTTTACCTTATCTCCAAATTTTGCATACCTTTTTTTCAACTCTTGGCTCTATTTCCTTCTATATTCATTTCTTTCTGAGGCAAACTTTTACCATTACCGATTTCTGGCAGCGTTAGGCTTCCATTTTCCTTACTGTTTGTAATCCTAGTAAAAAAGAATGTCACTTTTCCAAATATTCCATAGAAGTCCTGTATTTTCTTTTCATGGCTTGACTTTGGCTATGGGCCAGTCTATGCTACATTCACAAAGGCCAAAAGGATGAAACATATCAATTAGCTCTTCCTGGAATTCTTGCTCACCCCCAGAGCTGGGAAATGGGTCAATTGCTTCCAAACTACAAAGACTGAGAGTGAAGTAGGGGTGGTTTCCTGAAGAAACATTAGGCTTCTCTTACTTGAAGAAGGGCAAATGCATAGTGCAATCAAGAGCAATATTTGTGCACCACGCTTGTGCTCACTCAGGCCCTCCAGCCTCTGTCAAAGTCTTTCAGAGGTTAATGGCAATCCTTGGAGATATAACAGCTCATGAATACCATGCTCATGCCAGGAACTGCCAAGTGCTGGGAGCCCTGTACTGGGTACTGCCAGGATATCCTACTGGTACAACTGTTGCTCTGTGGGACCCTGCCCTCTCTGTGTGCAGCTGTGCCTCCTCCGAGCACCAGTGTGAAAATACTAGAGGCCTTAGTGCCAGGATTTTGCACTGGCTCTAGTAAAGTAAAGAAATGCCCACTCTCCTTTTGTGACAGAATTTGTTATAGGGGTCACACAACGCTGTGTTTTGACCCTATATTTTTTAGTGACCCTGGCCTTTCAGTTTTTAATAATGTATTATTAATCAATTTATTAGCTCTCCATTGAACTTAGACAAGGAATTAGGAGACAAATAACACTGTTACACATTCAAAATAATCACTTTTCTCTCAACTGAGGCTTTAGTTTCTGTCCGGCTCCTGGAGTCTGGCTTCTCCTTCTTTAGGGATATGTTCTCCCAGGAAGCATCTGGGTGCTCCTGCCAAGGCCAGCAGGCCGGCTGCCACAGAAGTCGGCCGACTGTGCCCAGACATGTCCACATATCCTCTGGCCTCAAGCTTGTAGCCCAGCTTCCAATAACAGGGTCAACCAGTATCATAACAAAAAAGCAGCTATGTATTCAGATCTCTATCATTTGGCTGATATAGCAACCAAGGTTGAAAGAGGTAAAATAATTTGGCCAAGACCATCCAGCTCTTTAGTAACAGGACTAAGGCAAATCTCAGACTTCCTGACATCTTGACAACTACTCTTTCTATTTCAGATTTCTGCCAGTCCTTACCACACCATGGTACCCTGAAATTATATAGAGAGAATATTATGTTCAGAAAATTATTTCCTGGTTGAGAATCAAGTACCTTTATATACACCACACATTTAAAAGAAGTCAGTAGACTTTAATTCAGAACTATCCCCTATATGTCTACAAGTCCTAGATGATAATGCCATCAATTTAAAAAAATTTCATAAGAGAAGAAAATATTTGTTCTCTTTCCCCTTTCTTCTCCCTATTCCAATTACATTATGGACATTCCCAATAGTTCCCTTCAGATCTGAGGTGAAGGTTGGAAGATTCGGAACAGTTACTTCCTTCATTATTAGCCCACATGAGTGGAAGCTCATGGTAAATTATGGAGGAAGGGGGATTTAGATAAAAGGACAACTTTTGGCTTTTCAAAAAAATAGTCAAAGATAGCTCTAGTCCTGAAGATAAGCCCCCAAACTTTCACATGTTTGAGTAACAGTAGCTATGGGAGCTGTTGGGGAAGATGATATGAGGTATCCCCACAGGTCCCTGGGCGCCCCAATGTGATATAGGAATGTGAATTATTGTCCCTGAGCTGCAAGGAGGTGCAGAAGTGGCTGACAAGAAAAGACCTTGGTGGTGGAATTAGAAAGACAAAGAATGAGTGGACTGACAAGTGGAGGGTCAGTGGGCTGGAGGTCACAGCAGCGTGTGCTAAGTGGACAGTGACGGAGGCCCAAGACCAGCAAGGATGAACTAGGCCTCAATAGAGGTTGGCAAGGACTGATAAAGATTCTCTTTGACCAAACTTCAGTCAGGCTTCTCTGAGACCTATTTTTGATTTGGCCTTGATCTTGGTCCTGTACTATGTCTGGCCTTCCCAGCGAAGTCTTAGAAAAGAACCCTGCTAGGTCATTCCTCCTCCCATGATAACTGGCCAAGTTATTCATCACCCACCTTTGATGTGTAAGTCCTGGCCTACCTTTAGTAAGATTCCTGTTAGGTCCCCCTACCCTTGATGTCTGTTCTTAATAATTTTCCATCCACAGACACCCTCACCCTGTCCTTGTCATGACATATCTATAGATCCCCACATGTCCTTGCTGGGTTCAGAATTGAGCTCAATCTTTCTTCCCTATTGCAAAACCCCTATTGCAATAATGCTGAATACAATCTTTCTTAAAGATATAACAAGTGTCAGAATAAGTTTCTCTTTAACAGGACAGAGGAGAGCTCACAGACCAAATGCACCCACTTACCCACCAACTGCTGCTGGGATGCTCCATGAACTCCCCTGAATACAGATGCCACCTGGGAGAAAGGGTAGGAGAAAGCCCTGGACTGGAGAGAAATAAACCAAAGAGCCTGAGTAGTAAACCAGAAGAATTCAGTTATCTTGAAATAGTACCATCAAATCATTTTGCTTGTAATGAAAATTGGAGCTGGTAAGCCAAGTTCAGGCATAGGAAAGTTGTAGTTTTTAAAAATCTCAGCTGCTGTAACTTCATTTGAGTACCAGATATTTCTAAAACATATCACTTCTAGCATAATTTCATTTTTTTTTAATCCCAGAAAAAGAAAATGTCACTTTTTGCAGATACTTCGTTATTTCTGGGAGCCCTTCTTAGGGAGCATTTGACATTTAATAAAAATAAATGAGGCATTTATAGTCTCAGGTATTCGTCCCCACAACATAATTTGCATTCACTTATTCAGAACCTTACTTTTTATTCTGCAAAAAATTCCATCCAAATGAATACCTGGGCTTTTGAGCTCTCCAACTAATAGCCAGAGGTCTGTCACACTCATTCTAGCTCTCTGCAAAATTCAGCGAGCTGGTGCTCAGCAGGCGGTTAAATGTCAGGATGACAAATCCCCAGATCCCAGGAGGCTTCTCCTCCCAGCAGTGAGCTCTGTTCAGATCATTTTACTTTTAATTTTTCCCCTTCTCTTGTTTCTCAGAGAAGCGGGAAAGGGGGAAAGACAGTAATGCACTTTGTTCAGTCAGATTTAGTTATAAGTCAATAGCTTGACCCAATGCAGAGAACGTTATTCTCTTGACATCTCTGGGTCTGGCAGATTTCTGGAAGGCCAGGGAGCACATCAGGGAATCATGCCTCATGTGGGAGGTAGACTTTTCTTTTTCTGTTTCTCCTGAAGGATGGTGGTAGCATTCCAAAAAATTAAGGGGAGGGGAATGATGGGTAGTAAACATATATTTATTACTCTCTTTTGCGAATTGTGGAATGCTAGCTCCCTTATATTCTAAACTACTGGCTTGCTGTATGCAGTGTGTCACTGTGCATATATAGTTACTAGAGCTCTTTCTTTGGAAAGAGGCACCTTGTCCTGGCATCTGAAGGAAAACGTGTGAGTTTAAATTGGGTGTATTTAAAAATAATCTGTGGAATCAACATATTTAGAACAATGTGTTATCAACCATCCTTTCTCTCACTCTAGTCTTTCACATACAGTCACTTAACCAAGGAACACGCAGGCCAGGGGATACCTTCACCTCAAGATAAAAAATCAATGACCGGCACCCTTACACTGGTGTGAGGTTGAACTAAATAGCTATAAAACCCCTTCCAAATTTGAGACTCACTCAGGTAATTTAAGCTCCTAAATTCTATTTGATATTATTTATTTGAATGACTCATGTAGTAATATTTTGAGGTGCATGTGTCATTCAACGTCACTGTTTCACTGTGCCTTTCTTCAATTAAATGGACTTCATTTATAATTTTATCTACCATGAAGCCTGGAGATGGTATTGGAATTTAATCAGTTATCAAACTGTCATAAATCCTCTTAAACCAATACTTTTCATCATTCAGACAAGATTCTTCCTTCTCTTGATGCTCCTGTCCTCTGATCTTATCACCTTCCTTGGTGTCCTTCAAGTCTGCTCACTCCTGTCTTTCTTTGTGGTCTCAGTCTTTTCATGTTATCTCTTCAAGTCCTCATCATGGGTGACTTCATGGTCCATGCTTTTAATAATCTACCAGCTTGGCTTAAAAGTTTTCTGATATTCTTTACTTCAATAATTATTATCTAGACCACAAAAATCTGCATCCATGGGCAAGCTGTGATCTTATCATTTTGTACAATTTGTACACATTTGGAATTCTAAATTCCATTTCATTCTAACCTCCAAACTCATACTACATCTTTGAAACTCCTGAGAATAACTCAGAGACTCCATTTGATTTCACACCGGGAAACTATAAGGGAATAGAGGCAATTGTAAAAAACTATCCCAAAGGGCATAAAGCAGCAGCTGTGCTGAGAGTCCTGGGTTTGACCCGATGACAGAATAGATGGCTGCTAGTTTTACAAGTACTTCCAATGAGAGTCTATGAAGTAGCAGCTTTTTATATAATTGGAAGCCAGTTGGAAAATATCAAATTCAGGTCTGCACTACTATCATTCTTTTGCTTCAAAATGCTGACAGCACACTGGAAGCCATGCAGAGAAAGCTTAGAATAAAGATTGGAGAGATTACACTGACAAGATTTTCGCTCTTTGCTAATAATGAAAATAATTACTCACATTTATATTCTTAGCTGAGTAGTGTTTGCAACTCAAGATTAGTAAATAAAAGGACTTGGTTTTTGTTTATGCCTGAGCAGGTATTATTTTTAGAATACCAATCTATATATATAAAAGGCTAATATGCTAAGTGTCCAAATGTCCAACTGGTCGCTATGATGTGCACTGACCACCAGGGGGCAGATGCTCAATGCAGGAGCTGCCGTGACACACACTGGCCATTTACAGAGAAATGGCACTGCGGACCTGGCACCCACAAAGAGCACTCGGCTTCCCCCAAGTGGAACACAGGCCTGCCACCACCCCAGAGCAACACCCCACCAAATCACAGCCAACGCTGCCAAGACCCCATGGCGCAAAATGCAGCCCACAACCCAGCCCAGCACGGAAATGGTGGCTGTGGGCACCGAGTAATGATTTCATGTAGCGATGCCCAGCTTCCTCTCCTTAGCGACTAGCCTCCTTGCAGTTTCTTCAGCCTAGGAACATGACTTGCTTTATAGTCAGGTGGAAATATTTTACACTTTAATCAAATGTCTGTGAAGCATTGTCCCATGCCTCATCTCATTAGATCCTTACAGAAGTCCTGGATTAGGTAGATAGGAGACTCGGTGGAATCCTATTTTCTTTTCATTAGCTGGAAAGTGGAGATTTAGAAAGCTTAGAAACTTGACCTGACTGAAAAGAAATAAGAAATGGTGGACCTTGAAAAGGACTTCAGGTTTTGTCACTGCGCAGAATATAGTCAAATACTGCTGCAATTAAATATTTTACCCTTTGTTCTCCCTGCGTGATCTACAATAATAATCTGCTTCATGTTGATATTTACTGCTGTGTTGCTGACAATTACCTGAAAGAGAAGTTAGAGTGCTTCACTAGGCTGGAAAAAGTTTAGCTACATCAGAAAGCAGGTCTAAGTTTATTATATATATATATATATATATATATATATATATATATATATATATATATAGAGAGAGAGAGAGAGAGAGAGAGAGAGGGAGAGAGAGAGAGAGAGACTATATATATATATATATATATATATATATATATAGATATAGAGAGAGAGAGAGAGAGAGAGAGAGAGAGAGAGAGAGAGAGACTCAAGCATGTACAATATATATGAAGCTCTTGCTGGCGCCAATCATATGTGTGTATTTTGATCTGTCATCATCAATCATGAATTTGGTTGGCACTTCTAATATAGAGAAAGGGCAAATAATATTAAAATATTTCTTCTAATTAATTTCCTTTCAATGTGCACGAATTCATGCACTGGGCCACTAGTAGTTTATAAGAAGTGAGAAATACCTCTAAATTACATTGTGTATGCATATATGTATGTATGTATTAAAATCCAGTTAACATCCAATTACATTTAGATTCTCTTGTTGAAAGTGTGCAAAATTCTTTCTTATATCTTCCTAACTCATTTATAGCAGACCTACTTCATCAAAACATATTGAAGAAAACTATGATATTGTTACCCAAGTCTCCTCAGGGAAAATCATTCTTTAATGAAAGGACATGGTTTTTAGGCTAATTCTGTTCTCTGTGCTGTAGATAAAGTCTAGTTTATCATCTCCTCTCTGAAATGAACAAAACAGTCTGCTTGTGTTCTGGTTAGTAATGTAGAATTTTCCTTTAACAGAACACTCACTGCATTTCTATAAATGTCGGCTAAGGGAAGATTCACTCTTTTTTTCTGCCTGCTGTATTACCCAATTATCAACGAAAATACTCAATTTTAATGCAGATCTCATTTTGTACAATTTAATGACTTGAATATAGATTTAGGACTTTTCTTTTATCTCTATTTTTTAACAACTCTTATGCTTATATGAAGGGTTCATTATGCAACATATATTAGTATTTTTCTCCTCAATTAGAGAATTACCCATTCTTTGTGCATATTTTTGATGTTTTTATGATAAGAGCACTAATATTGATAACACAACCTTTTAATTTCCTTAGAATATTTTAGGCTAAAGCCTCAGTTAATTTTTATAGTATTGGTACAAGTATGAGGCACTCTTGTGTGTGTTTTCTTCCTTTTCCTGTATCGTTTGCTCAGTACACAGACTAGAATCTCGACCTACCTTTGGCTGATACCAGCAGTGGCATCACTGTGTTAGCTATAGAGAAGCTTTCCATGTGTACAAAGCATCTACCATATCTTTTGGGAACTCCAAGTGCATTAAAGTGTGGAGCAAAGGAAGCAAGGAAGCATCCACCAAGTCAGAAGAAATAGTGATGAATCTCCATAGTCAATGGGGAGGGTTATTTCACAGTGGCCATTCTTCCTTATTTGCTGACACTCCCTGTTTAGCTACTAAGTAGGAAAACTCAAAGACATCTAATTAAAGCATTTCGTTTTACCCCAGGAGACTTTGTCTCATTGTGAGCTAGTTGAACAAGAACATCATTGGCATAAAATGTTTGGCTGCTTCTAAGGAAACCAACACCTTTGATGCAGAAAAGATTCAGCTGTGAGGTTAGTATGTGTAGATTTTACAAAAAATATGAAGCAAAACAGATTAGTGCCCCTAAACTTGAATTCTATTGAAAGGAATCTGGTCCTCCAGTGTCCTTGTGCTCAATATAATTGATAATATTAATTTGTTTGTTTATTGGATAAGCCCAATCTTGCTAGCAACCTGAAGCAAACACATGGTAGCCAAGTGTATAAGGCTCAGTGGATTTCACTTTTCCCCATCTAGGTCTAGTTCAGTTTGCTCTGTTGAAGACTGACATCTGGTGGTCACGAAGATCAACCAAATTGCCCTTGCAGTGAAGAGTTCTACCAAAGCAAAGGCGTGGCCATTTGGTGCCAAGCTCTTGCTAGTAAATATTCCACAGAATTGTTTATTTTCATTTTCTGTTGTACATAAATCAGAATAGCAGTCTGAATTTAAGAATACTTTAAATATTTTGACCAAGCACTACTATTTAAAAAAATCTCAAAGAAACACATACAGACAGATTTATATATAGGCATGTTCCTCAAAGCATAATTTATAATAGCAAATTTGGAACTAACCCAAATGTTCAAAAATAAGAATTGTTAAAATGGGCTGCTCCACTTGACTCTGCACTTTAGAGGAGCATTTAATGACATGGGAAAATGTTGAAGATGTATTACAAAATGAACAGAACCTATTTAAAAACAAATAAAACCTCATGATTCTGGTTGTGTTTTTCTGTATATGTTATCCTTTCAAACTCATGGACATGTAATATTTTTGGAACCAGAAGGAAAAAAAATCATCGTAAATATGGTATGTGTATAGTTACGGGCACAGTAAAGTGTGAGCACCCACTTTTTTCTGAGTAACAAGTTCTTTAAGGTATCGCTCCTGAACCTTTGTCAAGTAAACATGCTTCTGTAGAGTATGGGTGCAAAAAGTCTTGAACAACTGCTTCACTGTTGAAATCAGGAATAATCCAGGAGGCTCCGGCAGGCAGCTGCCACTTCACGTTTATGAATGGGTTTTGTGGCTGAGACAAAAAGCTTCTTGTTTCTTGCATGACCCTAAAGACTCATTAATTTCTTCTAGGGCTTATATTTTGTTTCCAAGAGTTGTCGGTGGGATGTGGAAGAAGATGCAATTCAAATCATGGTGCAGTGTGTGCAATAACCAGAGCTCTGCTTTAAAATTGGACATAGTGCATTTCTTAAAGCGTTTTTGAGATGCAGCTTTGAGATTGTTCTTTGTACAGTGAAAAGGCATCAATAGACTACTTTTGCTTGCTTCACTGAGTGATTGATTAGTCCAAACAAGAGAAGGTTGAAGGGAACTCACAAGTTTTCTTAATCGGAGGTAGGAGCAACCACCCTTGGGTCCTGGGAGCAGCTGTATGGCTAGCCAAACCTACCCAGGTGTTCCTCTCCTGGGACTTTACATCTTGCATTTGTTTGCTTAATAAATTTAGACATGCTTTCCACATACATGGTTAACATGTCACTCTTATCTATCCTAAGGGCACCAGATGGCAAATCTGGAAAAGAGGAAAATCCTTTTTAGAGCTCCCTGCTGGCTCAATTAACACTTCTCAGTTCTCTTAATGAGATTGTTAACCTCTTTTTCATTTAGCCATTTGGTCAACAAAACCTTGATGGTTGTGAGAGGAGTAGTTTATAATTTTCACACTTAGAGGTATTAACACCATTGCTGTTAGTCTGGCAAATAGGAATTCAACTAATCCTCCAGCTCTAGCTGGGAATATGCCTCCTATAGATCTTTCACTGAATTAATTCTGCTAAATTCCTGGCTGGGGCATAGCCAATGCTGCTGCTTAGTTTCAAAGAAACAAATGAAATCTGACTAGTGTACATTCACCTGTGTGCAAAGATAAATTGACTTATTTATTTGACTATTATCTTACCAGTCTTTTAAAATGAATGTGCAAAGCAGACTGTGGTTAAATGACTATTACACAGTTTTAGTTATTGAGTAGTTCTTATGCTGGTCATGTTTTAGGAATTCAATAAATATTCAATGGCTGTTTATGTATTGGTGCTATTTTCTTTTATCTAAGTAAAACGTTCTCAAAATAACATTCACTAGGAGATATGACTCACTTTACACATTGCCTTTAGGGACTACAACACAAGGTCAAGTTCTATGATCATAAAGATCTTTAAGACATGGTGGATGGAGTGTACCAGAGCCAGAGTTACAGAAAATCAAAGAGAAGAATTTGCTTTTCAAAGTTAGACTTTTCTTAAGTTTCATGTATTCTGACTTCAAATGAATTTTTTTTCCCTTAAGAAATTGCTTCCATTATCCTTTCTGCTTAATGAACTTGGCTACTTGCTGAGGTTTATCATTTATCAAAATTCTAGGAAGAAAATTTTTTTTTTCTTTTTTTGATCAAGGAAACTATACAGAAAAAAAATGATCTTTTACTTAAGTGTGTTGAGCCTAGATTATTAGCAAAAATAAAAATCAGATAACAGTAGTCAATGATTTAGAAATAAAAAAAACAAGTTACATTTAAATGGATCTCTTCCCAGGCTCTGTAAATTGAGAAAAGAAAAGCATATAGACTCATAAGATAGATGTTAACATAACAGTTCCAAATTATTGAATCCCTACTATAGTTTTATTTTCTCAATGCACAGTTGTTCATGTATATTAATACATCTAATGTGGTCCCTAGTGCCAACTTCTCCTTGTCACTCAGACAGTGCTAGCCAATAGAACTTCCTGAAATGATGGAGAAATTCTATATCTGACCTGTCCTATATGGGAGCTACTAGTCACATGTGGCTACAGAGAGCTTGAAATGTGGCTACTGCAACTGAGAAACTAAATTTTAGTTTTATTTCATTTCAATCAGTTTCAACTTAAATAGCCACATGAAGCTAGTGGTTACTATAACTAATTAGTATGACTTGATTTCATCGACTGCTTTCATTATCCTCATAGTACTTAGCATGAGCTATAACAATGATCTTTTTAGTTTATTTGTTTCCTTGTTAATTGTCCATCTTCTCATTACTAGGTTGTAAGCTCCCTAAGAAGACCTGGTCTATCTTTTTCTAAGCTATGCCTTTGTTACTGAGAACAGAGCTTGTTGTGTAGTAGGTATTCAAATTATCAATTTAAATATACAAGGATGTCATTATTATGCATGTCCTTACAGATGATCAGTAGCAAAGAGGGAACATATCTTGCCAAAGGTGACAGGAATTTGAACCCTGAACTATCTGACTCAGGCTCAGAATCCTTCCCCTTTACCAACTGGCCATACTGAACTCATGCCTTCACTTCAGATTTCTGATAGCCAAGCCCCAAGGATGGAAACTGTTTTGGTTGGATTAACATCAAAAGCTGAGTAGTCTCTGATCTGCTTTGTTTGCTGGCATTCTGGTCAGAAATCTTTGGATTAAGGCAACTATTCCAGAAGTTTGAATGCACATATGTTACTATTGAGGGATAATATTTTAATCTAGAATTTCCCAGACTATTCATTTCATACTACCTGAGAATTCTAGTGCTCTTTGAGATATTATGAAATGCTCTGCTGAGAGGGGTGGGGTGGGGAAGAGAAGGTTCTGGAAATATTTTTTTCCTAAAATGTACTTACTTATAAATAAAATACATTTCCTTGGCTGTTCTTATTATTTTCAGAGAATGAATGTAAGCAAAAAGTGAGTCAAAATTTCTAAGAAGGCACATGTAAGCACCCAGAGATTGGCTCTTACAAATGAATCTTGAGAGTAATGCAGAAACCATTTATTTATCATTGCTTGTCTGATATGGTAAACTTACAACATACTGTGATATTATACTTAATGTTCATTAAATACTCATACTATGCAAATGTATATTTAATATATTTGTGCCCGAAAGAGAGAAGTTTTAATTACAGAGCATTCAAATGGATTTAAATAAGTCAAGTCCATCAAAGAGAAAGTAAACAATTGTAGCCTCTGTTTTTAAAAAAATTGAGAAGTGTGCTTTACAAGGTGAAATAAAGACTTTTTCAATGGCCAAATGCAAGGCTACCTGAACATTAAAAAGCCTCAGTTTTATGTGTTTCTCATTGCTACATGTACTTGTGCAAAACAAGATTTTCATGGAATGTTGTCACTTATATATATAAAAGGCTAATATGCAAAGTGTCCCCTCGGGAGTTCGACTGGGAGGCCAGGAGTTTGATTGCTTGCTATGATGAGTGCTGACCACCAAGGGGTGGTGCGAAATGAAGGAAGGCCCTGGACGGCAGCCAGAAGGCCCCGATCAGCCCTGATCACCTGCCAGGCCTAGGGAATCTATCCATGCACGAATTTCGTGCACCAGGCCTCTAGTATAAATTAGAAGAATAGGTCTCATACATGATCAGACATAACAACAGCATTTCCAGTATTAAGCAATATATAACTAACACAAACTACTCTATGCATTTTAAGAAATAAAAAAATATAAAATTAATGATGTTTCAACTTGACGTATATAGTCTTTTTTGTTAAAAGAATCCATAACATTTAATAGTAGTGTCCTGATGTGTGGATTCATGTACCTTCAAAGGAAATTAATTAGGAGAAATATTTTAATATCACTGTTTGCCCTTTCTCTATAATAGAAGTGTCAGAGATGAAAGAAAATTATTAAAATGTATATGAAAATAATATATAAGTTGATTAATAAACAATGACAACTTGATATAACAACAAAGATATAATATAAAAACAATGAAAACATGATATAAAAACAGCAAAAACATGATATAAAAACAACAAAAACATGATATAAAAATAACATTGATAAAAACAATGACTGATCAATTGATTAAACTTATTCTAATATCTCCCTGTATACCACATTAAGAGTAAAAACACTTTCAGAGTGCCAGGAGATGAAAAAGGTTGAAACTTGCTGATTTAGACCAATATCTGTTACAGGTCAGGGATCCACAAATATGGCTGTTGTTTTTTGTTTTTACATATATATTTTTATTGATTTCAGAGAGGAAGAGAGAGGGAGAGAGAGATGGAAACATCAATGCTGAGAGAGAAAATCATTGACCAGCTGCACATGCCACATTAGGGATCAAGCCTGCAACCCAAGCATGGGCCCTTGACCGGAATCAAACCTGGGACCCTTCAGTCCTCAGTCTGACACTCTATCCACTGAGCCAAACCAGCTAGGGCATGGCTGTTGTTTTTAAGGCAAGGAAGACCCTGGGCTGTAGCCATGAACAGAGCTCGTTGAGGGTAGGTTACTATAGTGGTAACACATGTGCCTTGGAATCAGATAGGCCTTGGTCGAGTTACCGACCCCTCTCTTCATTAGTAAATCAGAGACAGTAATTACCTCATTGGTTTGCTGTGAATGCGAAGTTAAATAACATATTTTAAAACTGCATTGCTTGTTACAAGGTTAAGGTTTCATAGATGCAGGGCCTGTGGCCTGATTTCATTGGTTATCTGACATAGGGTGAATGGGCTTAAAAATAAAAGATAAGATCAACATTTAGAACTTTGGTGGCTTTGTAATGTGTCAACTTGACTAAAGTACATTTTCCAGAATGTGCTTTCCGTTATGCTGTTCCTTTAGAGCAGGCCACGGAGAGATTCTTGTGTGAGATGCTGGTGTGTATGTGTGTAGGTGTGGGGTGCAGAAGAAAACAGCAGGCATTTTGTAGCTCACACTCAGTGTTGCTGTCAGTGTTGCTGATCTGCTGATTCATATTCTTGGTGGAATGTGTATATATATATATATATATTTATCTATATATACTAGAGGCCTGGTGCATAAATTCATGCACGAGTGGGGTCCCTCAGCCTGGCTGGCAATCGGGGACGATCAGGGTGTCTCGCTCAGTCCTGATCTGGGCCGATCTGGGCCGGCTGGCTGGGGAGAGGGACCACGGGAGGTTGGCCTGCCATGGGAGGTTGACTGTGGGAGCACACTGGACCACCAGGGGGCAGTTCCTGCATTAAGCATCTGCCCCCTGGTGGTCAGTGCGCATCATAGCAACCGGTCGACTGGTCGTTCAGTCCATTGGTCTTAATGGTCACTTAGGCTTTTATATTCTATATAATAAAAAGGTAATATGCAAATAGACTGAATGGTGGAATGACCGGTCACTATGACGTGCACTGACCACCAGGGGGCAAACGCTCAATGCAGGATCTGCCCCTTGGTGGTCAGTGCACTCCCGTAGGGGGAGCCCACTTTAGCCAGAAGCTGGGCTGAAGGCTGGTGAGTGCAGCAACGGTAGCTGGAGCCTCTCCTGCCTCCGCAGCAGCACTAAGGATGTCCATCAGTTGGACATCCCCCGAGAGCTCCCAGACTGCTAAAGGGCACAAGCCAGGCTGAAGGCCCCCCCCCCCCCGACCCCAAGTGCACAGCTGTTGTGCACCAGGCCTCTAGTCTATATATATAAAGAGTCAGGCTCCATAACATCTAAAACGACTGAAGGCTCGACCTAACGCCCAGGCTATGCATGCAGCAGGCTCTGGTGGGTGGGGACTTGTGGCAGTAGGGACAGGGCTAGGGGAGGTGGGGCTGGCACTCACACTCACTTACAACTGCACACACACACAGACACACACAGCACCCATCAGCTCACAGCCTTTTCTCCCTTTCTTTCCCCCCCTCCCAGCTCGCTCTCAGAGCCTCTCTCAGAATGAGGCCCCAGGGCAGGCAGAGGGTGGAGCTGCCCCCACTGGCCTGCCCTTCCCAGCCAGGAAAAAGGAAGTGGAGAGAGGGAGGCAGGGAGGCCTGGAGGACTGCTGAGAAAAACAATGAGAGACAGAGACAGGGTCTTTGTAATGGTACTAGATTTATTATCAAAAGATTGTGACCTAACGTTATCAAAGCTGAAGTATTAACAGGATCTGCAGAAGGAGAGGTTGTTCTGACTCCAATAATTGATTTTTCCCCATCTGACACTAGCCTCCCATTTAAATTAATTCGAAGACAGTTTCCCATGATGCCAGAATTTGCAATGACTATTTAAAAACCACAAGGACAAACTCTAGACAGAGTAGGAATATTCCTACCTGAACCC
Source organism: Eptesicus fuscus (assembly GCF_027574615.1). Lineage (NCBI taxonomy): Eukaryota > Metazoa > Chordata > Mammalia > Chiroptera > Vespertilionidae > Eptesicus > Eptesicus fuscus. The sequence goes on from NC_072474.1 coordinate 70,247,734, forward strand.
GTTTTCGCACATGGTCAGTTATAAGTTGCTTTCTCTCGAGTTCAAAGAGTGTGTGACGTTAAAGTTAAAGTTGTAAATACTTCATCACAAAGGAAATTAATCAAGCACTCGGAAAGTATTTTCACTCTTAATGTGGTATACAGGGAAATATTAGAATAAGTTTAATCAATTTATCAGTCATTGTATCAGTGTTGTTTTTACATCATGTTTTTGTTGTTTTTATATCATGTTTTTGTTGTTATATCATATTGTGATTGTTTATTTATTAATAAATTTATATATTATTTTCATATACATTTTACTAATTTTCTTTCATCTGGCACTTCTATTGTAGAGGAAGAGCAAATAGCAATATTAAAATATTTCCTCTAGCTAAAACCGGTTTGGCTCAGTGGATAGAGCGTCGGTCTGCAGACTGAAGGGTCCCAGGTTCGATTCCGGTCGGGGGCATGTACCTTGGTTGTGGGCACATCCCCGGTGGGGGGTGTGCAGGAGGCAGCTGGTCGATGTTTCTCTCTCATCGATGTTTCTGGCTCTCTGTCCCTCTCCTTTCCTCTCTGTAAAAAATCAATAAAATATATTTAAAAAAAATATTTCCTCTAATTAATTCCCTTTTAATGTGCACGAATTTCATGCACCAGGCCACTAGTCTAATCTAATAATAGACAAATATGCAAATTGACCGCACCTTCGCTACACCTAAGCCATGCCCACCAGCCAAGCCACACCCACCAGCCAATCAGGACAAGTATGCAAATTACCCTAACAAAGATGGCGGCTAATTTGCATATCAGGACAGCGTCGAAAGGGGGGGAGGGGAGGAGAAGGGAGGAGCGAAGTCAGGGCCGGGGGCGAACAGAAAAGCAGGCGGGCTGGAGGAGAAGGCGGGGCGGGTGACAAGGGCGGGGCGGAGGCGGGGCCGGGGGCGAAGGGAAACTCGGGCGGGCTGGAGGAGAAGGTGGGGCGGGGGACAAGGGCGGGGCGGAGGTGGGGCGGGGGTGAAGGGAAACGCAGGCGGGCTGGAGGAGAAGGTGAGGCGGGGGACAAGGGAGGAATGGAGGCGGGGTAGAGTGCAGCAGGAAATCCTATTGCAGGATTTTTCCTGCAATGGGAAAGCTAGTATATTGATAAAAGCCTAAGTGACTGTTATGACTATACGACTGGAACAACCAGTCGACCAGTTGACCAGTCGCTATGATGTGCACTGACCACCAGGGGGCAGATGCTCAACACAGGTTGGCTATCCCACAACCAACCTCCTGTGGCTCCTCCCCCCAGCTGGCTGGCTGGCCCCCCCCATTAGCCCTGATTGGAGGGCTGGCTGGCCAACCTCCCATAATCCCTCCCCCAAGCCAGCTAGCCCCCTTGAACTATTCTAGGCTTTTCTCCAGAGATACCCACTGTTACTAATGTTGTACCATTATCTAGATTTTTCTTTTTATGTGCTCATACCTAAACATCACAGAGCACTCCAATATGTCTCTCTCTGTACCAGGTACTTTCATGTGATTTAGAAGAGATAAAAAAAAACACACAAAAAAAACAGATTGCTTGTGCCTTCTCAGCGAAGTGTCATTTCATTGATATCAAGATTACATTTCTCAGTTTGGTGTGCTCAGCTAACAGTGGCTGTTCCCCCTTTTGTTAACATTTATTCTAATTAAGGTTTTCTGTTAATAACTTAGTTAATGTTTCTCCTCCATTGCTTGAGAACTGTTTATGCAGTTTCTTTTGCAATCATGGAATAGCATAGGTCATGTGGATTTAGAATGAGTGTTGAAAAAACTCATCCATCTATCTGTTAGCCTTCTCTTTTTCTGAGTGATTTATAGTATTCCTGTTCACCTTCAGTTTTTACATTTCTTGTTCTACTTTTTAGGTCAAGAGTGAGCATTCATAATTTTAGATCAGGAAAGAAACAGTCATTCATATGTTTCTTACTTTCTTTGTTTTATATTGTTTCCAGTGCGTCAGTAGAGGGACATGATTTGGGTGAAAAATAAAATCAAATTACTGAAAATATTATTTATGTAAGGTGTTGTAGTAGGTATTGTGGGAAAATATAAAGAATTATAAGAGTTTACAATGTAGTTAGGAAGGTAGGAATAAATATGTAAAAATGTAATTCATAAAAAAGACGTAAGTTACAGCTCAAAAAATTGATTAATTGTCACAAATTAGTATGCAATGAATTGCCACAATAAAGTAGAAGATTTAGAGAAGTTGTTTTCCCTGTGTTGGGGAGTGGGTAAAAGAGGGGAGTAGCTGAGAAACTTCTTTCAAACTCTTTAGCTGCCAGTCCATTCCCCAACCTAACTGAGAATAACTGGTTGAAAGAAACGTTACTTCAAATCTTTTTTTTCAATTTTTAAAATTTATTTTTAATTGAATTTATTGGCGTGACATCTATACTAATAATAAAGGATATGCAAATTGTCCGGGATGCCATCACATAATGACAAATCAGGATGGGGGCAGGGCAGCGGCAGAGAGCTCTCAGCACACCTGCACTGGGGGTCTGAAGGGCATGGAGAGAAAGGGAGAGCAGATAGACAGTTAGGGGGATCAGGCCAGGAGGGGAGCACAGATAGGCAATTAGGGGGATCAGGCAGGCAGGTGAGCAGTTAGGAGCCAGTGGTTCAGGATTGCGAGAGGGATCCCAGATTGGAGAGGGTGCAGGCCAGGCTGAGGGACCCTTGATCCCCCCCTCCCCCCCCCCCCCCCCCCGCTCCTCCGTGCATGAATTTCATACACTGGGCCTCTAGTTGGTTAATAAAACCACACATGTTTCAAGTGTACAACTCAATAAAACATCATCTACACACTGCATTGTGCGCTCACCACCCAAAATCAAGTCTCTTTCCATCCCCATTTATCCCCCCTTTGCCCACTTCTATCTCCCCTATAAGCAATACCAAATTTCTCCTTTTGGATTGTGTCTCATCATTGTTCCATATTTCTCATGGTCTCCTCCTACATCATGTTGTTTTTCCCTGACTGTTCAAACCCTTCTCAAAAGCACACATTTCAAAACCACTTTTACTTATATTTAGACATAAAAATTTGCTTTCTTCTGATGGTATTTTCTTCTTTATAATTATTTTTAAATTTATTATTCATGCTGAAAGTAAGCATATGCTCCCAATTTTGATTAAATTATTTCTGGAATGTGGTTGTGACAATATGCTTATAAGTTCCTGGGTATTTTTATGGGCAGCCGGGGTTAAGAACTAAGCGTGCTTTGAGGAAAGTTAAGCTGACTCTAATTGTTTGTTTACATCTCTCTTCTCTTATTCCCCCAATTGGATTGTAAGCTTGTCAAGGTAAGGTCCATGCCTTGTTCACCTTTGTCATTAACATGTGTATGGGAAAGGGAGCTACTTGATTAACCCAGGTCTACAATTCTGTTTCCAAAACCTCAAAACTCTGAAAACGGAAAAATGTTTCTTAACTCATTTGGGAACAAAATCTGAGTTGGACTAAGATAAGGCTATTTATAGTTTATTTATATAACTTTGTGTGGTTGTTTGTTTCACTTCTGAATGTTGGTATGTTTGATTATGGGGTGCTTGTCCAGACTTTTCTGGCGGTGTTACATATTTTAACACACACACACACACACACACACACAAACACACACACATTGGATATCCTGCTAAAATTCTGAATTCAGAAACATATCTGACCCCAGATAGGATTAGGAGAAATAAGGTAGAGTATTTATTGATGTTGAACCTGGGGATTTAAGAAAGCTGAGGTCTTGGGGGATAGGGTAGAATTTAGAATTTATGCCAGTGGTTCTCAAAACTAATAGAATCACCTGTGGAGCTTTTAAAACCTAACAATGCCCCTGTACTACCCCCAGAGACTCTGATTTAACTCATTTGGGTTTGGGCCTGAGCATCAGAGTTTTTAAAAACTTTCCAGGTTATCCTATTGTGTAGTCAGTGTTAACCAGTGACATAGAATAATGATTCTGTAAACCCTGAGGACTAAGAAGGGCTCATGGTGGGTAGCTGGGTGAAGGAGGAGGAGGAGGAGGAGGAGGAGAAGAATGAGGAGGAGGAGGAGGAGGAAGAGGAGGAGGAGGAGGAGGAGGAGGAGGAGGAGGAGGAGGAGGAGGAGGAGGAGAAGGAGGAGGAGGAGGTGGAGGAGGAGGAGGAGGAGGAGGAGGAGGAGAAGGAGGAGGAGGAGGAGGAGGAGGAGGAGGAGGAGCCGCCTCTATGCTCTATGTTAACCTGCCTGTCTCCTCACTGAACTGCCAGTCTGCACTGTATTTCTGGCTTCTGAGCCAGCTCTTATTAAAGTAGTTCTTGGAGTCCTATGAGTCCTATTTCAACCAATAGGACTGAGGCTTTCCCTATCCAATGGAAGCTGCTGCAGCTCTGACCAATTTGAGTGGCTCTATTCTGACAGATCAGGGACCAGGAGTAGAAACTTTAACTCCCCTCTGTCTGGGATAGCGTTTCTCTGGAGTAGACCATCACAGAGCTGTCCTGGCCAGGAGGGGGTTGGTGGCAGAGGGTGGAGGGCAAGGGGGGCACAACCTCACAGCTGTGCTGTACAGTTCTCAAAACACCCATGTTGTAGCATTATTGCTGTGTCTGTTCTATAGCAGGGCCATTTAAGTTTCCTTCTTCACTGCACCCCAATTGTGGATTACTGGCTGTGTTTGAATTGGCACCTCCACCATGGGCTAACAATTCTCAGTTGGGAGCTTTCATGCCTTTTCCTTAAATCTAAGGCACTTTTTCAAAGGCCATATGGTTCTTTGGAGATAGGCCTCCATCGCTTCATTGTTACCCAGGAGAAGTGTGTTGAAGCCCTTAGTTGTCTCTGTCTAGAAAAGAATTAAGAACCACTGATTGAGGTATCAGGGGAGGGAAAGGGAGTTCTAGGCACTCAGGCTAGCTTGGATAAAGGGACAAAGCCTGGGAATCATAAGGGACATAAGGAGAATATATGACTGAAGGGTAGGCTGGAAAAGCATTTTATATGCTTCTTTTATTGTCATTCGAATACTTTTGTCTGTTTCTTTAGACATTGTAAACTGGCCTTTACTCATTGTTTAAATTAACTTTTTCAGTTCTGCTTTCTGGCAATGAAAAGGCTCCAACTTTCAAAACTGGTTTAACAACACTTTCTGTTTCCAAGGTGGTCTCACTATAAGCATTTCTGGTACCAGATGTGGAATTTTGATGAACAGACAAGAGTGAATTACGCACTAGTGAGGGTGGGAGAGGTGTCTGTGTTGTGAAAAAAAATGTGTTGCATGCCAAGAAACACAAGAAGTTATCATACATAAAGTTTTACGTGTCATGCTGGCTGCTTTCCACCTTTGGGAATTTGTGCTGCATGAATGGAGCGTCATTACTGTAAGCTATATTGGACACCCACCCTGTTTTAATTTATAGCGGCATGCCAGAGCCATAAATTATAAGCTTTGAAAACCAGCCTCAATAATGACAAGTGAATTGGATCATGAAATGTGCATTAACATGTTGAGCCTGAATATGTCTCCAGATGATGTGCGATGAAAAAAAAAAAAAAAGAAACCTGTGTAGAAGTTTTTACTTTCCTTTTTGGAATTGTAAATAATGAATGGATGCTTAGAACCTCTAACAAAAGTACTTGGCTCAGGTTAAATGTTCAAAAATGCTAATTGTTGCCATTGTTTCTGGTGCTGTTGTTGCCTTTCTGGGGTGATGGGGAGGTTGGGGTGGCTTGAGAGGTGTCAGTGCCTTGGAGACTTAAAGTGCCCTGCAATGACTGAGCAGCCCTCCCCACAGGTGTCACATTTCTCTGCTCAAGTTAACCATGTCATTCCCATCAGTCTTTGAATTGGGACCAACCATGTGATCAGCCCAACTTTGGTAGGTATGCTTGTGCATTTAAACTTGAGTAGTTTGGTTTGGGTTATTTGAGAAGAATGCATCTGTAAGATGCACCTTGGCATAAAGGAAAAGGTCTAGGATCAGGAGTTAAAAGAACAGGGTTCTTGTTTGGGTTCTGCTACAGACTTGGGTTCTGCTGAAGGACAATGAGTAGGTTGTTTCATAGCCTTGGGACATTTCATAGCTCTGTCGTGGGTAAATGGAAAAATCAAACAAGATGGCTGCTATCATCCTAACCATCTCTAAAGGTATCTTATTATGAGTTTAAAGAAAACCAAGATTAAGTTTAAATGGTAGACTTTGAAGAACTACTGCCTGAAGGCCTACACCAGGGGTTGGCAAGTTATTGCCTGAAGAGCAAATATGAATTTTCAGCTGTAAACTCGTGATCTGGGAGCTAAGATTTTTTTTTGACAACTTTAAATGATTGTATTTTAGATGGTTATATAAGTATCTACATAATATTCTTTTAAAAATATTTTTATTGATTTCATAGAAAAAGGGAGAGAGAGATAGAAACACAATGATGAGAGAGAATCATGAATAGGCTGCCTCCTGCATGCCCCCTACTGGGGATCAAGCCTGTAGCCTGGGCATGTGCCCTGATGGGGAATCGAAACATGACCTCCTGGTTCATGGCTTGACATTCAATCACTGAGCAACACTGGCCAGGCTCATATATATATTGATTTCAGAGAGGAAGGGGGAGAGAGAGAGAGAGAGAGAGAGAGAGAGAGAGAGAGGGAGAGAGAGAGAGAGAGAAACATCAATGATGAGAGAGAATCATTGATCATCTGCCTCCTGCACACCCTCTACTGGAGATGAGCCAGCAACTTGGGCATGTGCCCTTGACTGGAATCGAACCCAGGACCCTTCAGTCCACAGGCTAATACGCTATTCACTGAGCCAAACTAGCTAGGGCATAATATTCTTAATTTTGCTTCTTGATTGCAAAACCTAAAATATAGGGGTGGGGAAAAGTAAATTTACAGTTGTAATACAAATAAATGCTAAAATAATTAATAAATATAATAGAAGAATAAACTCTGTTTTGTGTTCTCACAACTATAAACCTACTTTTGCTTACCCCTAAATTTACTAGCTGGAATATGAAGTAAAAGTTTGGCAACTCCTATGATATTAACATCCTACATAGGAAGTTGAAATAGAAATTCTTGTGATAATCTTTAGTTACCAAACAGAGGTTCTACTCCACCCTTCTTTTCAAGATGGATGACCAACTTATATTTTCCCGTGAGTTAAATTAATTGTTCCCTTTGTTTTCTATTAGTGCTTTAAATAGCATTAAATTGTTATTTTATTAGAAGAATGACATTCATTTTTATAAATAGTTATCAACAATTCTAAGACATACAATTTCTGTTTGACTTTTAGATTACAATGGCCTCAGACTTTTCTATTCCTCTTTGACCTTCTGAGGAGAACACGTTTCTCTCTCTCTCTCTCTCTCTCTCTCTCTCTCTCTCTCTCTCTCTTTCTCTCTCTCTCTCTCTTTCTCTCTCTTATAATTTATATAGCACAGCTCACTTTTTCTGGGAAAAGCCAGCACAGTCAGTTCTTCCCTGGGATTTTCTGTGCTGGAGCTGGGCAACATGCCTTTTTCTTTTCTGACCATGAAGATGTAAGGGAATGAGTGCTGGTGCTGTTGGTGGCCCATGTTTGGCCTTATGGAGAGACCATTCTATGGGTATAGAAAATGAAGCTGATATAGAGGCAGGCCAGAATGAATGAGAAGCCAAGAGGGGGAAATGCGCTGGAAGTTTTGGGGTTCTGCTTCATCATACTACTCCCCTTTCTGTGTATGTGAGCCCCAATTTCCCTTTTTTGTCCAGATTAATTCAAGTTGGGTTTCTATCACTTGTGGCCAGAGTTGTTTAGGAAGAGCATTCATTTTTTCTCAAGATGAGAACCTTAGAACCTCAGAATGTGTGACCTTATTTGGAAATGGGGTCTTTGCAGATGTAATTAGTAAAGGACCTCAAGATGAAATCATCCTGGATTTAGGGTGGGACCAAAATCCAATGACTGGTGTCCCTATAAGATGCCCTCTCCTCAGAGGCTGTAGAGAGGCACATGTAGAGAAGGCTATGTGAATATGGAGGCAGAGATTGGAGTTAAGCTGCCACAAGCTAAGAAATTCCAAAAGCCACCAGAAGATGGAAGAAGCAAGGAAAGATCTACAATTAACACCTTTGGAGGCAGGCTGACACCGTGATTTCAGACTTCTGGCCTCCTGCACGATAACACACTTCTGTTGTTTAAAGCCACTGGGTTTGTAGCCTCCCAGACTGTATGATGATCACTGTCAGAAACCAATACACTTTTCTAGTATCTGGTCAAGAGAAGAAAAGCACTTCTTGCTTTTCTGACTACCTAGTGAAGATCATGGCACTCCATCTGTTATTACGGCAGTCATCACACTGCAAGGTAGTGACGAGCTCACATCTCCCTCTTGTTTACTGGAGCGTGTTCGTCTCCTCAAGGGTGAAAAGCCTAGGATGTCCTTGGGATGTGTGCCCTCTCCTAGCACAGTGCCTGGTCCATTGGTGGTGCCTGATAAAAATTTGATGTGTGAACAAATGAATATGTCCAATACTGTGCTAAGCATGAAGGGTGAGGAATATGAATATGAGACTTCTTCAGGAATTTAAAAGCCTGGATGGACAGGAAAGACACACTAGAAGGAGATACCCTGCAGCAGTGCTCATGAAAACCAGTCTAAGACTGAAGAAGAGGCCAAGGGCATATTTAATTAAAAAGCTCTCTACACCTGCCCTTCCCTCTGCCCTGGAATCAGATTGGATGGCTCCATCAACCTGGCACTGCCATTTGTGAAGCTGTGTGACTCTCCCAGCCAGACTTTCCTGCCAAGAAACTGGTAAGTGCTCAGAAACTATTTGCTGGTTTTTTATTATTACTAGAGGCCTAGTGCATAAAATTCATGTACGGGGGCGGGGGGGTGTTGTCCCTCAGCCTGGCCTGCACCCTCTTCAATCTGGGACCCCTCGGGGAATGTCCGAATGCCGGTTTAGTCCCAATCCTGCAGGCAGTCAGACATCCCTCTCACAATCTAGGACCGCTGTATCCTAACCACTCGCCTGCCTGCCTGCCTGATTGCCCCTAACTGCTTCTGCCTGCCAGCCTAATTGCCACCTAACCACTCCCCTGCCAGTCTGATTGATGTCTAACTGCTCCCCTGCTGGCCCGATTGCCCCCAACTACCCTCCCCTGCTGGCCCAATTGTCCACAACTGCCCTCCCCTGCCGTGACCCGCCTCCTCCATGCGAGGCGGTGGAGACACTGGGACCGGCCTCCTCTGCGCCGTGTAGAGCTGCAGGACCCCCAGGCCTCACCGTGTGGAGCAGATGTCGGGGCCCGCCTCTGCTGTGCACGTGGCCATCTTGTGGTGGCCATTGTTGTGGTGGCCATCTTTGTGGTGGCCATTTTGTGATGATGTCGTGCGCGAGGGCATGATGCCACCTAGGCTTTTATTAGTATAGATTGTTACTAGGGGCCCAGTGCATGAATTCGTGCACCTTGAAAGGAACTGTGGACTGCGAGGCTACAGTGGGCACAGGAGCAGGTCTCAGCTCATCCTCCATGCCCCCACCTGGCCCCTCCCACTGTGGCCCCCAGTCCCCTGTCTGCCAGCAGCCCCACTCCCACCACCACCACTCCCCATACTAGAGGCGCCGGCTCTGCTCGCACTTGTTGATGGTACAGAGCGATTGGAGCTGGTGCCCGCAGCAGGTGTGAATGGGACCAGCGCCATCAGTGGGTGCAAGCGGGGGCTGCTACCCTGATCGCCCCTCAGGAGCAGGGAGAGGTGAAGAAGCCCTCAGGGGTGATTGGGGCTGGCAGCTGCCACTCGCACCTGCTGATGGCGCCGAGTGATCAGGACCAGTGACGGGTGCTGGCAGTGGGTGCGAGCGGTGACTCTGGTGCCGGCTGCAGGTGCAAGTGGGCCATTGCCAGCAGTGGGTGTGAGAGGTGGCTGCCAGCCCCAATCTACCCTCAGGAGCAGGGGGAGGTGGAGAAGCCTGAGGGGCAACTGGGGCCGGCAGCTGCCACTCACATCCGCTGATGGTGCCGAGCGATCAGGGCCAGTGCTGGGTGCCAGCAGCGGGTGCGAGTGGTGGCTCCAGTGCTGGCAGCAGGTGTGAGTGGGGCCAGCGCCGGCAGCAGGTGCGAGCTCCGGGCAGGACTGCAGTGCATGGGGTCAAAGAATTTTCAGTAACCTCCAGAGGCTCGCCCCGATGATGGCGACCGGCACCCTGCCTTGGTCTGGCTCCCCCCACTTACCTGCTCCACCATCCCACCACGGCCAATGCCCGCCACTTTCTGCATGTGCCCCCTGGTGGTCAGCACATGTCATAGCAACCAGTTGTTCGGTTGTTTGGTTGTTCCACTGTTTGGTCTATTTGCATATTAGGGTTTTATACATATAGTAGATTATTCCAGTCCTTTCTCTCCAGACACTACTGCTCATTTCCACAGAATACTCTGCTGTCGCCTTGAACATGACACTTCTAAAACCCAGTGTTATCTCCCTCCCAAACTGGCTTCTCTCTATCTCTTTTCCTTAGAGTGCAACCTTTCCCAGTTAGCCTTACTAAAACCTTGGAGCCATAATTACCTTCTTGCTCATATGACCACATCAGCAAAGTCTATGGAAAGTCTTTCCCACTTATCCATTCATTTTAGTTTTTGCTATTAACATCCTAATTCAAATTAGAATCATCAGGAACTCACACAGGACTCAGAGTGTCTATATTCTGTAAGGCAGATATAAATCATGATAGAAATTGTGTGTGTATGTGAATATTGGTACACAAATCTGTCCATGTATTGTATATATGAACAGTGCTATTTCTTATGTAACATGTTCCTTGAAATCTTTAGTATCTACTATATGATTTCAATTTTATTTTATCCTAAAGCAAAGGCTATTTTAATTTAAAATTCATGTGTTATTTATAAGATATCAATATATGGGAAGCGAGTCTTATGTTTTGTTGGTTTCCTATGGAGCAAGTAGCAAGTGCTGGAAATATTCTAGGGAGTTAGTCTTTTGACCTTCAGCCCCACCTCCAAAACATCAGCAAGACCTGCCAGCTCAACCTTCAAATATGTGTCAAATGGAATCACTTCTCACCCTCTTCACAGCCACACTCTAGGTCATCTCACCATCTATGGCCTTGACAGCTTGAAATATCTTGTAATGGTAGCCCTCCCCACTCCTGTCTTCTTTAATTCTATTCTTCACATAGTGCCCAGAAAAATCTTTTGAAAACATAACCTTAAACCCCTACCAATCACATTAGGAAGACATTTCAAACTTGAACTGCTCTGAGTGGCCCAGGAGGCCCGTGTCTTTGCTCTCTGACCTTGTGTCTAAGTATTCTCTTCCTGCCACATATTCTGCTCACTTCTGTTGTATCAGTCACTTTTCTGCTACATTAATGTTGTGTAACCTCCCACCCCCACCTACTAAAATCTCAGTGGCTTAAAATGAAAATAATTTTCTTGCTCATGGCTTTATGGGTTGGTTGGAGGCAGCTCTGCTTCAGGCTGTGGTCATGTTCAGATGTGCCCCATGGAACTCTTGCTCTGGGAGTGGGGACCACCAAGGACATTTTTTTCTGATAACAGAAGGCAGGAATGCTAGAGACCAAGCCAAACACACAAGAACATTTAAAACTTCTGGACATATGTGATTTTATTACATCCACTCCCATACCATTGGGTCAAAAGCAAAGCTTACACCCAAGCCTAAAGTTGGTTAGGGAGGTAACTCAGCCCAAAGTGAAGCCTCAGCAAGATTGAGAGGGAAGAACTATTCTATATAATAAAAGGCTAATATGCAAATCAACTGAACAGTGGAATGACCGGTTGCTATGACACACACTAACCACCAGGGGGCAGACACTCAACACAGGAGCTGCCCCCTGGTGGGCAGTGCATTCCCACAGGGGGAGCGGGCCTAAGCCATCAGTGGGACATCCCCTGAGGGCTCCTGGACTGCAAGAGGGTGCAGGCTGGGCTGAGGGACCCCCCACCCCATGAGTGCATGAATTTCATGCACCAGGCCTCTAGTATGAAATAGTACTCTCTACCTGTTGGCCTCAGAGGCTTTGGTGTTGGTACTACTTTTGCCTGGGCTGCATTTCTACCAAATTCATTTCTTTACTTCATCCAGATCCTATTCAAATGCTACTTCACCAGAGACACCATTCTAGATCTCCTCTGAGATAGAGTCCCAGAAACCCAGTCATTCTCTAATACTTACCCTGATTTATTGTTCATATAAGTGCTCAGCTCCCCCTGGAATTATGTATTATATTTATGTATGTACTCATGTATTTGGTGCACCTCCTGTTTTTCTCTGTGAGGGCAGGAGCCCTGTTGATCTGCATCTCTGTAGCCCCAGAATGTGGACCAGTGCAGGACCTTGAGCAATGCTTAATGGTTGGACTAAGCAAATGAAACAATATTAATGATTGCGTTTTTCTTCTTGGAAGGAAGGTTAATTAAATGGGTAAAATTACAATCAGAACTTGTCATGCCAGAAAGATTATACAGTTTTTTTTCTTTATCTTTGAAGCTCTGTGTGTGCATGTATGTCTGTGTGTGTGCGTGTGTGTGCGCACATCTGCATGTGCATTTATTTTTCTACTTTTATTGGAAGGTGACTTTAATACATTCTAAATTCCCACACAGACTTAGATGACTTTGCTTTTGATATGCTTAATTAATAGAACATTTATAATTCTGTAAGTCCTAAAGATATTTTACAACTTTTATCCTCAAAACCAGCCTTTTCTCCTGAATTCCCCATTTTTCTTCAAGTGAGATTTACATTTTTCTAAACTAAGAAAATTAAATGTTTGACATTGGGTTATTTTCTTTTCCTCCTCATTTAATTAATGCCTGGGCATGTTGACTTGCCACCCCAGGGTCTCTCACACACTGTTTCCATCTTTTCTGCTTGTATTTCTGTCTCTTGAATTTCAGACCTCTCTCCTACCCTGGACAATCAGATCTTAATTGATTATGCTGATCTGTATCTGCTGTCTACATTACAAGCTAGAACTCTCATCCTAAATATATGACTCTCATATTTAAAAACATTCAGTTCCTTCTAGTGGCAGAACATATTAATAAAAACAATCAATGTAGACAGTTAGGTTTGCTGCTGCCTTAATTTTGTCATTCTTCTTTCTCCCAAAACAGCTTTAGAAATTTATTTGCTTAAAAATCAATGATCAACTATTCAAAAACTTGTATGCTTATCTGAAATTCAGATTTAACTATGTGTCCTGTACTTTATTTCTCAAATCTGCCAACTCTACCTTGAAGGCAAAAGCAGGAAACCTGTCAGGAAATCTTAAAAATAAAAATAATAATAAAAATAAAAAGCAAGCAAACAAAAAATCCATATAAATCTATCATAAAGTCCCAAACCCAAAGGGCTCATGACAATTTGATCTCTGAATTATCTATAATAACCTTAATGTTCAGCCCATTGCTTATATACAATAGCTAATTTTTGCTAATATACTTCTGAGTAACACACTGTGGAAATGGTGATGGCATTGTCACCAAGGTCTTTTGCATTGTACAATCAATTTAGATTTTATAATGTCTCCCAGGAATTCCAGGGATAAATAAAATAAGTAAAGTAAATAAAAGTGTCCTTATGTCATCACAAAGTGTCTTTCACATAAAATCCTTACAAAACCTTACGAATGGAATATTCACATATATCGTTCCCATTTGGCCCTTGCAGAAGGGCTCAAGGAGTCAGAAGGGACACATAGATGCCTGACTTAATCTGTCTGCGCAGAGGCTTCCAAGCACATGGCTTCACAGGCTGTGAAAGAGCCCCATGGTTACTTGGTTTCGAAGAATAAAGTGCGTGTGTGTTCTGAAGGGAATGGGCCACAATGTCAATAATAATAACAACAAAGCTTTGCATTTATATGTAGCTGACAAATATAATCTCATTGGCTCCTCATAATATGCTTGTGAGGTAGGTATTTCTTTCTTTTGAGAGAGGAGGGAATTGAATTCAAAATTAGACGAATGTAGTTAAAAAGTCACTGGAATAAAAACCTATATGATTTTGTAAGGTGAAGCAATTAAGTGACGAACACTAATTTCCTTGAAGCTGACGTAACCTTTCCCCCTATATAATGCTGGTGACGCAGCTTCAGGGCCTTGATGGCAGATGTCCTGCTTCTTAATTTGCCAATGAGGAGTAACTGAGGAAATTATACTGACCTAATTTTTAGCATGTGGACATTCAAATACAATTAATTTTTTTGGTGCTCTATTACTAGACCCACTTTATTTTATTTATTTTTTTTGAACACTTCTGGGTTCTGCATGTTACCAGGTGCTTTACAACAAATTATCAGAGTAAGTCTAAAAGATCCGTAGTACTCCACACTATTCCACTAAATATTTACTGTTTTATCCAATATGATCTGTTTCACCAGCTTCATAGAAATAATGGACCAAATATCTTTAATTTTCCAAATTAATCTCTGTAGCACCCATGGTTCAGGAAGCTCATTTTGAATCCTTTGACATCTATCCCCTAGCCCTGTTCTCCATTCTCACCATTCCTTGCAATTGTTCCAGAATCCTGGGGGCCTATTTGATTTAAAAGAGGCCAGTTCAATTCTCATAGGCTGAGCAGAAAGAGAAAATTGCCAAGCTTTGTCTGTCCACAAGTACCAGTGTTTTGGTTCCAGCCCCATGGTGCTTACGTTGTTGAACACTGGTCCTCAATGGTCCCATGTGCAGGTATCCATTCTATGTTCAGCCTGTGCTCTTGCTCATGCTTGAGAGAAACTGAATTGATCGAGTTGATAGCCTGAATAACAGAAGAAATCACACCACCAGGAGAAATTGCTGATTGGCCAGTGTGAGGAGCAGTGCATGTCATTATAGCATGGACCTGTGTTCAAATCTTGGCTCTTCCATTTACCTATGTCTATGTGACCTTAGGCAAGCAACTTACTTTTATACCCTTCAGTGGAGCATTCTTTCTTTGTGAAGGTCTCAGCCTGCTTACTGACCCTGTTGGTATAAGCTCTTTTGTTGTTTCATATTCCCCCCAGATCCTGAGCACCCCTCACATATCTTTTTTCTTTAAATCCTGGCTCACTGACATGCTGACAGAGTCTTGTGGGTTTCTTTCTAAGCCTTCTCTTTCTGTCTTCATAAAGGTTCTCTGTAATTAAATCCTGAGAAGTTTCATTTTTCATTTCCTTTTTGATGCTATGCTCTAGAATATCTGGTCTCTATTCTTTTCTTCATATATATATATTAGAGGCCTGGTGCACAAAATTTGTGCACGGGCGGGGTGTCCCTCAGCCCAGCCTGCACCCTCTCCAATCTGGAACCCCTCGAGGGATATCCAACTGCAGTCAAACATCCTTCTCATAATCAAGGACCGCTGGCTCCCAACCACTCGCCTGCCTGCCTGCCTGATTGCCCCTAACTGCTTCTGCCTGCCAGCCTGATCACCCCCTAACCACTCCCCTGCCAGCCTGATTAATGCCTAACTGCTCCCCTGCTGGCCCGATTGCCCCTAACTGTCCTCCTCTGCAGGCCTGGTCGCCTCCAACTCCCCTCCACTGCTGGCCCAGTAACTCCTAACTGCCTACCCTGCTGGCCCATAACCGCTAACTTCCCTCCCTTGCCAGCCTGGTCACCCCTAACTGCCCACCCCGGCTGGCCTGACCATCCCCAACTGCCCTCCCCTGCAGGCCTGGTCCCCCCCCAACTGCCCTCCCCTGCCAGCCCGGTCACTCCTAACTGCCTTCCCCTGCCAGCTTGGTTCCCAACTGCCCTCCCCTGCCAGCCCGGTCACCCCTAACTGCCCTCCCCTACAGGCCTGGTTGCCCCCAACTGCCCTCCCTTGCTGGCCTTCTTGTGGTGGCTATCTTGTGTTCACATGGGGGCAGCCATATTTGACCACATGGTGGCGGCCATCTTGTGTGTTGGAGTGATGATCAATTTGCATATTACTCCTTTATTAGATAGAATATATATATTTTACCTTGTCAATATGTATTTTCTGGAGCCCATAAGGATGCAATTCTGGCTTCACATTTCCCACTTTCTGAATGAATGTACATCCTTGGATGCGAGTAGATAGACACCAGCAGCTTGCACGTTTCCTTTTCACCACAGGTGAGATGACTAGGTCCGGTTGGGATGGTGTTGGGTAGGGAAGGAGGACTCTGAGAATAGTGGGCAAGAGATGTGACTTCAGGAAATATCCAAAGTGAGCTCATTATAGGGGAAGCTGTGTACATATGCATGTGCTAATGAATGTGTACATGCATGTTTTCCCAAGTGTGTGATGACCATATGTTCCCATGTAGGTTTATATAGAGTGCTGATCCAGGACTTGGCTGACAGGCTGAATCTCTACATTGGTCCATGAGTATATGTGTGCATGATGTGATTAGTGGCCCCTTAGAATTGGCATACTTGTGCAATGCACAACCTGAACATATGTCCTGGAAGAGCTGGCTGGTTTTTCCAACACATTTAAGTAGGGATCTTAATAAGTAAGCTCTTGCATATACTAGGTCTGATTCTTAGAGGATCATCTGTGTGAAATGAAGACTTACCTAATAACTGTCTCTTCAGTGATGACAGATCATATGCTAGATTAGATCTGAAAGCCAGTGAAAAGCATATGTGGGGCCCTTTTTCTCCACTTGGATATCTGTGTAGTGTATATTTTCCCAATTGTGTTTAGACATTTTCAGAAGTGGACAATCTCAGAGACATTTATCCAAGTACCAGAGAAATAGCCTGAATTTCTTAATTTAAGTCACAGCAATTAGAAAAGACCTATTACTCCTAACAAAAAGTTTGGTTAATGATCTCACGCCATAGGGATTTGCCCAGCCTCCTTGGCCAAGATAACTCAATCTTGAACATCATCACTGAGTGCATTTTTCTTTGGACCACTTGGGAGGGCCACACCTCTCTGGTGCAGCCAACTGCCTTCTGAAATGACTGTCAACCTAGAACCATAAAATATCTAATGACATACTGCTATCCCATGTGCTACTCAAGTCAATGTGACTTTAATTATTTCCCTTGGGATGTGCTCAAGGGCTCAGAGAGTCTCAGAAATCTTGGAATAACACTGTGACTTAATATGCAGCCAGACAGGGTGTGATGGATCCCCAGTAGGGCTTAGCAGCTGTGGCCCATTCACTCGAAGCTTGATGTACACAGATGTTGCTATGGTGACCTCCATAACTCAGAGGATGTGGGAATTTAGAGATCCCCAGGGGAACATGGCAGTTCCTCTCACCAGACCCCTGTAACCTGGCATTCATAAGCTTTCAAATACAAGTTGTGGCAATTAAGATCCCTAAAAATCTGGTCCCCTGGTATGCATATGAACAGCCATGTGAACTTTAATGGAGGACTTTTATTGTGTGAGTGTACATATGTGTATGTGTGCATATTATGGAAATGTGTTGGGAATTTTATGGTATTTATAATAATGTCTCATAAGACAGAACACAAACTATGCATTCCATCTTATCTACATTTCCTAGAATCATACATGTCCTTGGTATCTAGTTAGTTACCAGAAGTCCAAAGTTTTTTCTCTTATGTTCTGCTATTACTTCCTTGCAATCATCTCCACTTTAGAGTCCAAATTTAAATAATAACTTACTGGTAATTGATTTCTAAACAAGAATATTTAATACCTACTCTGTGTATAGAATTATGCTTTATTGTTGGAACTAATTTATGAAAATATTATATGGAAGGAGAGGAATTCATTTTAATAAAATCTGTAATATCTAGTGTTCCCTTGACTGGTTTCATCAGTTAAAATCTCTACCTTGAAAAATCAAAAGACCTGATTTAATAATGTAGATATACTGAAACAATGTAAGTCAATTTATAAAGTCTGCAAATGAAGAAAATCCTTTAGGTTTATATGGATGACAATAAATTGGACCTAGATAATCAATTATTTTTTTAAAAAAATGTATTCATTTACACATATTTATTGAATGTATACTCTGGGAAGGGTGCAGGTCCTGGGCATGCAGTGATGAATTAAACAAGTAGAGTCCCTGTTTTATGAGCTTATGGTCTATTGGAGGAGGGAGACAATGTATAAGCTAACATGAATATATAATTGCAACTTGAAAAACACATGCAAAAATTAAACAGAACAATGTAATAAAGGATAGCTAGAAGGCTACTAAATGTATATGAAATATTGAATGCAATTACATGTGTGATTAAGAATATGGCATACTCTGAAACTTCTCTCTGTGGTGGAGAAGAGAAGGAATTTTATACATTTTGTATACATGACTGATTAAAATCATGGTCATTTATGTTCAGGGCCTGAGGATTCAGTAATTGAATGAGATAGGAAGATAAGGAAGGGCAGGTATCAATCTTTGGCTTCTTCTAAGATCAAAATAATTTTTCTTTTCTCACCCTGGGGGTGAGAGAAGACTGTAAGGGTGGAGGTGGTGGAGCTGATGATGAGATTACCCTTATAAAAAGTGCTGGAGAATAAATGTTAGTGGTTTAGTAAGACTGATTCCTAGGGGAAAACTTAAGAGAAAGTGACATTTATCAAATATCTACTATGTGCCAGACATTTTACACATCATCTCATTTATGTGTGGGTATTATTTCTATTGGGGAGATTAGGAAATTGAGGCTCAGGAGATCAAGTAATTGGCTCAACTTTTTTAGTCAGTGAGCAAAGAATATAGAATTCAACTCCTGGTCTATCTGACTTTACATCTTTCTAGCCTACATTAGTTTTCACAACCTCATTATTAAGCCACAAATAGGCACAAACCCCACTTTTATTTAAACACACCAATTTTGTTTGTCTCATTCTCATAAAACATTTTATTTACACTTGTGTATTTCTCTGTAGTATAACAGTAGGAACTACAACCGTCAAACATAACTATTTTAAAATGTCCCTAGAAAATCCTTAGGAAATGAAAGGTAGAGAAGGACCATGTTCATAGATTACATAGTTTATGTTATAAATATACTAATTTGTCCAAAATTAATCTAAAATTATTTTTGTAATTCCAAGCAAAATACTAGTAGAACCTATTTGGGAGAAAGTTGACTAATCCTAAAATTTATATAAGGGAATATATAAAAAGAAAATCCTTTAGGTTTATATGGATGACAATATAAACCTACAAATAACTAAGAAAAATTAAAGAGCAGAGATCCACCCCAGTATTTTATAACTAGTGTTGAATGGAGTCCAGAAACAAATCTATGTTTATATAGATACTTATTATGTACCAGGAATAATATCACAAATCAGGACAAATTATCTAGCTGCATGAAGAGGAGTAAAGTTAGTTTCCTCGTACATTTAAAAAATTGATTCAAGATTGACTTATGAAAGATAAAATTGCAAAACTCTTGTTGATCTCATAGTAGGTTAAGCATTTTCTCAGAAGTTCAAATATTAAAGGCCTAAAAAGAAAAAAAAAGAAAAGAAACCCAAAACAAAAAAAGCCAGTGAGAAAAAACAAACAAACCAGTGAGCGTAACTAACTATAGCAAAATTAAATAATTTTATAAAATGAGAGACCTCATAGACAGTTAACATCTGGGTAACAGATTAGAAGGAAATATTTCAATAACAACAAGAGATTAATATTTAACATGTATAAGGAATTATGCAAATCAACAAAATGAAAAACATATTAAGAATATACTAATTAAATAACAAAAAATAGCACTTTTCCCCATAATTCTGTCAGGAATTAGAAAGAAAGTTAATATTAAGTGCTGGGAAGGTGTGGGGAAAATACAACCTTCATGCACAGCAGTGGGAGTGATGGCTGTGCAGGCGTCCTAGAAAGCAATCTTGTGTACTTAGCCAAACTACCTGTGAAAATACCTTTTAACCCAGCAACCTCACATCTGGGTGTATACTCCAAAGAAATTCCTCACACAGATCTATAATTTTACTGCCACCTATGTAGAAAACAAAAATGTGTACATATGTTCACCAAAAGATTTGCACAAGAATATAGGGTGGGTCAAAAGTGGGTTTATAGTTGTGAGTACATGAAGCACAGTTTATTCTTGTATTATTATTTACTAATCATTGCATTCTTTTCCATATGAACAACTATAAATCTACTTTTGCCCCACCCTGTATTAATATAGAAACTAGGCATCATACCCAAAACAATATATGTGTCTGATTACAGTATAAATGAATAAAGTAAGACAAAGTAAATTATGATGTAGTCTCCATCTGAAGCCTCCTCAGGATCTGCCCAAGCCTTAGCATGCTCATCAAGGAGTGACCAGGATGGGGATCCTAAGGCCTTCCCATTTCTACCCTGTGAGTTTGGAATGGCCCATTGGGTAGGTAGAGATCTGTCAGATCTGCACTGTAGTCTGAGGCTCTCCCTGTCCCATCCTGCTTCCTCCTCCCTTGTTTTTTTGTTTTTTTTTACAGGTGACAGGTCAACCACAGGTTGAAAGTTTCCTGCCCAACCTTGCTTTTCCTTCCCTCTCTGTTTTTTTGTTATGCTTAATTAGTTAGGAGATGGGAAGAATGTCCTTGCTTTTGCCCCAGCCTTCATAACTGTGAGAAATACCTTTCGGCTGTTTCTAAGCCAGCCATTTTATGGGTCTTTGCTATTCAGCCCAACACAACAAGACATCTTTCAAGAGCATTCTCCTCCTCCTTTTCAATAAATCTCTTGCAAATCTAAATCTACTTCAGTGTCTGCATCTGGAGAACCTAAACTGGCATTCCTTTCCAGTGACTAAATGGTATGTCTCCTGAATTTCATGTCATTTTCCATGGGACAGTGCTAGGTCAGCACCATCACCAGAAATACAACATTAAAACTAACACAAATTCAAGTGCTTTTTCCTTAGTTTTTATCTTGTCAACTTACTTTTGTGATTGTCATGACAATATTATCCATCTTTATTTTAATACTAGAGGCCCGGTGCATGAAATTCTTGCACAGGAAGTGGGGGTGGGGGGCACCCTCAGCCTGGCCTGCACCCTCTTGCAATCCGGGACTCCTCAGGGGATGTCTGACCTGCAGGATCGGGCCTAAACCAACAGGCAGGCATCCCTCTTGCAATCCGGACTGCTAGCTCCTAATTGCTCACTTGCCTGCCTGCCTGATCACCCCTAACCACTTGGCCTGCCTGCCTGATTGCCCCTAACTGCCTGATCACCCTTAACCACTCTGCCTGCCTGATTGCCCCTAACCACCTCTGTCTCGGCCCATCTGCCATGGAAGCCGCCTCTGCCTCGGCCCCCTCTGCCGCGGCTTCATCCGGAAGGTCGTCCAGAAGGACATCCAAAATGATGTCCAGAAGGTTGTTTGACTGTCCAGTCTAATTAGTATATTGTGCTTTTATTATTATAGATATTCTCATAATAAGTAACAATTCTCAAAATTCTAAGATTTTTTACTTATAATTTTAGGCTGTTGCTTCTGCTTGTTCTCACTCTCATGTCATTAACATCATCAATGACTTGTTGGCAATCACTCTGGGAAGGAGAAGAATGAGGCGGTGTTGTGGTTGGGGCAGTTGTTTAGTCTTGAGTTGTGATCCCAGCTTTATCACCTACTGATGAGGAGGGCTTGAAAGAGTAACTATACATCTTTGAGCCTCGGATTCCATCTTCTATAAAGTGAGGGTAATATAACTTATAATGTTGTTTGGAGGATATACCCTAACTGGTTTGGCTCAGGATTAAAAAGTAATGTGTATACATATACATATCCTAATATGTAAAAAGCCAGGGGCCATCACAACTGAAACAACTGGATGGACGACTGAACAGCAGGCTGCGTGGGCAACAAGGCCAGCAGGGGAGTTAGTGAGGTACGACCAAACGACTGAACAGCAGGCTGCATGGGACAACCAGGCCAGCAGGGAGGTTAGTGAGGGATGACCAAATGACTGAACAGCAGGCTGTTTGGGGTGATCAGGCTGGTGGGGGGGGGCAGTTGGGGGTGACCAGTCAGGCAGAGGGGGACAGTTGGGGCAACCAGGCCGGCAGGGGGACAGTTAGGGGTGGTCAGGCAGGCAGGCAGGTAAGCAGTTAGGAGCCAGTGGTCCTGGAATGTGAGAGGGATGTCCGACTGCCGGTTTAGGCTCGATCCTGGGGATCGGGCCTAAACTGGCAGTCGGACATCCCCTGAGGAGTCCCAGATTGGAGAGCTTCAGGATGGGCTGAGGGGACCCTCCACCTGTGCATGAATTTCATGCACTGGGCCTCTAGTTTATATATAACAGCAATGGGCATAGAAGGTTTCAGTATAATGCTGATGTCGTCTAGGATGAGCTGCTTTGGGTACATTCAATTATAGCCTGTGTTATAGTCTAATTTTGTACTGGAAGTTTTTGGAATTTTATGTGTTTCATTTTTATCTTTTTTGGGCCTGTCACCAAAAAACTTTATACAACAAGAGAAAACAAAAAAATTCTTTTGTTTTGTTTCTTTGTGTTATGTTATTATTCTCATTTATTTTGCCAAAGTTAACCTGAGAAAAACACACAAAATTCCACCAGTAGTTACCTGTAGGGAAAGAATAGGGAAGGGATGGGGTGATAAAAGACACAGAGGAAGACTAAGTGCCCATCAGAAGATGAGTGGATTAAAAAATGTGGTACATCTACACAATGGAATACTATCCTGTGGTAAAAAAGAAGGGATTCTTACCATTTGCAACAGCATGGATGGAATTGGAGAGCATTATGCTAAGTGAAATAAGCCAGTAAGAGAAAGATAAATATAGCATGATCTCACTCATTTATGGAATATAATGAACAACATAAACTGATGAACAAAAAGAGATCCAGAGACAGAGAAGCACCAATCAGACTGTCAAACCTCATAGGGAAGGTAGGGGAGGGTGGGGGTAAGGGGGAGAGATCAACCAAAGGACTTTTATGCATGCATATAAGCCTAACCAATGGACACAGACAACAGGGGGTGAGGGCATAAGTGGGGGGGGTTGGGAGGTAATGGGGGGATGAGGACACATATGTAATACCTTAATCTAGTGGTTGGCAAACTCATTAGTCAATAGAGCCAAATATCAACAGTACAACGATTGAAATTTCTTTTGAGAGCCAAATTTTTTAAACTTAAAGTTCTTCTAACGTCACTTCTTCAAAATAGACTCACCCAGGCCATGGTATTTTGTGGAAGAGCCACATTCAAGGGGGCAAAGAGCTGCATGTGGCTCGTGAGCAACAGTTTGCTGGCCACTGCCTTAATCAATAAAGAAATTAAATATATATATATTAAGAAAGAAAAAAAAAGGCACAGAGGAGGTGTCAAAAATGCTGTTAATATTCCATTTCTCAAACTGAACAAATACCAGGTACATGGGTATTCATTTTATTGTTGTTCTTTATTATACATATTATAAGTATTATCTTATAACTATTTGATATTTTATTTTAAAGATAAAAAAGAATATCTGTGGTTTGTCCAGAATAATCATATTATTTATGTGAAGTATTTGAGAGGCCCAGTTATCTGCCTTTTCTTCACCTTTTGCCTTCTATTTAACTGCTAGAACCTGCCCTGATTCCATGAATAAGCTGGAATTGAGTTAGACAGTGATGCCATCACAGTCTTATCACCATTCATGGAAGTAAGACTGCTTATGAAATATTCATGCAAGGCCCACACTGAACGGGGCATAGCTCCAGAGTCTGAGAAGCTGTGCAGTTTCTTTAGATTTAGGAACAAGAGACAAGAAAGCTGACATCTCTTCTGCAGGCTTTTGCTTAATGCCCCTGTGAACTCTGCATGCCGTGTGTGAAACAGACAGTCTGCAATCTCAGATGCTTCATCAGAGATGAGATTGTGTATTATGGCTTGAATGTTTGTGTCCTCTCAAATGCATATGTTGAAGCCCTAACCTCCTGCCCCAGTGTAATGTTGTAAGGAGGTTGGGCCTTTTGGAAGGTAATTAGGGTTAGATGAGATCATGAGGGTGGGCCCTCAAAGTGGGATTAATGCCCTTATAGAAAGAGACACAAGAGCAGCACTTGTTGAGATCTCTCTCTCTCTCTCTCGGCCAGGAAGAGGTCACCCACCAAAAATGAAATCAGCCAGAATTTATGAAACTTTGACCCTTATTAGGCTCTCTCCTTTGTCTACTTCAGGTTAAGTTTTCCAATCAGTGAATTCATCTCAATCAGTTGGCCAAGCTAACTACGACCTCAGGAGTCCAAATGCTCTTTGATAATAAAAAGGTAACAGGGAGTTCTGGGCAATGGCTTAAATCTTCAGAAATGTATCTGTAGGAATTAAAGGCAGTTAAAGATGGAAATAAATTCCTATACCATCTCCTTAATAGTTGATAGTTGTAGTCCCAGAATCAGTAGTCTGCTTCATAAGAAAAAATGAGATAAAATAATATGAGAAAAACAGTTCAGAGGAACAACAGCATCAAAATATAAGATACAGCCTGGCCGGCGTGGCTCAGTGGTTGAGCGTTGACCTATGAACCAGGAGGTCACGGTTCGATTCCCGGTCAGAACACATGCCCAGGTTGTGGACTTGATCCCCAGTGTGGAGTGTGCAGGAGGTAGTTGATCGGTGATTCTCTCTCATCATTGATGTTTCTATCTCTGTTTCTCTCCTTTCCTCTCTGAAATAAATAAAAATATATATTTTTAAATTACATATATATATGATACAAAGCAGGGAGCTGGAGAAGCTTCATTATATTATCACCCTAGTGGTTGTGACTCCAGAGAGGAGCCAATTAGAATACAAGAGATTAGAATGCCATCCCTGGGTCTGGAGAAAATGTAATAGGGTGATTATTATAAACAAATTAAATTATAATTTGCAATTCCTGCCTAGGAGAAGAGAAGATGTGGGAATGAATCGAAACCTTCTCTTCTAGTATGATCCAAGAATCAGAATCAAACACCTGTATCAGAATCACCTGCATGCTTGTCATACAGGTTGATTCCTGGGCCTCACCTGAACATAAATAGTCTTTTATACACTGTCCTAACTTGTGTTTGACTGGTGAGAAATGAAGTAACACTGAAGGATTCCAGGGTGAACTCAGAAAATCTCTGTGAAATAGAAGCTTGCCTTCTTAGTGTACCACTGAAAGAGCCACCTGCCAGTGTAGAGGGCTGGTTACATGTCCTCATTGACATGAACTTACCTAGTTTGGAATTTAAAGAATTATGAATTATAGAAATCTATGAAGCTCATGAGTATAGAAGAGGAATGAATATAAATAAGATATATTCAAGTATTTAGTTAAGATGGCAATATAAGCTCTGAATTTATAATGTCCAGATAAGATAAACATAGTCATTCTTATCCTATCTAATAAAGAGGGAAAATGCTAATTGACCCTCACATCATCGCAAAGGTGGTGGTGCCCACAGCCAATAAGGAGGGAATATGTTAATTGACTGCCACACCCTCAAAGATGGTGGCGCCCACAGCCACAAGATGGCGGCGCCCAGTCCTCTCAGCCCTGCCGGGGTGGCAGGTGCACGGCAAGGCCAGGCCTGTCCCTAGGTGGGCCCGGCCTTGCTATGCGCCTGCCTCTGGAGTCTCCCAGTCCCCTCAGGCCCCCAGCCGCCCAGGGCCGGCCCGAGATGCAGGCAAGCCTCGGATGGCAGCTGTCCAGACTCACAGGGCCTCCCGAGGCTCAGGTAACTAGGGCCGGCTGAGGCTTGCATTGCTAGCAGTGGCAGCAGCAGAGGTGTGATGAGGTGTTGCCTTCCCGATTGCCGGGTCGCCTCCTGCCCCTAAGGGTTCCCAGACTATGAGAGGGGCAGGCCGGACTGAGGGATCCCCCCTCCAGTGCATGAATTTTCATGCATCGGGCCTCTAGTCTTTATATATTCATTGAAGCTGAACTGGGCTGAGCAATGGTTACATAATGGGGTATTAAAATAGAAACATTAGATAAACTGAGTTATGAGAGACAACACCAATTTGAATTTGAAAAACATAGATGGCCAAGAATTGGTTGACTTATAACAAGAGAAAAGGGGACTTGGGGAAGAAGAGGACATTTTTGGGAGAGCTGTTTGTGTGCTGTGAGTCCTACCTTCCTCTTTAGAGTCTAAAGGGAAAGATGGGTAGACTTTCCCTATTGAGATCATTGTGAATTGCTTGCAGTTTGAGAGGTGCATAGTCACTACGAGGCAATCCTGTCTAAAGATATAAAGAGCAAAAGTCTAGCTGCTGATGAATGAGCTGACCGCTCAATGTCCTTGGATTGACCTGCATCCCCAGGGTTCTGTGAAAGGATACCTGCGTGTTTCCCTTTTGCCAGATGTGGACTGTACACAGAGCATTCTGCACACAGTGCGGGTGCTGGGCTGGAGTTGTCTTAGTTCTAGAGGACCCCCTGGATGGACAAATAGGCCTCAACAAAGAGGAACTGAGGATAAGTCAAGTTCCTAGTATGTAGGCAAAACAAGGTGGGACAGAGATGTACCTAAAAGAGTCAAGGAAACTTCAGGGAGACCACCCAGTGACAGAAGGTTCATGAATAGTAAATGTGACCACCCGAGGAAAAGTCAACTCCAGTCATCTGCCAGGCTCTGAAAGTCCTAACCCAGTTTATGGCAGCGCCAGTCAAATGAAAACTTTCCTGCTTCCTTCCCTCTCTTTCCTCTAATTGTCCCACAGCCTTGTCTCCAGCCTCAGAGGCATCAGGTGCAGCAGCTGCATAACAAGAGAGAATGTGTGTGAGAGAGAGAAGCCAACCACACCCTCTTGCCCATTTTAGCCTTGCTACTGGCAACAGGACCTGGCTAGAGAGGAAGAGAGAAGTCTCACCTTTGAATGAAAATCAGACATCCTGATTTTGAATTGAGACTTTGCAACTTTAAGTAATCAGATTTCAAAATATTTAAAGGGTATTTCAAGGTATAAAATTTGTTTCTGAGTTTTTATCCAGGAACAAGGAAAACAACAACAATAATAACAGCAAAATAAGGACTATGGGACAAAAAGTAAAGTTGCTTTGTAATTACATTCCAAGAGATGTTCTTGATCAATATACCAGTTATATTTAGTTAGTGTAGCTCTAGAAATTGTGCACTTTAACGTGTAATCTGAGCAACTCTTTTATTTTGTTAGTGTTATTCTTTTTGCTTGATTACTCAGATTAAAAACCTGGAACTAAGGGGAATTTGGGCTTTGTAGAGCCTGTTCTTAGGAGCCCTCATTAAGGAAAAGGTTATAAAATCACAAGTATGAAGTTTCTAGAGCCCCTCCCAAATGCTTAGAAAGTGTCTTTTTAGGTTAGTGGCATTGAACCTTGAGCTTTTTTATCTTCATGGTATATTTACTTCTCTCTACAGGTCAGTTTTTTTCTCCTATCCCATCATCCAAACCATTAGCAAGTCTCATCAACTCTACTTTCAAAATATACCCCAAGTCCCATTACATCACAACATCTGACTAACCCTATGCCAACTCACCATCATTTCTCATCTGGGCTATGTGGTTACCTCTTACTTTTCCCAGAAGTCTACCTTTGCCCTCTCTTGCACATTCAATAGTCAAAGTGATCTTGTACTCCATTTAAACTGTGAGGTTTTTTTTGCAGGCTTTTTGTATATCCAATACAGTATATGGCACATAGCAAGTACTTAGTATATGCTATAGAAGTGATTGCCAGTAAGTCAGGATCAGAAATTACAGATAGATATGTATATCTCTGGCAGAGGTAGGAAATGGAGTACTGGGTGTAGGGGTTCAGAACGAGTCACCCCAAGATGTGCCTCTGTGGTATGCAGATTATTTTGAACTAAAGGCAATCAAGATGTCATGGGCTCAATAGAAACTTCTGTTCCCTCCTAACTACCTAGAAGAATTTGAATTAGGGGCCTTGCCCATAATAAGAAATTATCAAAGATAACCTTTCTGACCTATCTATAAGGCAGGGCAAACTACTAATTACTAAATATCTACTCTTCTTTTTGTCCTGCAGTGACCTTCCTCACCTCTGAAGCCCCAAGGAACTTTACCTCATCCTTAGCTCAGCATGCCATATATAACTCATTTTAACTTTTTGTCCCTAAACTTTCATGTAGGTGGGATTCCCCTATGTATGTATGTACTTAAGTTTGGTTATTTTCTCTTATTGATCTGTCTCACGTAGACTTAATTATTGGATAAGCTGAAGGACTCTTGAAGGGTAGAGGAAAGTTTCTTCCTCATCCACATGGGTCTGCTTTTAATACCTCAGGGTATGCATCTGTGTTCAAATTTGGGCTTTTTTAAAATTTGTTTGTGGGGTGTTTTTTTTTTTATCAACTAGTTGAACAGATTAATATCTCTGTGACTCACTTTTCTTACCTGAAAAATAATTATAGTAATATTTGCCTTGTAGGGTTATTTGAGTTAACATATGAATAAGTTAAATACATGAGTTGATACATGAAAAGTAATGTGTGGCTGGCACATAGTACACATTTAATAAATGTCAGTAACTATTATTTTCTTGTTATTGTCATTATTCTGTCTCATATAGTTTATAAAATCCTTTTTTTGTGTTCTTTAATTACATAGTACATTCTGAGAGCAGAGTCTTATTTAATATGGCATATCCAGAGCCTTACAGTATATCTGACACATAGTGGATTCTCTTCCCCTGATTGCTGAATGAATTAATTGAATGGATGTAAGGGTGAAGGAAGTGCCCTGGGAAGAAGGCAGAGGATTCTCCTGGTCTATTTATGTTGTGGATATGGATTTTGCTGGTAAGGCATGGATGGAAGAAACAGCTGTACCCAAGCTGGGCAATAAGCTGAGGATGTAGACCACATTTTGGAGAGAACTTTCAGCAGTAGCAGGGCTTTTCTTATTCCTTATCTCTTGGCCTATAATTTGAAGTTTAACTGGCTTTTATGCATAATATTCTAGTAATGAATTCAACTTTTCTTTGAACAGAGGTGAGTAAAGTAATATTGCACATAAGAAAAGTAGGGAAATTAATGCAGTAATTAACCTTAGTCAGCATGCTATGTGACCCTGGCTCAAGGAACAGATAACAAAACCATGAAAGGGGCCTGAACTGAGAAAGGGGTTTATGATCAATGGGAAAAGGGAGAGATACTGAAAAGACATTCTAAAAGGGCAGTAACAGAAAAAGCTTTATGGGACTGGTACTCAAGGACGGTCCTCAGAGGAAAAATATGAGTTGAAATTTGAGCTAATAACAACCAGGACATTGCAAGGGCAGTTTCAATTTTATTTTCTTCTTTCTCTCCTTTTTCTCTCTCTCTCTCTGACTTCTCTACCTGTTCTTGCCTCAGCATTTTATTTAGCTTCCATTATTGGAAGCTCCTTGGAGTAATTCTCTCATATGTGATTGTCCTTCCCCTGGTCCCCACCCTTAAGAGAGACTCCTGGGGTTAGGTAATTCAGGAAATATCCAGAGATCTAGGTAGTTCAGATATGACCCACATGACTACCATGCCTTCATCAATAGCTGTGAAGACTGTACCACAGGCCACTGTGTGCTCCTCCTGGACAGACCCCTGCTCTTTCTCCACGTTCAATACTCTACCTCGCTTCCGTCATCTTCCTTGAAAGAATCAGTACCAGTCCTGGGCTTGTTTAACCCTTTGCACTCGCTTGCTTTTTTCTCGATTCCTTTATTCTAATGCTAACCGTGTCGAGTCACACTCGACATCCGAGTGCAAAAGGTTTAAACCACATGGGCAGAATCTTTGATCTCGAGGAACTTTCCTTTCTAACCCACTCTCTGCTGTTAGACAGAATTGAAACTAGCAGAATCCAATGGACATCTTCCACTCATTCTTTTTTTTAAATTAAATTTGTTGGGGTGACATGGGTCAACATGAACATATAGGTCACTCATTCTTATAAATATACAACAATATAGATAGAGTGTCTGTGATTCATATGACATGCTTTGCACTGTGCAAACTGCTGGATACATGAATAAGTTCTTTGCCCTCGTGTAGCCTATAATGTGGTCAAGGAAGAAAGTCACAGAAACAAATGAAACCAATACAGTGACTTGGCTGCTGAGCTAGATTCTCTTCAGGATACACTAGGGGCACAAAGGAGAGATGGACACATTCTACCAGGAACTGGAAAGTCAAAAAAAACTTCATAGCCCTAACCGGTTTGGCTCAGTGGATAGAGCATCGGCCTGCAGACTGAAGGGTCCCAGGTTCAATTCTGGTCAAGGGCACGTACCTTGGTTGTGGGCACATCCCCAGTGGGGGTTGTGCAAGAGACAGCTGATTGATGTTTCTCTCTCATGGATGTTTCTAACTCTCTGTCCCTCTCCCTTCCTCTCTGTAAAAAAATCAATAATATTAAAAAAAAAGAAAAGAAAAGCTTATAGTTGAGGGACATCCTGAAAGTTAAGATATTTGCCAGGTAGATAAGATAGCACAGGTATTTGGGTTAGCAGAAGCGGTTCAGCTGTAGGGCCAGGAAACTGCAAATAGTTCAAGTAGTTTGGTAGCACTGTAGTGGGGGAAGTATGGGAGCCACCATCAGAGACCAAGGCTGAAGGAATGGGAAGGGGCCAGATCCTCAGAGCCTTTGTACGCTGGCTAAGGAGTCTGAATTGACCTCCAACAGTGGAGAAATATTGAAGGGTATTCAGCAGGGTGGCAACATGTTAACTCATTTATTCATTCAGTGTTTGAGAGGATAAATGTTTTAATTGTTACATGCCAGGCACTCTTCCAGGTATTAGGGCCACATGAATAAACATAAAAATCTCTGCCCTTGTGGAGTTTACTTTCTACTGGCAGGAAACAACATATATTATCATTAGTAAATTATATAGTATGTTATAGGCCAGATGTGCTATTAAAAATATAGCTCAGGCTAAGGAGAATAATTAGTTCTGGGGTGTAGGAAGAGTTGCAGTTTGAAATAAAGTACTCAAAGATTTGAAGGAACGAAAGGAATAAATGGCACAGATTGTAGGGGAGAAG
The DNA here is from genome assembly GCF_027574615.1 of Eptesicus fuscus. Lineage (NCBI taxonomy): Eukaryota > Metazoa > Chordata > Mammalia > Chiroptera > Vespertilionidae > Eptesicus > Eptesicus fuscus. Next base: position 70,278,690 of record NC_072474.1, read on the forward strand.
GGAGAAGATGTCACAGGCAGAAGAGATCTTTGGTCCCAAGGCCCTTACGTGGGAGCAGGCCTGACTTGTGTGAAGAAATTTGAAGAAGCCTGTGGGGCTGGACTCAAGGAAACTAGGGCATGTGGGAATGGAGATGAGGTCAGGGAAGTAATGGAAAGGCAGTCAAGAGCTGTGCAGGGCCTTATAGATTTGGTTTATATTTGGAAACCAGAGAGGAGAGAGAGAAAGTGAGAGAGAGAGAGAGAGAGAGAGAGAGAGAGAGAGAGAGAGAGAGAGAATATGGAGCAGAGGAGTAACATGATCCAACTTAAAATTCAAAAGGACCAGCTAAGCACAGACTGTAGGGTCAAAAGCAGAAGTAGAGAGACCAAAACCAATAAAGAAGCTGCTGGTAATTAGAAAGGGATCAACCAAAGAACTTATACTCACATATGCATAACCCATAGACACAGACAATGGGGTGGTGAAGGCCTGGGGCAGGGGCGTGGGTGTGGCCTAGAAAGGGTCAATAGGGAAAACGGGGGACATCTGTAATACTTTCAACAATAAAGATGAATTTTTTAAAAAGGTACTATTGCAATTATCTAGGCCAGTGGTCGGCAAACTCATTACTCAACAGAGCCAAATATCAACAGTACAACGATTGAAATTTCTTTTGAGAGCCAAATTTTTTAAACTTAAACTTCTTCTAAGGCCACTTCTTCAAAATAGACTCGCCCAGGCCGTGGTATTTTGTGGAAGAGCCACACTCAAGGGGCCAAAGAGCCGCAGGTGGCTCACGAGCCGCAGTTTGCCGACCACTGATCTAGGCAAGCAATGATAGTGGCTTGGACCAGAATGGCAACAATGGAAGAGATGGGAAGTGGTGAATTCTGGATATATCTAAATTTTCATTGTAAAATGATCAGTTTTTGCAGTATAAAGGATGAAACTTTACATAGGGTTAACATTTATTTAGTGCTCACTATGTGCCAGATACTAGTCTCAATGATTTCTATATATCCACTCATTTACTTCCCACAACAATCTAGAAAGAGGAGTAATTCTTATTCTTCACTTTACATATAAGGGTACGAAAGCAGAGAAATCCTTTTGGACCTGGGAAAATTAGTTAGAAGATTATTCGAGGCACAATATGATAAGGGCCCGAGTTAATTCAACAGCATTGGAAATGAAGCAGGAATTCAGACTGTGAAGTGGTGGGGAGAGAAGATAATATTTTCCATCCTTAGTTATTTTATTTCCTTCTTTCTGAGTAGGGCATCGCATAAGTGGCCATTAAGATGGTGCAGGTAAACTTGAATCTCTTCTCTGGACAGAAGAGCTTTGGGAAACATTTTCTCCCTAAAGCCATGAGAGACACATATTGTTTGCAGAGCTATCATTTTGATTCATGGGGAAAGATATTTTCAACGATAACAAAGGAGATAGTTGAAAATAACTGCAGTGTAACTAGAGCCTTAGACTGAAAAAGGAAGGAAATACAAAAATTGAGAGGGTTGAGGAAAGTTTTTTATAATAATAAATGTTCTAATTTCTTTACCATGCTATCTTCTGCATAATTTCTTTCTTATCCCTGGGATACTGGGCAAATGACAATTTGCAAGTCTGAATTGACTCAAAATGGGTTTTACTAAAAAGTTGTGGCAGAAAAATGTAGTGTGCTAGATGATGTATTGAATCCAGTAGTAAAAGACCTTGATTCTAGTTCTAATGCTGAGCCTTGCATTATAAAACTTCTTTACAGCTTATTTGTAAAACAAGGACAACAAAAGAGAGCAGTAGGAATGGATGCTTCTAAGGGTTTTTGAGGATGAAGAAGAGGCTAAATACATGAAAGGTACACAATGAAATTATGAACATTTGAAGTGAGAGAGTTTAAAAATTATTTACTCACTCTAGGAGATTTTTCTGTTGAATTTATTATTTTGACAGTTTGCCCAAAGAAAGGGATACAGCAGTTAGAAGTTATTAAGATTTATAGACGTCATTTGTCATCACAGCTGGGAGTCTCAATAACAGCTTTTCAGCCTAGACCACATATCAAGTCTCACCCTTCATCTTCTTAGAGCATCTACTATAGTTAAAAAGAATCCTTCCTTTAGATTTCTTTGATTATGGGAATATTTAGTTTGTTTAAATGTAATCTTGTGTTGCTACTACTGTGTTAATTCTCTATTTTGTGCCCTCAGGCATGCATTTAAAAATCTATTCCAGATCAGATATAGATGGTGATTTGGGCTGTGTCAAAATTTAACCTATGTAAGTCACATTTAAATGATTCGATAATTGACATTAGCTTGTACTTGTTGATAGGCTAAGAATGCAGAAATTGTTACATTATGTCACTTATGAGACTAATATACCATGATTTGTAATAACTACATTTTGGTGTTTATTTTTATTTTCAGTGGAGCAGGGGAGCATATAAATATTATGGACCATACACCAAAAATAAACTAGTTTTAAATTAAATTTTACATTAAGTTGCAATTTGAAGATAGTCTAGAATATGGGGAATTCTTACCCATTTGTATGTTAATTTTATTTTTAAATTACTTTTGAAATATCTAGTTTCGTGGCAGATTAAGCAGAAATAGTTTTAATATATATATTTATTGATTTCAGAGAGGAAGAAAGAGGGAGAGAGATAGAAACATCAATGATGAGAGAGAATCTTTGATCGGCTGCCTCCTGCATGCCCCCTACTAGGGATTGAGCCCACAACCCGGGCATGTGCCTTTGACTGGAATCAAACTCGGGACCTTTCAGTCTGCAGGCCAGTGCTCTATCCACTGAGACAAACCAGCTAGGGCCAGAAATGATTTTTTAGTGACCATCTGGTCATTTTAAAACTGTGACGAAGGAAGAAATTTTGACATTGTTATATGCACATTTTATGGTTGGAAGAGGTTTTATAAAGTTATCTAGTCTTGTAATCTCAGAATATCCAGGTTACAAATAAGATGAAATAATTTGAATTTCCTTTACAATACACAGAACATGCATTTCCAGTTCCAGGAACTCATTAACTGAATATTAGACAGATCTTTTGTATATTGAATCCAAATTTATCTGCCTCGAACCCTTAGGTACTTGTTGCAACTACTGGGTTGAGCAGTGTGAATATAATTTATTTTCCATCTGACAACTCTTCAAATATTTGAAGAAATCTATCGTGCAAGCCACATTCCCGACCTCCCTCCTTGCCTCTGTCCTCTCTGCTTAAGGTGAAAACAACCCAGAAAGAATTGTTATTTATGAAACAGTGGCAAGAACTCTCACCAGTCTTGTTAGGTTCAGCAACTTATCATTTACGTGATACACTTTCTTCCCTTTGGAGATCACTATAAATATATTTCCTTATCCTCAGTCTTTTGGAACTGATTGCAAGTAGATTACTAATACCTCCTCCTCCCCCAGCTCAGTATCTTGAAATATAATTCATATGAATCAAAATACTATGAATTCATCTAAGGGTTTGACAACTTAAAATCTCTAAACTCATTTTGGGTTGTTTCAAGTTTTATTTTATGGTGGTAACAACACAATATGAGATCTATCCTCAACAAAACTTCAAGTTTACAATATAGTATTGCTGACTGTAAGTACATTGTTGTATAGCAAGACTATAGATTTGATTCATCTTGCTTAATTGAAACTTTATGCCTGTTGAATAAATAACTCCTCATTTCTCCCTCCACCCCGCCTCTGGCAATCACCATTCCACTCTCTGATTCTATGCATTTGACTACTTTAGATACCTTACATAAATGGAATCATGCAGTATTTGTCTTTCTGTACTGGCTTATTTCACTTAACATAATATCCTCAAGGTTCATCAATGTTGTTTCACATTGCAGAAACCTACACCTGTCAGAATAGCTGTTATCAAACAAACAAAAAACAATTATTAACAAGAATGTAGAGAAGTTGGAATCCTTGCACACTGTTGGTGGGAATATAAAATGATACAGCTACTATGGAAAACAGCATGGAGCTTCCTCAAAAAAAATTAAAAATAGAACTACCATAGATCCAGCAATCTCACTTCTTGGTATTTATCCCCCAAAATGAATCATCATCTTAAGGAGACATTAGCACTCCTTTTTATGTTCATTGAATCACTATTCATAATAGCCAAGATGTGGAAACCACCTAACTGTCCATTGGCAAATGAATGGATAAAGAAATGTGGTATGTACATACAAGGAATACTATTCTTCCTTTATTTATTATTTATTTTTAAATATATTTTATTGATTTTTTACAGAGAGGAAGAGAGAGGGATAGAGAGCTAGAAACATCAATGATAGAGAAACATTGATCAGCTGCCTCTTGCACAACCCCTACTGGGGATGTGCCCGCAACCAAGGTACATGCCTTTGACCGGAATCGAACCTGGGACCTTTCAGTCCGCAGGCCGACGCTCTATCCACTGAGCCAAACCGGTTTCGGCTATTCTGCCTTTAAAAAAAAGGAAATCCTGCACTCATCTTGAATTTTATACCTCATTAGGTGCCTAGTCTGATGAGGTATAAAATTCAAGCCCTTTTGTTCTCCTTGGCAGAAAAAATTAAATTACATTAAGAATAAAAAAAATCTTAAAGTGTGTATGTGTGTGAGTGTGTATGATACATGTATGTTGCATCATTGACACAAAGCAATTGGCCATGACCCTCTGATATTTTTATTATGAACATGATTAGGGCAGTCTTTCTGTGAGCCTCAAGACATTTCCATACACCTCAGCTTCTTCAGATGCTGTTTTGACAGGTATGTGACACTTAATCATATCTGCCCTTGACTTTGTGACTTTCCTCCAGCTTATATATAATTCTTAACTGAAATTGAAAATAATTACACAACTGGAATCATGTTTAATAAATGCTTTTAACTCTTGAAAATTTTACTCTTTTTAGCTTCTTAGGCCCTAATAACATGCCTCTTTTTCTCTGATATGCCTTTGAAAGCCTGTCTCCTTTCACTTGACTCTAGTCTTCTTCTATGTGGCCACAACTGATTCTAGGGTTGCACAGTCATTTTTCTCCTGTGGTTTATTTTGCTTTTAACCTTACAGCCAATTTCATCTTGTGAGTTTAAATTACATCCATCTCTTCATTCATATTTTGAAGAGATACAATTTTTCAGGAAGTCAAGTGAAGAATCTATTAGATATACTGTTGTTCCCAAATGAGACTTCCTGCAGGTGGGTAAAGGATGGACCTCACCCACCACTACTATTTGAAGTGCTTAAAAATCCATGGTTTGCTACTAGGCCATTGGATTTGAAGAGTGTGCTCAGGACTCGGGTTTCAGAACTTGAGCATATAATAGCACAGTTCTGCCCCTATCAGCTACATGACGTGGGACAACTTATTTAACTTGCGTGTTTAAATTTCCAAATACAGATAATAATCCTATATAATAAAGATGTAATATGCAAATGATCATTATGCCATGAAGCATAATGACCTACCATGTAACGAAAGGATCAAGGATCAGCAGGAGAGTGGGGCAGCAAGCTACTAGCGGCAGCGGAAAGCTAAGGAGGGCGCAGGGCAGCAAGCTATGAGGGGGGGGGTAGGGGGGTGGAGGGAGCTACAGGAGGGCGGGGCAGTGGGCGGAGAACTACTGAAGGGCGGCAGAGAGCTACTGAGGAGCTACTGGCGCATGGATTTGTGTGCAGGGCTCCTAGTAATATATAATGCACAATATATTTGGTGAGCATTAAAAAAGTTAGTATAGCAGAAACCAGTTTGGTTCAGTGGATAGAGTGTCGGCCTGCCGACTGAAAGGTCCCAGGTTTGATTCCGGTCAAGGGCATGTACAATGGCTGCAGGCACATCCCCGGTAGGGGGTGTGCAGGAGGCAGCTGGTCGATGTTTCTCTCTCATCGATGTTTCTGGCTCTCTATCCCTTTCCCTTCCTCTCTGTAAAAAATCAATAAAATATATTTTAAAAAAAGTTAGTATAGATAAAATACTTAGAATGATGCCTGGTTCACAATAGACATCAATAAGTGTTTATTGCTGTTATTATTCTAGCACAGGAAGGAGGCACTCATGTACCCTTAAGTAAAAAAAATCCCTCCCCTACCTCTAAAGCAGACCTATGGAACACATAGGGTGGACAGGACCATTCATCTTGTTCAGAATAAATATATCCACAATAGGATGAAAGATGCTACAAGCCAAACACCCTCATATCTGACATGTTCATTTGGGTAATCCCAGAACTTCCTAATATAATGCCTGGTACAATATAAGCATTCAATATCTATTTGATGAATGGGAATATAGAGACAAGAGCATTATTATCATAGTTAATATCAAGTACTTATTATGTATCAACCATCATGCTGCATGCCTTATATGAAATCTTCCATTGAAACATCATAAGGACCCTAAGAGAAAATTATGCTATGTAATTTTCAATTTAGAGATACAAAAATTTGGGTTTGGAAAAGTCAAGTTACTAGCCCACAGTCATACAGCTAATAAGGGATGGTACTAGAATTTTAACTCAGGTTGTATCCTTTCTTAAGATTCAAATTTTAAAACTGCAGTATACTGTCCTCCTTACTTTAACTTTCTAACTTTTTTTTCTTACTTAAAATATTAGCACATCTAAGACAGTTGTCTGAAAACTCTTCAAAATTGGTTTTCCTTATGGAGTTTATTCTAATTCTCATGGATCAAGTGTTCTCATTACTCTCTAAGGGCTGCTCTATATATCCCTTCATACTTCATCCCAAAGGAGAAATGCCAACATTAGTCAAGGACATAATGGCATCCTCAACATTTCACAATCTGGGCCACTGTGCTAAGAGGTGAAGCATTTAGGTGGAAGAGCAAGGTCTGAATGGTGCTGTTTTCTTCTTGGTTCTGAATGCTTGTTTGGTTCAAGGCTTCGAGGCATTGCAGGAGGACCAGGGTATGGTACAAGATAAAGGAGGCAAACCTGCTGTCAATTCTGTCCTGTACCTAGGGAAGATGGCTCTCTTGTTCCTGAGGTTGGCCTCCTTACCGCCTTTTGAAATCTGTTTGATAAAATTCAAAGGATGGGATCAGGATGTGACCTAGAGGAAAGGCACCAAGGAGGTGGTTATATTAACTTTTAGTGTCACTAAGCCTGGTTCATTATAAGTTCTCCAGGGAAAATTGCTAATAGAGTAATCAAATGATGAGCTAATTACTGTGGCAATGCAGTTGACCAGGAGTTTGTTGATACTTAATATTCTTTCTTTTGTTTCTACATTTGACATTTTAAAGCACATTTTGTCTTTTTTGAGAGCAAATTAAAAACTGGAAGGCATGAAGGGTGAAACCAAGATGGCGGCATAGGTAAACACCTGAAATAGCTGCCTCGCACAACCACGTCAAAACTACTAAAAGACAAAACAGACATCATCCAGAACCACAGGAAGGATGGCTGAGTGGAAATTCTACAACTAGAAGGAAAGAGAAAAGCACACTGAGATTCAGAGGAGGCGCAGAAGTAAAGTGCAAAAGTACGGAGGCGAGTGCTCAGAAAGGGCTGGCAACTGAGGACATGGTTGTTTTTTCAATCTGGAGGGAGACTCAAGCTCCTGACTGCTCTGAAATCCAGTTCTGGGTGAGACTCTGGGGACCCAGACTCATATGAGGAGAAACTGGACTGTCTAGCATCGGGTGGAACTCGAGCGCGGCTTTCTCTCAGAGGTGCTTGCAGCAATTACCGAGGGACACTGAGACCCAGGGGCCTCTTAAGGCAGGGCTGAGGATCAGCCATAGCTGTTTGCTCCACCCTGCTAATTCCCTGAGACCCCGCCTCACCCAAGCTCTGCACAGAGGCTTTTGCATATGAATGGCCTGGCCCTTTGCAATCTAAAATTACCTAACAAACTACAGCTGGGTCAGAGAGACCCAGAACATCCAAAAGAAGGCCCAAGGCCCCACAGCAGCTTGCATTGCTTCACAGCTGGGCCTCATCTGGGCACCTCCAAACCCCAAACAAAGAAGAGGAATCTGCAGATCTCTCCATAGCTCCTGCTGGGTGGCCTCAGGCAGAGGCTAAATTAGCATCTCTTTAGAGATCCAAGAGCCATTGTACCCAGTGGTCAGAATGGGACTATCCAGATTACAACTCCTCAGATCCATAAGGGACACACTCAGGGGGCAGACTCAGTGAGCCCCAAGGCCCCACTGAAGCATATCTTGCCCCATAAGGGTGTCTCCAGCACAGAAGTTCTCCCATCGTAGACACAGCTGATTCTCACAGCCAATTGCCCTGGAGGCCAATTCCTCCCAGTGATACCAACAATAATCAAAGCTTAACTACAACAAGACTGTGCACACAGCCCACAAAGGGGTGCACCAAGAGTGTCCACCTCAGATAACTGGGGAGGCTGAGCCACTGGGCCCTATAGGACATCTACCACACAAAGCCACTCTATCAATACAGGGAAGCAGCCAAAATGCGAAGACAAAGAAACAGGTCACAAATGAAAGAAATGGAGGAAAGCAAACGACTGGATATAGAGTTCAAAACACAGTTATAAGGTTTTTCAAGAATTTTCTAGAAACTGCCAATAAATTTAATAAGACCCTCGAGGATATGAAAAAGGACCAACTAGAAATTAAGCATACACTGACTGAAATAAAGAATAATATACAGAGATCAAACAGCAGACTAGAGGATCACAAGAATCAAGTCAAAGATTTGAAATACGAAGAAGCAAAAAACACCCAACCAGAAAAGAAAAAAGAATCCAAAAATATGAAAATAGTGTAAGGAGCCTCTGGGACAACTTCAAGTATACCAACATACGAATTATTGGGTGCCAGAAGAAGAGAGAGAGCAAGATATTGAAGACCTATTTGAAGAAATAATGACAGAAAACTTCCCCCACCTGGTGAAAGAAATAGACTTACAAGTCCAGGAAGTGCAGAAAACCCCAAACAAAAGGAATCCAAAGAGGACCACACCAGGACACATCAAAATTAAAATGCCAAGGGCAAAAGACAAAGAGAGAATCTTAAAAGCAGCAAGAGAACAACAGTATGTTACCTACAAGGGAGTACCCATAGGACCGTCAGTGGATTTCTCAACAGAAACTATGCAGGCCAGAAGGGAGTGGCAAGAAATATTCAAAGTGATGAATAGCAAGTACCTACAATTAAGATTACTTTACCCAGCAAAGCTATCATTCAGAATTGAAGGTCAGATAAAGAGCTTCACAGATAAGAAAAAGCTAAAGGAGTTCATCACTGCCAAACCAGTATTATATGAAATGCTGAAAGGTATTCTTTAAGAAGAGGAAGAAGAAGAAAAAGGTAAAGATAAAAATTATGAACAACAAATACATATCTATCAACAAGTGAATCTAAAAATCAAGTGAATAAAAAATCTGATGAACAGAATAAACTGGTGAATATAATAGAATCAGGGGCATAGAATGGGAGTGGACTGACAATTCTCGGAGGGAAAGGGATGTGGGGAGTGCAGGAAGAGACTAGACAAAAATCCTACACCTATGGATGAGGACAGTGGTGGGGGGGTAAGGGAAGAGGGTGGGGTGGGAACCAGGTGGAGGGGAGCTATGGGGGGAAAAAGAGAAACATCTGTAATAATCTGAACAATAAAGATTTATTTTAAAAAGCCTGGAAGGCATAATAAACTCTGTAGATTTTTTCTTACAGTTTTTTTCTTCCCTAGAAATGTTGCTTCTTAATGGAGAAAAACTTAGTCCTGAAAGATCATCCAGATTTAAGTTACCTGGATTTAGAACATCTCAAACCCAGATTTATCCAGCCATAGAGTCCTACCTTTTTTGCTACAGTTCATAGAGTTAGACTAAGATTTCTAAGGAGGTTAAATACTTTTCTATTGTGGTTGCAGTGGTAGGATGTCATGTAATCATGTAGACCTCTCACATTCAGGCTCACAGGAAGAACGAAAGTATATCAAGGAATTGGAGGATTCCATTGCCAGGATATATGGTACCACTCCCAGAATGCATGTATGCAATCAGCTGTATTATGTTTCCTACAATTTTATTTTACCTCCACAGCTGCCAACCCAAAAAAGAAGCCTGATCTTTTTATATAAAAGTCTAGAGTTCTAAAACATAAGCTCTGAGAGAGAGACCTAGTTATACTAATAGTTACACACACACTATTTGTATATCCTTAAGCAAATTATTTAACTTACTTTAGCCTTGGTTTTTTCATATTTAAGGCCAGGGGAGGATAAATTTCATAGGCTTATGGTGAAAATTATATAAGAAAATATAGAAATAAATTCTTTGTATATTATTTTCATACAAGGGACTTCAAAAATTAGAAGCAGATATCAACACCATTGTAATGCTCATTTCAGTTAGATGTACCTGTACAGTGAGAGGAGAAAGGACTACTCTCCCCAGGTTTAGCTCTATGCCAGGTCCTCAGTCCAGTATTGAGTCACCTAGGTTTGCATTTCCAATGAAATTCTACAAATCTTTATGCTACCATGCAGGAACGGAAGAAGATTTATCCTGCAGCCCTAAGTGGATCATAAAATAGAGGGTAAGCAAAGATTGGCTCAGCTCTCTCGCCCTTGTTTTTTGCCTGGGCTCCTTCTCCCTTCTCCTATTCCTTTGCCATAGCAAGCTGACCTACTGTTGAGCCTGACATCTCAGCCAGAATGCTTTAAAAAGCAATCAGAAATTACTTCTCACATTTCACCAAGTGATTGCCTAACTTGTATACTAAAATTAGTTTATTTATATTAGGAAGGTAAAGGGTATTAATATCTCACTCAATACATTAGCTCTCTCAGATAACAATTTTGAGTTTTATGTAAGTGTCTCTAGGAACTTTACTCAAGAAGAAAAATAATTTAGTGCATTAGAGGTTTAGCAAACCACAGAAAGGCATTTGAGTGCTTATGTTGGGGGTCCTAAAGTAACACAGCTGAGGCACCAGCCACTCTGCTGAAACACTGCTGGCCCAAGACTAGAGGACATTGAGGAGTATATAGTTTTGAGTCCAAAATGGCATGTTTTATCTAACATGAAATGCCATTGATAAGATGCACCATTATTTTATGACAATTAAGAAATATTATTTTTAATTAAAAAAAGAAACTATGACCACTGTTTACTCATTACTTACAATTTTAATCTTAGTCTAGCTGAAAGAAATAGTTTAGATTATTTAGACATATGTTCTTATCATTCATACATATCTATTAAACAAAAACCTTCCAGATCAAAAATTCCCCTAAGAAAGGATTCGTTGAGTCACATGTTAGCCAGAAAAAGGACCAGGTCCTGGGGCATGCAGTCTAAACCAGCAGCAGGAGAGCTGGAGGGAGAAGACAAGACAAGTATGCCTGCTGTCCTAGGGTGGTGGTGGGGACTCTTTCATACTATGAGTTTAGGGAAGAAAGATGTAATTTGTTGTGAGAGAATTTATATTGGTGATAGATAAGGAGGGTGGAAGATGGAGTTCTGGGATAGGTAAAGCACCCACAAGGAAGAAGTACTTTTGTTGCTAGATTGGTCGTGGGCAACAGGTTAGCAAACTCATGCATAAGCAAGGATGCAATGGCATCTGGTAGTCAGCTATTCTTCCTAGACAACGACTGAAAGAGCTGCCTGGGAAGTTGATTCAATTTCAGTATGTACTTGGGAATGTGAGCAGTCTCTTGTTGTTTTGTCTCTTCCTCCTTCTCTCTGCCTGCCATAATTTAATCTAGGACATCTCAGAATTTTTATCTTAGCATTTGCCCCTTTTCATCAAGATCTTTTGCAGAAAGCATCACTGATGAACATCTACATGATTTTTCAAATTATGCTTAAATGGCTGCTTTATGTTCAGGGAATTGTCCCACATTACTAGGAGCCTAATCCTAGAAAGTCATGTCCCCCAGAGGAGGGTTACTGCAGGTGATGAGATAGTTTAGGCGAGTTATGACTAACAAGAGGGAGAGAAAGAGAAAGAGGGTGTCATCAGTCAACCACCAAGGAGGATCTTTAATTTGTTTTGAAGAATAGCTCCTTCTGGAAAGGTGTAGGTGGCTAGTTCAATCTGTTGAACAAGCATAATCTTAGCTGGAGTCTGGTCCATGGATTCACATAACTGGGAGAAACACAGGTATAACACTTAAAGAGTATAACAATAAAAAAGTAAAGTAGAATTATTAAACCAATATATAATATTTTTTAAAATAATGAATTCATCCCTGCTGGCAACCAACTAAAAAGGTTACTATATACATTAAATCCTGGTCCTTTGGTAGCGACTTAGAACCAAGGCAAGTAGCTTCTTTTCTGATGCTGTATATAATAGGTTTATACTTCATGAGGGGTGTTTATGTATTCACAGCAAAATGTAGTAATTCTCATGCATATGCCTAATTGTTCTGTTGATATATATTCTAGAGAAATTCCATTGTCTAATACAATTTATATAACTGAATCCGAAGATTTTTTCCTGGTTGGCTATTTCTTTGGTGGTAATTTCAGCAATTTACCTTAAGTTTTTTTGTTAAGTTTATAATTATGTATTCATTTATTGCAATGCCTGCCCTTTTCTGGGGTTGGTGCCAAGCATTGAATACTCTTGACTCTGTGTACTACCAATTACACATTTTGACATTTGAAGTGGGGTTAAAGATGATATTCAGTACTGAGTTATCTTTCCAGACAGAAATTAAATAGAAAAAAAGAAAACAGTAAATATGGTGAGTACTTGGTCTCTCATGTTATTTGTGAGATGAGAAGGAACTAAAAAAAGTCAAAAAAGGAAAAATGAAGGTATAGATTACATGGACCTGGTCCGGAATCTTGGGCTAGCTGTCTATAACAGATGTTATCTGTTCATTTCCTAATAATTTTTTTTATTTCATATCCTCTGTTGCAACACATGGATTGGTTAGAGTACTTGATATGGACCTCTTCATCTTGGTGGTAAAGAATTTTTATGAAGGTGTGTTTTCCAGTATACGTAATCTCCTAGTTAGAAATTGTGATGTTTTAAGTCATTTGTCTCCTTTAATTAATTGATTGGATATTAAAAGCAGAACAAGATAAGTGCAAAGTTTAGGTAAGGCTGTTGGGAACCCTGTAAGCAAGGTATCATGCTGTTATCCCATGAAGGCTTTTGTCAGTCAATCTTTGTTCCTTGAAGCTGCTTGGTCATATCTAAGACAATGCATGTCTTTCTTAAACATTCCAATCAAAGCCTTGATGACATAAACAGTTTCCAATTTTCTGTTACAAGAACAGATTCTTATTGAACTTATGTTAATAATTATAGGAGAGTTTTTGTATTCTTACACAGGTAAGCTCATATTCAAGGGGTGTAGAAACAGATTCTACCTCTTGATGAAAAGAACTACTAAATATTGTGGCTATTTTTTTAAGTCTACCACATTAGACTTAATGATTTTTTTGCACATAATATGTGCTACATGAATGTTAGCTTGTATTAAAAGTAAGAAACGCTAGCCCAGCCAGTGTGGTTCAGTGGTTGAGCATTGACCTATGAACCAGGAAGGCAGAGTTCAATTCCTGCTCAGGGCACATGCCTGGGTTGCTGGCTCTATCCCCAGTAGGGGGCATGCAGGATTCTCTCTCATCATTGATGTATCCATCTCTCTCTCTTCTCCCTTCCTCTCTGAAATCAATTAAAATATATTTTTAAAAAGAATAAGAAAATCTCACAACAGTCCAATTATGCATTTATAAATTATTCTCCAGCTTTTAAGTAAATTGAGACCCAAAAAGTATAAGTAGCTGTCCAACTTCACTTAACTAACAAATTCCATAATCTAAAACTCATACACAGAATTTCTGATTCTAACCTCACTACACTCATGAGGCCTCTCTACACTCCAGTAAAATTTGCTTTCTTGAAAACTCAAGGTATGATTTTTGGCTAATTGACATGATGGTGTTACCATTGCTAATAATGTCCCCTGGTCCTTTCCAAACCAGTGAAGATGAGTTTCCTGAGAAGTTTCTGAGCTATGGGAAATAGGTGGGCATTCTTGTCACTCTGAATTACTTGTGTCAGAATATTTTAACTATAGCACCAAGTAAATTATGTTTTTTAACAGGAAATAAGTCTCAGATTTGAACATGAGCTATAAGAAGTACAGAAAAAAATTCACTCATCCTTGAAGCACTCTTTATCTTTTAAGAACAAAATGAGACCTTTTGAACATACAAAATAAATTGTTAAAATTCCCTTAGGTAAGAAGAGTCTCCCTCTCATATCAAAATGCTAATGGAAAATTACCACCCAGAGTTGAGCTGCACACCCAGTTCCGTCTGACTCCAAATCTTTTGTCCTGTCCACCAATGCATGCCACCACCAGAGGTCATTTGCAATTGCTCTATTATGAGCTTCAGGAAGAGTGAAGAAGAGTTAGAGGAAAGGTTGGTGAAAAAGCACAAAAGTGCACAGAAACCTAGGGTTAGGCATGGCTTTAGGACTCACCTGGTGCATCTCTGAAAGGGTACTAAGGTTCACATTGTCATAGATGAAAGAATTTCAGATCTGAAAATGTAGTCACTAAGGCCAAACAAATCCTTAATATTTAGCCTTATCTTTCTATTCTCTTTTCCTTTAGTTTCCATGGCAACCTACTGGATAATTTTGTGTGTATTTGCTGAAGACAGGTGGTTGTTTTTGCTTAGCCTAAGAGGGAGAAAGCAGTCTGAGAGAGGTCATTTAGAGGAAGAAAACTCATTTTATTTTGTGGGAACTCATAAGCTAAGGTCTTTAAAAATAACTGAGTTAATTTCTCAGACTTTGTCATAAGCATTCACTGAAATTGAAATTAATTATAAGAAGAGGAAGAGGAGGAGGGGGAGAGTGAAAGGGGGAGAGAGAGAGAGAGAGAGAGAGAGAGAGAGAGAGAGAGAGAGAGAGAGAAGGGAGAGAAGATAAGAGAGACGGTGTTGGGGAAAGGAAGACAGGAATAAACACAGCTGTGCTGTGTGGATATTCTCAGAGGAACTAGCTAAATTCTAGCCATTTTCCCTGTTTGCCTTCATACTCCCAGGGCATTCATCTACTTCCCCTCCTCTCTCCTCCTTTCTCATCCTTCTGCTCCCTGACTTCTGCTCTGTCACTGCAGCGCAGCAGAAGAGACAGGCTGGTGGCCCTGCAGAGAAGCCATGTCCCCCATGCCCTCCCCAACCCCACTCCCACCAGAGGTCAGTTCCACAGATCTAGAAAGTCTACCTTCCACATCAGGTGCCTCCCATTGTCTGCTTCTCTGTCTGAGGGCTTTCTCCACATAGAGGTGGATTGCTCTATCTGTGAGCAGGGTATGTCAAAAGTATAGGTGATTTAACGTCACCCCAGAAATGTCTGTGGATAAAAGTTCCCTTTTGGCACAAACCTTGATCGGACACTTCTAAGGGGGACTCTACATGGTTCCTCAAATGGTATCCCAGTGGGAATAAGCTTGGTTGTCCAAAGCCATAATTCTCTCACTAATCTACCTTTCTGGAGCTCCTCTCCTTTTCTGTGTCATTTTTTCCTACTTTCTTACTTATGTATCCTAACTAAATAGTTGCTCCCAAGTCTTCATTTTAAATGAATGAGACCTAGGACACCAAGGTATCTCCTTCTTGGCATCAACATATGCAAGAAATAATATTAATAATCATTAACACTAATAATTAAAGCAAAACAAGTGATATTTTTGAGGGTGGCCATTGCCCCAATGCCTCATTCTGGGATCCATCAGGGAAATAGAACCTCCCTGGGTTTCATGTAGAATAGTTTGTACAACCATTGGAAGAGCTTAGGAATCAAAGGTCAGGAGAGCTATAGACAGAAGCAGGTGAGTCTCAGGAACACACCTGGAAACCATGGCGAACCTTATCTGCCATCTGTCCAGACATCAGCTTTCAACTGTTCCTAGAGAATAACAGCTTCTGTTTCCTTCCACCTCCCAAATTTTGTGCAGATTCTCATCTGTAAGCAGAAAAGGAAAATAGGGTCCCAGGTATGTGCCCTAAAATGCAGATGAGCATGTAGGAAAGGAGGTGGCCAGGCTAAGGGTATAGCAGGTAGTTCAGCACACAGGCACATGCTCTCCAAGATGCCCTGGAGATGCTGGAGCTGATGGCCGCCAGTGCTGCATAAACACTGACAAAAAAGAGCCCATCTGCAATGGGTGGGAAACTGCAACTTTCTATATTATCTGGAGACTAGATCGCTGCTTCTGACCCATCGAAACCTCTGACTTTTTCTTAGTTTCATCCTTGTGGCATATGCTACCACAGGTCACCCTCTCTGCTCATTCCTTTTCTCTTTTTCTGTAGTTTGCCTTACAATTCACTTTCTTTGCTCCCCTCCCATCTCTGGACTTTCTTTTGGTTCTTGGCTGGCCCCTCTTTCTTCTCATTAGGTTGCTCCTTTCAAGGAGGCGCCTAAACTTTTCTATCTTTATTTCTGTGGAGGTTTTTAACACTTGAGGGAGTAACAGATCACCTTGAGAGTCTGATACACCTAAAGATCCTCAACTCAGCAACATGCACATGATGTCTGGCGGGGCGGGGGAGGGTGTTGATTTTAAATTTAATTTTCTCTTTTGGTTTCATTGAGTATACAATCCTGCCGTAGTCTTCCCTGACCATGACAGTCAGTTACTTTCAATCAGGAAGCTAGATTTCTTGCCTTCATCTGATTCTTTGTGGTCTGGAACCGAGTTGAGAACTATACACCCTGCCAGTGCCCTGACATCCTGGTCAGAGGCCAGTTAGAGGCTGAGAGGATAGAAGCCAATAAGGTATGAGAAGTCAAGTCAGAAGGACAGGATGGTCACTGCTCCCTGGGATCATGCCTGGGCCAGAAAGATGGGACCATAAGGTCACCTGCCTCAGAATTCGGCATCGAAGACCAGCAGAAAACAGCAGGCTGGCCAGGAGGCATGCTTGTTGAACAGAGGATGCCTGCCAGAACAATCCAAGGGCCCACATGAGGCCTAAGCCCCTTTCCTCATCCCTGCACAGCACCTTAGTGAGAGAAACAGGAGAAAATGGAGACTCTCAAAGAGCCTAAGCTTTGTATTCCAAGGGAGCCAGGAAATTTTTGGAAGGGACTCTTAACATTAGTTTAGACCAAATTGGACATTTAATTAGTTTGTTTTCACACTCCCTAGCATATAAATATTCAGGAGAGAAAAACTAATTAGTAGTGGACCACATTAATTTATTAAATATTTTTTTCTGCACAACCAATTTGGAGTGTGAGTTGCATTTTTTTTTTTACTGAAACATGCACAGATTTGCATTCCTTTTCAAGGACTTCAGAGCATCTCTGAGGGTGAAGATTTCTGCTCTATATTCATACATTTGGAAATAAAATACACTTGTGGTTCCACTTCTTTGCAAAATCTGTATTTTCATCCTGTGTGTATAATATATCTATTGCAACCACTAGCAAGACATCTTAACTTAGATGTTCTATGAGCAGCCTGCAACTCAGTGAATGCACAGTGGAACCTATCTTGTCTCCTAAATTCAGCTCTCATCTCACCTTGCTCACGCTGTCACGACCACAGCATTTCTGTGTCCCAGTCTTTCTTGCTCACAAATCAAAGGTACTTTTGTTTCCTCCCTTCTCATTTATTCACAATAGTACTGGCTATTCGCTCTTTGAAGTGGATCTAGGTTTCACTCCTTATCTCTCCATTTCCCTTTTTCATTATTATTAGAATGGTATTACTAATCAGGATACAAGCTTCTCCTCATGACCTCAGCTGTGGCCCTTTAGTCCATTGCCAGTACTCTTTATTAAAATTTTATTTTATTTAAAAAAAATCTTTATTGTTGGACCATTGCCTGTTCTCTTGATGATTATTTTTAACCCTTGCACTCGCTTGCTTTTTTCTCGATTCCTTTATTCTACTCGGGATTTAATTTTTTAAATACCCCAGATTTTACAAAGCGCGGCAGTAGAATAAAAAACTGGAGTTTATTTTCATACAAACGTATTTATTTGGATTTTTTTTATATTTCAAATTATTGATACATTCAAAGAGTAATTTTAATCTCGACATCCGAGTGCAAAAGGTTAAAGGTGTCATCACGTTGTGTCTTTCCCCCTGCTCAAGGCTCTTCTTTTCTTGACCTGGACTTTTCTTGAACTCCAGTTTTACATTCCTAATTGCTTGCTGAACCTTCTACATAAGGAGATTGAGATTTGATAAGGAAAGAGGTGTCAGGGAACAGGGAGGGACAGGGTACCTAAAGGGAGAATAGTGTGGGGGAGGAAGTGGAGAGGAAAATAGTTAGGGTTTGGGAGTCCCACTGAAGGCCTGGAATGACCTGGATTGGGTTCAAATTTCTCCCTACTTGTTCTTAACTTGCACAATTTATAAACAATCCCCGAAATCTTTCTAGAGATGAAATAGGTACACTATAGATGTGTCTAATAAAAATTCACTTTTAGGAAAAGTAAGGGAGTCAGTATCTGAACCAGGAAGTGATGACTAACCTTTATCTCCCGGTCACACACCAACGGGCCACCTATTCAAGGCGGGCTACTGAGTTACTAGAAACATCTCTATATAGACAGTGGGGAAGGGTTGGTGTGACATCAGCTTGGACCTTGGAATGTCTTCTAGCAAATACTTGCCTAACATGTCTCACTCATTCTTCCAGGCCTCTTCTGAGAAATCCTCCCTAATCCCTTCAATCCCTAGTCCATACTGTCAAGGTATTATTTGTACAGGAAAATGTTCATCTTCTCTACTAAAAAACAAAATTCTTGGGGATATGGACTAAGACTAGTTCATTCTTTTATCCCGAGTTCTTGGCACTGTGCTATGAATTTAGTAAATGCTGAATATACATTTCATAGATGTATAAATATGAAGCTTTTTATTATAGTTATTGTGTATATGTCTTTTACTTAAAAAAATTCACTGTCTCCAGTTTTTCTCTCTCCCTCCTTGTACTTTGAACACTTTTGTGTGTGTGTGTGTGTGTGTGTGTGTGTGTGTGTGCGCTCATTGTCAGCTTTTGGAAATATTTAATCAGTTGAATTAGAATCTGAAGGTAGTTTACAAGAATGTGTTTTATTTCAAGCATGTACCTGATGGCACATGAGGTGATATTACCATGAAAAAAAGACGCTGCTTCTGCAGTGTAATTTTCAATGGATTAGAAACGTTTGACATTGATATTTCTCCTATGGTTAAAAAAATACTATTTCTTAGATATTGTGAAGGTAAGCATCTGCCTAGTCCCTTCCTGAATGGTGACAGATTCTAGAATAGTAGGATTTAATTTAATGAAGTTCTGTGGAATTCAAGAGACTCAAGCAATGCATAGTTAATTTTGCTTATCAGAAAAATATTTTTTAAATGACATCAATTTGTATAAAACTTCACTCTGTAAAAGCTTCAGAAATAGCCAAATTATTACCTCTTCATATCCTGAGTTTGAAAACTTATTTTTGTTTCACCAAGTAAAATATTCTCCAATAAGAGCATGGTATTAAGTTAGCATGCATGCCATATTGTTCACTCAATATGTTTTACTCGATATTACTAATCAGGATACACAAGTTTTTTATCCTATTTTTAGATATTTTTAACTTTTAAAAATGTAGCTAAGCCTGTTAAATTTGGCAGAAAGATTCAATTAAAAATATAAATAAATAGCCCTGGCCAGTGTGGCTCAGTGGCTGAACATCCTCCTGTGTACTAAATGGTTACAGGTTCAATTCCCGGTCAGGGCACATACCCTATTGTAGGTTTGGTCGTTGGTTGGAGTGCGACCAGTTTATGTCTCACATTGATGTTTTTCTTTCCCTCTCCTTTCATCTTTCTCTAAAAAATAAGTAAAAACATATTTAAAAAAAATAAATAAAAATAATCAAACAAACAAAAACCCTCACCACTAATTAGGTGGTTGCTATAAAATGTTCTTATTTTATTCCTCTTCAGGGTTTTACTTTTTAAAATGTTTTAAAGCTTTGTCAACTACTTTACTAATCATTTATTTAGCCAACTGGTCAAGTCCAGAACAACGCATTTCTGTTTCTTTCCATTTGGAAAGTGTATAATTTTAGTGCACTTTTATTTCAAAGTCTGAGATACCGAAGTTAAGAAGCAGATGACAATGATTTTCTAGTAATTTGATGTGTCAGGGTATTTGAGCTTCCTGAGCCTTAGGAATATCAACCAGTAAATGGATAAAATAATTCTTACTGTGCAAGCTCACCATCGATAACAAATAGGAAAGGTAATTCCTAGCTTCTGGCCTAAGCTACTTTTAATACAACCATTAATTTTTAGTCTACAAGTAGTAAAGTCCACCTCCACTTCCAAATATAGGTAACTTATCTCAGCAAAATTTAAAAATGACTAGGCTTTTATTTATTTTCAATAGCAACATAGTAATTCTTCCTTAATTTTCTCATTGGGTACTTTCAAGGGGGGAGTTGGGAAGAGAGCTAGAGAGAATATAGAGAGAGAAATGAGCCAATTTTATAGGGCCTGTCCCTGAGTTGGAATTCTTCACCTCACCATGGCTTGTTCAGACAAGAGTAGGAAGACATTCTTTCCACAGGGGTCATCAATCCCTAAAAATACACAGAACTTTCACTATGTCAGTGCAGTGACTTAACATAAAAATGAATTTCTTGTTTTTAATAAGACTTATTAGAGAATATCACTATTATCATCACCATTTTCTTCATCACTCTTATTACTGATCTTACTAATAGTAGCTAACATTAATTGAAATCTTATCTTGAGAGTGCTTGCTTCAAATATGCAAGGTGCTGGCTAAGCATTTCTTTTTTGGCATTATCTCATCTAATCCACTTAGCCCACACTATTATTTATTTTCACCCTGTTGATGAGAACAGCAGAGGGGTTAAGTGACTTGCCCAGGGCCTCACAGTAAGTGATAGACCTGGGATTGAATCCCAGATCTGTTTGAATAAAGGTCCTGTGCTCATGTAGCCTTTGTATTATAATAGTTCAGCAGCCAGTTTCCCCATCCCTATGCCATGTATAGAATGATTAGGAGCACTGGTTTGGTCAGGAGTTCAGATACTTTGACATGTAGTTGGAGTTAGGAGGCAGAGAGGTGGCAGTACAGCCCAAGACTAGATTAACATTAGGAATAAAACCAACCAACAAACAAAACATACTGGGTAAGTGACTTTTTTTAGAATTGTTAGTTCCAGTTCATGGAGTAAACAATGTTCCTAGGTTGTAAAAAAAAGAACATTCTAGAAATAGATTTATTAAAATTAGTTGATACTTTGCAGTATTTCAAAATGGTTTTGCAGAGCAAGTCAGATAATGGTTCTCTCTCACTTCTTACTAAAAAGTATACATACATTTTTATATAAAAATTATATACATACTTAATAAAAAGTATGCATACATTCTTATGCATACATCTATAAGAATAATTACATGTGTCACAAAAAGCAATTTTAAGGAGTTTTGTGTTGAAGAATTTTGTTTGACTTCTTTTAAATAAACTGAAGAAGAATGAAAAAAAACACCTCTTAAAGTACTTCTTTCACACCTTTATTTTTTTGTAACTTAAACTTCTGTAAGAATAATAATACATGAAAGAAAAAGTCTTTAAAAACACATTTGATTAACATTTATTTTATAATACAAGTACTTACTGTAATGATAAATTACACATACCTATATATCCACATTTGAATTTTTCAATAGTAGAAACATTCCTAACAATTTATCTTTTGAGTATAATTACTGAAGTCATTTTTGGAATCATATAGTTTATTTAGTTTCTGAATATGGAATTTCAGACTGCTTCAAACATCAATGGCTGACAGGTCCTCGGGAAGAATGAGTTTGCAGAAGTGTCAACTAGATATTATTATAAGATACACATTCCCAGGAACAGCAGCATTAGCTAACAGGCAGGAATAGACTAATGCACGTTATGTTCCAGCATTATCGCTCAGCTGCCAACGCTGATCACATGGAACAGGTTCTTTTGCAGAAAAATGCTTTGAAGCATGAAGGATTCTTTGAAGAAGAACAGATGCCCAAAGGCAGTACTCATACACATCAACCATAGTACAAAAACAAAAACAAAAAACACCCCAAAGTATAAACCAAGATTTTTACATTGAAGAAACATAGTTATAATTCCTTGCTCTTGAGAGCCATTATTAAAATATGTAAGTTATTTTGAGTCAAGGAAAATCTGCTGATCCCTCCATATACTGACTTCTGTGAGTGCCCATCTTGAATTCTATTCTCTAAGACAGTGGACAGGTTAAAAGCCTGATGACAAAGTCCGCTGGGTAACATACCTTCTTGGATAAGCCTTGTTTAAATTCTATTCTATGAAATATTGTATCCACTAGATTATGAGCTCTATGAGGTGACAGATTTTTTTAAAGCATTTTGTTCATTGATATAGCCCCAGTACCTAAGGTACGTGACACTTAGTAGGTACAAAATAAATATTTTTTAATAAATTCATAACAAAATGAATTTCTTTTTTATTCATAACAAAATGTAAGCAGAATATATTAAAATAGAGATCATGTTAAGGCAATAGTTTGGTCTCAAAGCCATGGGCACTGAAATATGTCCTGAACCTCCTTCACAGAATTTTGCACAAACCAGGGCCTTAGCCAAGCAGCAAATTATCTGACCCAGAACATTTTACTCCACATTCTATGTCACTTGCTTATATCATGAGCAATGATATGAAGTGGAAAATGTGAAAGGCCCAAATAATTTACTTCAAGAAAGAAATATAAAGCTCTCTCCCATCACAGCTCATCATTTAATAATGTAATGTCACCGGAACCAGGAACATCTCACCTCACAGCTCACATGCCTGTATCCTTTACTCCATCAGCCCGGGGTATTCTGGAACAAAGTATGAAACCTTGATTCCTACCATTTTTTAAAAATCCCCTTGTAACAACATCTGTTGGTCCTTCCACTGCAAGAATTTAAGAGAAATTCTGAGGAATTTGACAAGGCTCCAAGAAATATCTGCCCTTACCCAGGAGCCAGTCCAGTTCAGATACAATCGCCTTCAGGAGCCTTCACTGACTCCTTCCAAGCTGCCTTAGTCATTCTCTTCTCTGATCCCATAATACCTTCGCCTCTTTTTTTCTATGCTTTTAAGTTTATCTTTATAGCTGCAAGTATTATAGAGGTCCCTCCTTTTCCCCCCTCACTGACCCCCTCCACCCTGCTCCTGCTCCCTCCCCAGGGCTTCAGCCCGTTTTAGAGAACCAAATTGAATGGAGATGATCAGTGAGTAGCTGTTCCTCCCACTAAACTGTAAGCTTCCTCAGGGGTCATGTCTTATTTCTCCTTAGCTTTTGTCATTGTGGGGAGCACAGTGCTTAGGATATAGTAGGTGCCCAGTCATTGCTCGCTGAGCTCCCTGCTCCCTCTCTATGTTCTGCAATTGTCATCTTGAATGCTTATGTGAAAGTAGAATATTGTTGCTAGAAATGTTCCTCTAGTACAATTGATAGCACTATGTGAAAACCGTAATTTGATATTCTGTTTGGTAGAGGATGTTATTTCTGCTTTAAGAAACTATTGTACACAACCCCATGATGCACTAAAATTAGGATCTCTGTTCCAGGTTACAGAAACCCAAATAGCAAGTCAATTGAGGAATTTATTATAAAGATAACATGTCTCATAGAGGCCACAGACAGGAACAGAATGAGGCTAAACTTTGAGAATACATGTACTAGGGACTCAGACTCTCAGGAAAGTTGAATCTTATATCTCTGTTCTTTCTAATCAGCTTCCTTTGCTTTTCTGATCCACATGAGGAAAAACATGACTACCTATAGCTTTGAAATGGGAATGACTTCAATTGGCCCAACTTCATTAAGTATTCCTCTTAGACCAGCCAAACGCTGGAAGTGGGGTCAAAAATATGGGCAGGTTGTTGGGCAGACAATCCCATAGGTCTGTCCACCACACTTCCAAGTTCTTAGTTTCTAAGGAAAACATCTGGTCAGAATGGACTATTTCAAATTTAATAATGGTAATCCCTATAAAATATAAAAGTTTTTCAAAACACTAATATTCAAATGTAATTCTCTTAATAATACATGGTACCAATAGAAAATTCCTGAGTATACAGTATATGTGTTTTCTTTGTTTTAAAAATAAATTAATTTTATTATTTGATAATATTGACAATTTATATCCAAGTTCATTTAATATATGAAAAACAATTATAAATACATTTTGAAAAAGATACGAAAATCCTTAGTTCTTTCTTGACATCAGACGTACCAATTTTCAAAAGACATCATTAACATCTTAAGATCAAAACAAAATCCCCCGTCTGAATTGTCTTGAGAGATCCCTTTGGTCAACCAACATCAGTTCAGGAAAGAAGAAACATTTATGCCTTCTTTTTTTGTTTTAAATGCTCAAACAAGCATTTGTTTCAAGTGTTCTCAGTATCAAAGAAGACTGAGAAAGAGAAAGGGCATGGAATGAGTCCAGAAGACTTGTAAAGAAAACATATACAACATAAATCAGCTGTATATAACCCTGTTGTAAGAATGTCTAAGTCAGAGGAAAAAAATAGAATTAGAAAATTATCAGTTGTTGACTTAGCTCTCATTGATATTTGAGCTAAATCTGTATTACATAGAAGCACAGCCTCAGTCTCACTCCAAACACGATGTGTAATAGAAAGTGATATACAGCTTCACCTTTCCTCTCAATTCTCCACTTCACTCTAGGTATGGCATCTACACCGTAAGTAAAATTTACAAAGATTCTGGAAAAGAAGCTGCTGGGTTGACAGGTGCAACAGCCAAAGTGCAGCAATTTGGGGACATCCTCCATGTGTTTTTGTAAAAGACCTAGCCTGTCAATGTTGAAAGTTCCATATTCTATGGGATGTTGGTAAATGTAGATTTTGCTTCTTCAGTTGTAAAGAGTCCTTATTAAATATACTAGGGAGTTAAAGGAGCCTGTGGGAGATGGTCTCAAGTAATAGTTGTATACACGGGATTTCATTGCAACAATATTCCACGGAGAGCAGTCACAGGTACTGCTTATTAGAAGGACAAAAATGAGGATAAGGTCACAACCAGCTTCTGCCTGGGCTCTGCTATGCTGTCACTGACCATTATCCTGGGGATAACTAGATCTTCCAGTGCTATTGTTGATACGTCAGTGAACAGACACACTTACCTGGGGCTTAATGACTGCCAGCCACTTCCTTTCCATAGCTCTATGCATTCTACTAGCTAGGGGGCAAGTCTGTTTGCTTTACTAACCTAGAGTTTATTCATGTCTCTAAGCATTATATGAAGGAGCAAAGGAACATAATAAAAGTCAATGCTGCAGAAAATATGGTGGTAACAGTAACATATATTCAGGACCCTGCATTCTGAGTTTCTGCAGGAAAATAGTCCCAGTATATCAGAGTCATGACAAAACACAGTTCAGTAGAAAGTGTTGGGCTATCTAGTGAGTTAAGTTGTACCAACTGTGAGGAGCAAAAATGATGGTTCAGAGCACATACGTTGAATGGGGTAAATCTTGGTTCCAGTTTCAGCTCCATCAATTCCTAACTCTGAAAATCTGGGTTAGATTATTTAACTTCTTTGGGTCTGTTTCCATATATGGGAAATAAGGATCATAATAGATATCTCAGAGATTCTTGCAAGGATTCAAGGAAATAACATATTTCAAACTCCCAGCACATGGTAAGTGTTGGATAAATGGTAGATGTATTATTAATGCAACTTCTAGGATCTAGAGTCCTTCCTACTTTTTTTTTTTTTCTTATTTAACTAGTAATCCTGGTGACAAAGCTTAAGTGGAAGTTTAATAATATTCCCTTCTTAACTGGGTACTTTTTCCCAGTTATTAAACGCTAATAAAATTTATTATTATAATAAAAACAATAGTAAACAACACAAACTGTTACAAACGAAGGTAAATACATGATTTAAAATTCATTTTGTTAGCTGTTTTCCTGAGACACATTCTGTCATTTTCAGTTGAGCATGGCATTTTGTAGCTTGTGACCAGCCTGGAGGTACCTTCAGAGACTGTAGGAAACAAAAAAGAGCAAGCTTTTAAAGGAAAAATGTGCTATGAATATCCTCCCCCACCCCCCACCCCCCAAAAAAAATATATATCTAGAGCCAGCATTTTTGTTTTCAATTCATTAGTGTTATCCTGGTAATACGTTCAGAGAACATTGTAATTTCTTGAGAGGCATTTACTGTACCCCATCAATCTGGGAGTTTCTGGGAAAGGAGGTTCTTTGTGATGCTGGGAGACCTATGGAAAGTCGCCGCCTCGCTCTTGCTGAAAGTGAACAAGGAAGCCTGTGGCCCTGATTGCTACTGGCCTTGGCGGAAGCCATCAAGGATGAAGCCACCTCTTCAGACAGTGAGCAGAAAGAGATAACTCGTGTTTCCCTGCGTGGGAGTCTCTAGATTGCCAGTTCATGTGAGCCAAACACTCCTTTGTTTTAAACCAGCGTGGTTGTGTTTGGCACTATCACAGCCAATCCGACCCGGTGACTGTTGTTTGCCCCCTGAGAGCCCTTCTCTGCCTGCTGTGCCCTCCTAGGGGCTGACTCTACAGATTGCATACAAGGGCTCCCTTGCCTTTCTGGTTCTTAGGTTTAGCTAGTGGAAGGCTACTGCCGAAGATCTGAAGGCAGAAGGAGATGAAGTCTGGGGTGTTTTTCTCCATTTCCTGCCTCCCTCCTTGTTTAGGTTCCAGCAGTGGCTATTTCCTTCCACAGCCACAGCTCCTACCTGGTGGGCCCTCCAGCAGCCCACCTCTCAGGGCCAAGGGAACGTAACTCCAGCCCTCGTGGGCATGGGAGGGGTACAGCCTCCTGCCATTGCTAGACTCTGGAGCCTCCATGTTCCTATGAGTTTCCTCAACCCTACCCCCACCCTCACTCCACCCCTACCCCAGTCCCTTCATCAAAATCTTTTTATTGGCTCTAGCTGGTTTGGCTCAGTGGATGATAGAGTGTTGGCCTATGGACTGAAGGGTCCCTAGTTCGATTCCGGTCAAGGGCACATGCCTAGATTGTGGGCTCGATCCCCAGTAGGAGACATGCAGGAGGCAGCCAATCAATGATTCCCTCTCATTATTGATGTCTCTATTTCTCTCTCCCTTTCCCTTCCTCTCTGAAATCACTAAAAATATATTTTTAAAATCTCTTTATTGGATCATCCCAGAGGATTTGTGGTTCCTACTGGGAAACTAACTGATACAACATTTAAAGAGCATAGAACAACAGTGTTTGGCATGTGGTAAATGCTCGATAAATGAAGCTATTAATAAAACATTACTATTGTTATTTCCTCTCAATGTGAGATGTCTCTCAACCTGTTCTTTGTGCCCCAAAATGAGGAAGAACAAAATATAAAATAACTACACAACTATGTAAAATTAGAAAACCGCCCAGCCGGCATGGCTCAGTGTTTGAGCATCCACCTTTGGACCAGGAGACCATGGTTTGAATCCCAGTCAGGGCACATGCCCAGATTGTGGGGCTCCATCTCTGGTAAGGGACGTGCAGGAGGCAGCCGATCAATGATTCTCTCCAATCATTGATGTTTCTATCTCTCTCCCTCTCCCTTTCTCTCTGCAATCAATAAAAATATATTTTTTAAAAATTAAAAAAACAATTGATCTAGGTACCTTAGAAAAAGTATATGCAAGTCCTCTCCCCACATGCATGCATCTCTGTGATAACATGTGAGAGAAAGATATGAGAACATTTTATTTGACTTCAGAGTCTATGAAAAATTCTATTTATTTTTAGATGTTTTTAAACATAATCAAACTCCAATCAATGATTTATTAGATGCAATTAAACCCCCATTTTCCCAGATAAATGCCACCTGAATAGTTTCCCATCTACCAAGTTTATCACACTCACCATTAAACAATACTAGTCTCTTGAATATCTTCATTTACAGGAGTTATATCTTTACCAAGATTTGGCATATCTTCTTTCTTTTTCCTTCGAAGGGGACTTGAAAAACAGTGTTAGAAATTAGCATGGGCCTGTTAGTTCATGTGAAGACAAAATTAATAATCAAGAAAGCCGCGTATGATTTAATTTCTAGACCGTTAAGAATGCATAGGTTCCCTTTTTTCCTTAAATATTTGAGGTTTTCTCTTAAATCATCTCTCTCCCTAGGCTCCATTGGTCGCTACAGTAAGCAACAGTAGGATAGAGTATGGCAGGAGATAAAAAGAATGTGGCACCTGAGTGTTGATGGAGTTTGAACATTTTCCAAAACAAGTCATTTTACAAAGTAGGCTGACATAGCATTATTTACTGTGTATATAAAATATAGTACACATTGGAAACAAACATAAGAAAACAAAGAGCACTTTTGGAATGTTAATTAAGTTGCCAGATACATTAGAAATCTGGACTGTTTTTTTTAAAGTATAACTCAAAATTAATGTAATAAAATAGGCCACTTCTGAGCTCTGTCCAACAGATACTCTGTCCCAAACCTGGCATTATAAAAGTTCCTTTTGCTATAAAGTAGGTAAAATAAAATAAAAATTCAATTTTACAGCTAGAAGGAATCCTACAGATTATCTGGTTTAATCCTCTAATTTTACAGAAGATATAATTAAAGG
Organism: Eptesicus fuscus; assembly: GCF_027574615.1. Classification (NCBI taxonomy): domain Eukaryota; kingdom Metazoa; phylum Chordata; class Mammalia; order Chiroptera; family Vespertilionidae; genus Eptesicus; species Eptesicus fuscus. The sequence continues at coordinate 70,307,334 of NC_072474.1, forward strand.
CTTCCGATGTTAAGAAAGTTCTCCAGAGTTTCAAAGATACTCAGTGGCAGAGCTATACAAAAATCAGTCACCCAGGAGCTCTGCTTGTGTTTCTCATCCCTGATGGCTGTGAAGAAAGGGATCATGAGATACCCTCTTCTGGTGTAGACCGCAGACCAGAAGGAATTGCAGCAGTTTAGGAGGCTGCACTAGTTTCTCAGGACAGAAAGATAGCACTGGGAGACTTTTAGCATACCACGTGGGAGTTCTAGTCTAACAAACCATTCGATGGGTTTCCAAAAGTAACTATCTTAAGTAATATACCAAGCCACTCTCTCTCTGACAAAAGCAAGGTGTTTCTTGAGTGCCAAAATTGTGGCATATAATGAAAAGTAAAAGAGAAGGACAAGAGTGTGATTATCTTTCATAAATTAAATTCACTATTTTGATGTGGAGAAAAAAAATGTTTTGTTCATTTATTTCAATCTTTCAAAGTTAGTTTGTTATGGTGCAGCTTGAGAAACGGAGTCTGATTTAGCCCAACAAACTCACATAAAATATGAAAAACTTTAGGACTAAATAATAGTTTTCTTTAAGTTAGGAAAAATTTATACAAATTTGATTTTAAATTATAATAATTGTGCTCAGTAAAATGACAAATATGTGTTTTACTATAAATAGTTTAAATAAATGATGGGAAACCTGGAAAGGATTTATTTAAATCAAAGCAAAAACTAACAAAAAGTTAGGAAAGAGGGAAAGAATTAGGAAGATACAGTTTCTCATATTTTCTTAAAATTAAATTAAAAATACTTACTGACAGCATGTGCAGACACCAATCACCAAAATGATCAATGTCACCATAACTGCTGTCAAACAAATCACCAGAATCTGTCCTGTGTCTCCTCTCAGGTAAAAAAAGTCAACTCTCTCACATCTCGCCCCAGCGTAGCCATCATCACAGCTGTAAAAATAAAACGAGAACAAAACAAGGTGAAAATGGGAGTTTTCAAAATTTCCACTATTTCTTTTATGAAGAAACTAACACTGTTTTCATTCCTTGGAATTAATAAAGGACATAATTTCTTCAAAATGTTAAGTACTTCATGTTACTATGTTCATGAGTAATTTCTCTTTCTTTGCTTTGCTGAAAATCTGTCACCACTTGAACAATATTAACAATCTGTATAACATAAATAAATAGGGATGCTGACAATTTACTAAACTTTAGGTTGAAATTTTAGATTTTGCGTTTGAATAGAGAAGATGATAAAATTCCCTCCACAACATTCCCAAGCACTTAAATACCTGCATGACAAACGTTTCCCATTTCATCGCAGGGCAATATGAACAATTTCAGTGTGCCCAAGTTCTATTAACATAATTTATTTAAAAATTATACTGTTTCATATCATCAAAAATGGTAATGTGGATGAAAGTTCATAGACATCTACCTACATATAGAAGTTCCATAAATATTATTCAACAGAATTCTTCTCTGTGACTTCCACCCTTCAGTTCTAGTTCTACTGCTTGCAGGTGTCACAGATGAGGTACTGCTCTTCTATTCCTCTAGTCACCACCTCCCAACTACACTCCCAAACACAGTAGGTCTTATCCTCTCTGGTTCCTGGTTTCTGGTTCCTTTATCTGATCCTCTAAGGCCACATTTTCAGATCTGGTCATAATTCCCTCTACTCTCTTCCAAATGGCCTCCCTTTCTCCATGGCCTAATAAAGTGCAGTGACCAGAAATCAACAAGTTTTCCAAGTGCAGCTATCCCTCCCCTCATTCTCTCAACTCTCTATCAATACAGTCCTAGGATTCACCTGAACTCAGCGGATGCCCCAAGTCTCAGTTACAGTTAAGGGTGTATTTGACCAAGCCAAGGCTTGTCTGAGCAACACTCAAGAAGCTCAAGGCTCAGTGATCTGGAGACGATTCCTAGTATTCTCTGAAGAGTGCCTATGCTTAAGGGTATTTAAGAAGTTTGAGGACATTTGAAACTGAAATTATATGTTGTAACATCAATTACTTTCCCCTTTTCTCCTTAGACTCATTCAAAATGCAGAGATGTTGGTCATAATTATATACATCTGAAAAAGGGGAAATTATGCTTCTTGAAAAGACTTTTGTAGAACCTCTTTTTGTTTTGTTTTGCTTTGCTTGATTTGGTTTTAATTTTGTAAAAAGAGATGAATTGCCAGGCTGTTCTATGGTTTATGTTTGACCAAGGAGTCAAGGCAGTTAATTCCCACAAAGCCTGTATTTCACAAATAAGGGGAGATTCCCTAAATGCCAATACTGCAGCTGATACAATGCTACAAAAATTAAATAAAACAAAACAAAAAAGCAAGCTTGGCTGGAGTGGCTCAGTTGGTTGCACATCGTCCTGTGCACTGAAAGGTTGCTGGTTCCATTCCTGGTCAAGGCACATACCTGGGTTTCAGGTTCCATCCTCGGTTGGGATGATCATAGAAAGCAACCAATGGGTTAATCTCTCTCTCTCTCTCTCTCTCTCTCTCTCTCTCTCTCTCTCTCTCTCTCTCTCTCTCTCTCTCCCCTCTCCCCTTTCTCTCTGTAGTAAGCATGTCCTCAGGTGAGGATTGAAAAAAAAAACACATACAAAAACAAGCTCAATCTCAACCCTGAGTTGAAAGGTGAGGCTCCATGAAAGACAATCAACTGCAAAAGGACCCCAGGACCTATGAAAGAAAACTGCTTTCTTCAAGAGAGCTGGGTGACTTTGTTGCAAGGTTAAAATCATGGAAAGAAAGCTTAGAAATATCTCAAAACATCAAAAAAATCTCCTGTACAATGGGCCTGGAACTGGGGGGAAAATCATTTTTAATTGCATATGTGGGATGAAGGTTTTTAAGAGTCTTTTTTTAAAGGTCATAATTAAAATCTTACAGATATAGTCTCTCCTAATTAGCTTAAATTTTTCTCTAACAAATTCACTAAAAGTGGCATTTTTAAACAATAACTTTGCCCATAAAATACACTGCAATTACTTAATGCTCTTTAGAATGCTTTTCCAATTATAAACTCCAGGTTTATAACTAAGGTCCTGTGGTGTAATCACACTTTGGTTGAATTTATCAGTGAGCAGTAACCCTCCCTGCAAATTATAAGCCAGTGAGCCATGCTAGAAGGTGAAACCTTAACCAGTTATAGTGGCTCTCATGTTATTTCACTTCTCATCAAATCAATAATAACCTTTGTCTCAGTGAAAACGAGGCAAAGGGTATAAGATTCCAGTAGATGTTTATTAAATGCTGAGTAATAAACAAATGAGATTTAATAAACATGAAATAAAAATTTAAATAATTTTTAAAGATGCCCACGGCTCTTGAGGACTCTGAAAAATCAGATTTGGGATCACTTTTCTGGAATAATCACCAGACACAATTCTAAAAGATTTAGAAGTATTAACTCAGTTGATTCTTTTTTTAATATATATTTTTTTATTGATTTAGGAAGGAAGAGAGAGGGAGGGAGGGAGACAGAAACATCAATGATGAGAGAGAATCATGGATTGGCTGCCTCTGGCATGTGCCCTGACTGGGAATCGAACCTCGACCTCCTGGTTCATAGGTCGATGCTCAACCAGTGAGCCATGCCGGCCGGGCTCAATTGATTCTTAAAACAACCTTTGCAGTAGTTGTTATTATTAACCCATTTTACAGATGGAGTAACTCAGCTATAGAGAAATTGAGTGAGTGGGGCTGGGGCTCAAATGCAGGAAGTTGGCTACCAAGTTAATGCCCAACCCCATGTAATACTGCTTAAATGAAATGTGCTGCATAAATAATTAAAAATTATGTATCTGGAAACAAATTATCTCTATTCCAATAATATACAGAAGAGACTAATAGAGGATTGAAGTTCTTTGAAACACTGTGGTGTTTATGTAAAAACAGGAATCCACAAACTCCTGTGAGCTCAAGTAAAAGGAGATATTTCTGGTTCCCAGAATAGCATAGGCACCATGGACAGGGCAGTTTCACCTGAATCCGTGTCCGTTACCCAAAAGGTCAAGCCTAGGTTCAATATTTCTCACTCATCTGATGGTACAATTTATGAAACATTTACTCTGTGCTAGGTACCATAATAAATATTTTTATTAGTGTTTATTTTGCTTAATTCTCAACACTTCAGAGGAAGATATTATTATTCCATCTTACAGATGATAAAACTGAGACTTGGGAAAGATAAGTGATCAATTATTAAACTTGCTTATTTTGATGGAAACAAAATTTTACCTTAGGTCTATTTGATTCCAAAATCTGTGTCCTGCCCCATATGCTTTCCCACCTCCTATTGATTCAGTATCATTCTACCACTCAGAAGGTGTTCCTGGTTCAGATTAAGGCCTTGGTTTGTGTTTTTTTAATATGTTTTTTAAATTGATTTTTTTTTAGAGAGAGAGGAAGGGCAAAGGATAGAGAGAGAGAAAGATCAATCGGCTACCTTCTGCATGCCCCCTACTGGGGATTGAACCCACAGTAAGGGCATGTGCTCCGACCAGGAATTGAGTAGGTGACCTCCTGGTTGTGGGTCAACGCTCAACGACTAAGCCACATCACCCGGGCAAGGCCTTGGTTTTGACACTTAGCATAGCATTAGATGAATTATGATAGAGGGACTCAGTCACTAATTCATCAGTCATTTCTTGAGCACCTAGTAAAATCTAGGTGTGATGCTTGGCACCGGAACACAAAAAGGAATAAGCCATGAGCCCTGCCTTCTAGGTATTCACAGTCACAGAAGTGACATTTACAGAAACCATTTATGCTCCAGGGGAAAGAGTTTTTATAGAAGTGGGACTAGATCCCAGAGAAATGGCATCTAGCCAACACCTGAATGTGTCTGGGAAGAGGGAAGATAATGCAGGGGTCCAGGAAGAGCTGATGTTTGAGTTGCATGTAAAACACCAGTGAGAGTGAGCTTTGCAGATTATGAGAAGAGCTTGTGTGATATACCATGCAAAGGAATGCAGAATTGTAGAGGGACATTTGACTCTATCATGGAGATGTGGTTAGAAAGTTAAAGCAGGATCAGAGTAGCTTTGGAGGCTGAGGAAATGAGTTGGCAGAAGGGAGCATGCTGTGTGTTGATTGATCTTAGGGAGTAGATTACACACTGTGGTTTTCATTTTAGAAGGCAGCAATATTAAAAAGCAATAAATGCACAGACATAGAGATCAGTTAGAAAAATGTAGTGCATTAATGAGCATTAATATTTAAAAGACTCAATATATTCTCCCAAACCAGTGAGCAATTAAATGAAATTGAAAAAATAATCAGCTGTCTTTCCCAACACACACACACACACACACACACACACACACACACACACACACACACAGGAACATTTTTCTTATTCCCTATTTTCCCTCTAATTATGATCCTTATATATTTATTTTTAATTAAGTTTAAATATAATTAAATTTTGAAGAAGTCCATAACTCATACATTTCACTATATTAGGGATTAGAATTACTGTCCTGAGATAATTATGAAAAAACAAACAAACACAAAAACGTATGCTGGGGGGAAATACACAAAATATAAATATTCTATGAATTTTAGATCAAAATTATACTTAAGAAATCACCTTGCTACCCTATGAGGTAAGCTCTCAGAGCATTTTAGAGGGTCATCTCTTTAGAAGAAAATGAATATTTAAATTATGCAAAAATGTTTCTTGTGCCTAGTAAATTAAAATTTGGACTCTTAATGTACTAACAGGTGAAGATTTTTCTTCCAATTCCCTGCCCTATTAAACAAGCTTTGAAAATCTATATTTATGGATAAGATGGGGTTCTTTGCACTTAATTGACACCTGCAAAAGTAACTTTTAATTTGGCAGAAGCTCTTTCATATTTAAATGAATTACAAACCACATAACTAATGCCAGAAAATGTTGTTTCCATTCAAAACACATGGGAGATAAATTGAGCTTTTAAAACCATCCTTTAAAAAAATTATCTTTATTGTTGAAAGTATTACAGATATCCCCCTTTTTCCCCCCATTGACTGCCTCCACCCCATTTCCGCCCCCTCCCCAGGCCTTTACTGCACTATTGTTGGTCCATGGGTTATGCATATATGCACATAAGTTCTTTGGTTAATCTCTTCCTGCCCTTGTGTGAGGCTCATGTGATAACCACTACACCATGGACACAAGATGGGTTAAGGGTAAGGAATTACAAGAAACACACAGGAGGATGTCACCAAAATGGAAGCAACTCCCATGGAGATCCCCGGATTCAAAGTCAATAGTGCTAACCATTACACCATGGGGCCATAGAAGCAAACCAAGTGCCCATCAGTAGATGAGTGAGTAAAAAAGCTGTGGTACATATATACAATGGAATATTACTTGGCAATAAAAAAGAATGGAATCTTACCATTTGCAATAGCATTCATGGACCTAGAGGCCATCATGCTAAGTGAAAAAAGTCAGCCAGAGGAAGACAAATACCACATGAGTTCACTTGTTTGTGAAACCTAAAGAACCATACAAATGAGCAAACAAACAGAAACAGAGTCATAGATACAGAGAACAGTCTGATGGTTGCCAGAGGGAAAGGTTGGAGGGTTGGAGGGAAAAGATGAAGACATTTAGAAGTACAGATTGGTGGTTACAAAGTAGCCAGGGGAATGTAAAGCTCAGCATAGAAAATATAGTCAAAAATATTGTCATAAATATGTAAGGTGCCAGGTGCATACTTGACATAGGGGGACACTTAAGAAAGTATATTATTATCTAACCACTATGCTGTACACCTCAAACTAACACAAAAAATAAATTGAATATAAACTATAATTGAAAAAAATAAAACTATAGTGAAAGAGAAAAAAACATTCTCAACACTGGATAGGAACAGTCTTGCTTGTCTAAGGCAGCAGAGGACGCGGCCCTGCCTGCAAGCAAATCTGGACCCTCCAATGTGCGTCAGTTTCTCCATAAGCAGCTGTGGAAGGAGCCCCGAACAAGTGGCTGGGGTAGGACCAGGGGTCTCTGTGCTGGAAGAAGGCTTGATTAGCTCAGACTTTCCAGTCCTGCAGAGCCCCCGGCCAGCACCATCCTGCTCCCCTTTGCTTCCAGGCTCAGGGGGCTCCACTTACAGGCAGGAGGGTGTCTGCAGGGCCCCCACGAAGCGACATTTCCCATTGATGCAGTAATGCTCATATTTCTTGGGGCATGGAGAGAAGTAGTCATTCCACTTTGATTGTGTGGTGGTAACTAAAAAATAAGAAAAAGTTCAATAAGTCACTCACCTTCAAAACACATTTCTAAGTAGTAGCATATTCTTATCTTTACGGCCAGGTTTTCTATAGAATATACTCCCATTTCTCTTTTCTCCTCCCTACACTGGGATAAAAGTTACACTTTTGTGGCTCCAAAATAACGCCAGAGATTGTATAATGGCAACTGTGGTGGGAACATTTCATATTTTAATTAGATTTATGAACATTCTACCTCTCAGAAACATTGGTGTTGTTTAAAGGGTAGAGCACAGTTGTGGTAAGAGAAAAGGTTACTCTTCTCATGAAGATTATTGGAGCCGTGGGCTGATGGCATTGAAGAGAGAGGTATGCCTTTCTTTTCCTTTTAAAATTGTTTTAATTTAAACACTTACAAAGCACTTACTGAAAACCAGATGCTGGTCTGTATACTTTGTTTTTATGAATGCATTTAATTCTCATAACACTCTTATAGGTAAACAGCATCCTAATGTCCTACTGATTAATGAGCAAATCTCCTATTTATTCATGAGAGGCTCATGCACCTTCCAGAATCACACAGCTAGTACTGGGCAGGCCTGGGGAGCAAACGTGGGCCATCTTGCCCCACAGGCCATGCTCTTGACCACTCCACTCAGCACTCTATCCAGCCCGCTGTTCGCTGTTCACAGGTGACTGTCATCTGCTCTCCACCTGAGGGCCCCGGAAGTCATGCTTCCTGAATGGGAGATTGTCTCTCTCATTTGACCCTTGGAAGGATGCTCATGCCCTGAAGAAGGAGGGAGATTCTGAAAGCGTCACATCCAGGATTTCAATGCTGCACTGCCCTGACCCTCTTGTCTCACCTTTAGGGTAGTGATTGGCTAATTATTCACCTGGGACAGTAATATGCAACAATTTTCTCATCGTAGAAAGTTTCAAAATTGTCAAGAGGAACAGTACAGAAATACTAACTGGCTGTGTTGATTCACAGCAGACATGTGCTCACACCCAGAGAGAGCAGCTAACTAGCCAGGCCCAGCCCAGGGTCGGACTTTCCATATTCATGTCATGACCAGCAGCTTGCAGGAGTCAGACACCTGTGGAGCCAGAAAGACCACAGTGTTCGCTTCTGGAGGGCCTTTCACACTAGGTCTGGTGTGGCACCTGCCACCCCAATGACATCAAACAATCCTTTTATTATTAGCAAAGACTGCTAAACTTCTTCCTTCATATTATGTAATGAGCGCATATAATTGCTCAGGGCCACCAGAGAGAGGGATCACAAAGAGCTCTGATGATCTACACACAGCAAGTGCCTGCGATGCCAGGTCACAGTGTTAGTGGGTGGCAGAATGTTGCTGAGGAACTGGCTGACCTGGTTTTGGTTGGTGGCTTAATTACCAGCCATGCTCACTGCTGGTCCGTGCCAGATATTTCTGCCATGCATGCCAATCAATGGGGTTCTTATTGAAATTTCTGCCAGAAATAAGGGCAAATTGGCTCAAAGGCAAAGATCTGTGTATTTTGGCAAATAAATTGATTAGTCAACTTCCATTCATCAAGTACTTTCTATCTCCAGAGCCCTATAATAGACATTGGGAAACATCAAAGAAATAAGGGGTATCCTATCTCTCTCTTATAATAAACCAAATTCAAGACAAGAATAAGCAAGCAACAAGCAAGAGCAACCATAGTAACTGCATAAACAGACGTGGTCCACTGGAAACAGTGGAAAGAACACTGGATGGGAGGACGGAACTTAGTGTTTCATTTTCAGCTCTGCCTCTCACTAGCCACATGGGTCTGGAAAGCCAAGTAAGCTGCCTGAGTCTGAGTTTCCTCATCTGCAAACTGAAGATGATAACATCTGCCTTGTTCAGAGGCTCAAAGAAAATACATGTGGAATTCCTAGTAGAGTGCTGGACTATAACGCTCTCAGTAAATGGATTGATTATAGAATCTTGGCAATTCTAAAAAAATCTTGTATCAGTACAAAGGTGCTTATTTAATTAAGGGATCATTTCTGGGACAGTCATGTCGATATTTTATTTAGGAGGAGGTGACTAAGCAAGTGAGGTATGGAGAATGTCGAGGTCAAAAGGTCAGGGTGAAGAATATGCAAGCCTTATGCAAGGGGAAGATTTAATGGGAACAATGGAAGGGGCATGAAGGGGAGCAAAGATGGCTGTGAATAGAAGTTAGAAAACTCAAATTGTCTGAAGTGTTTGCATTGAAATTTAAGGCAGGAGAGAGCTAAAGAAGGTTCTTATGCAATAAATTTAATGGTACTTGTAAAAGCTAAATTAGAAGCCTTTTATAAATATATTAGATAGGAAAGTGCAGACTGGATCTGAGTAGAAATATACCAGTGCAAGCAGTCAACCAAGGCACAGCTGAGCCACACAGACATATGTGATGTGGGCCTGCAGCAGGTGAATAGAGGGCAAGGAGAAGAATTTAAGAAGCAATAACACTTAGTGACAGATCTGCTGTGCTCCAGAAAGGTCTTTTCTACTTTGCAAAACACTCCTGGCTTTAAATATAAGCTGTATTGTTCTGTGCTCTGACCACGACTGAGTTACTTATTCGTTATGTGTCTTTAAACATAGCCAGAGTTCTCATAAGCACCATACAGACCAGGATCCCCCAAACCTTCTTAATAGCAGGTGCTAGACACAGTGATTTGATCAGCTTCGGTTCCAACAACACACACCTGTGCCAGAGAAATGGTTGCCAGGCCCTGTTTTCACACCTCACAGAGCTCTCTTCTTTGCCAATAAGCTTTGTCTTAAATATTCACAGCATTATTTGGATTGAAAAACAGTTCCATGCCATCAGGCAGAAAATATTCCATGATTTCTCTATGGAACTCTAAAACCTGGAAGAAAATAACTCACACAATACTGCCCCCCAAAAGCCAGAGAGATCCTCTCTTTCTCTCTCCTGGAAATTAAAGGTTGATCAGCATCGCCTCTTTGGAAATGCATCTACAATCCCAGTTGCTTTCATCTCAAGTTCATAAAGGTCACATTTGAAAGTTGAACAATTGTGAAATCTAACATTTTCTGCCTATCATGAGACCTGATGAGATAGGTGGGGAATGGCAAAATTATACCATTCCATTCCAGGAATTTGTCTCAAGAAGAAGAAAAAGTTAATCCTATGACAAAAGTAAAACCAGTCCCATGTATTGGGTTTCTCTTTTGAGAATTGAATGGCATGGTTTTGAACATGTCACAGGCTTAAAGCCTCCCTTGATTCTGGGTATGGTAGAATTAATTGATTTTTGTCCTCCCACCTTCCTCTTTTCCAGCTCACATGCCACAAAACCAAAACATTCTTCTGGGAGTGAGTCTGTCTCACAAAATTTCACTGGAAAACTACATCCATTGGTGAGCCAGGTTGCAACAGACACTTAACTGGATGGGCACAGGTAATATATCTCAATCTCTTCATGAGACACCATATCCCTAAGATTCTAATGCCAATTAAGTAATAAACCACAAGGATTACTGCAGGTCAGTGTATCTCAAAATCTGATTCTAAGAGTTAGCAAAAGGGATCAGAGTAAGAACACCTTTCTGTGATCAACTGGGCAGATAGACAAGAAGTATCTTCCTTGGGTGATATGGATAACTATATGAGATGTGACAGATTCTCTTGAGCTAACTCAAGTGTAGGAATACAGCAGACACCCAAATCACTTTGTTTAAATATGGAATTTCCCTCAACTTGATAGATGCTTTGATTAAGCAGCATTGTGCCTTGGTCTTTCTGTACACAATTATTACTCTTAAACCAAAACAGGTTTTGTAATATCTTGATGAAGACTCCTCATATTTGAAACATTAGGTCAATTTTTCATAAAACCTACCCTTACTTATTCCAATAGTGCTTAGTACAAATCTAAGCAATGATTTTGTAATGATATTAATATCAGCTGCTCCTCTGAAAACAACTCTAAAGGTAAAGTAAAATTATTGTTATAATGTCTTTTGTAATTGTCATTACAATGTTCATAACCTCATAGTATATGTGACCCTTATTTTGACACATAGTTAAATGTCTGTGTAGGGGACTTAAAAGGGGGTGTTCAATATGGAGAAAGATAGCCCATAAATGTTTACAAGGAGAGAGGAAGAAAAACAAATACCTAGAAATTCATCTTCCCACTCAGATACCTGACCTCAAAAAGGAAACACCGAGGGCACAGAAGAGTTTAAGTGGTCTCAGCAGAGTTTAGAGAAAAGTTTCTTCTTAGTCTGTGAAGTAGAGCCCAAGGCTTCAAACTTCTGTCCTTGGCTTCCAGACATCTTCCCGGTAGGGGTTTGTAATATTACAACTTTTTAAAGCCAAAAGGTGAGGAAGAAAGTTATATATTTTTAATGTTATTTTTTCTTATCTTTGTAATGATCTCCCTGAGAAGGGGAATGTAAATTCATGATGCCCTTCAAGTGCAAAATTTGACATTTATTGTAACTGAGGAATCCCATTTGTCTTACATCCAATGCCTTTTCCTATAGAAATGGAAAGGGTTGGTTGCTCCAAGACAAGAAAAATAGAAAATAGATCTCACAGATGTGCTGTCACCCATCCCGTGCTACCAGAATGTGCTTGTACAGAGGGCTAATCAGACCCTGTAACATGTCTTTTAACCTGAGGACTGTGCTAACCATTCTGACCTGACAGGAGTGGGCCATCACTTAAGGCTGCCCTTTTTCATTCTATACCTCTCAGGGAAGACAAGACAAATCTAGTGTTGAAGTGAGGGTGTATTTGCATATATTTAAAATTATTCATAGCTGGGAGGCAAATGAAAAGAACAATGGACAGGAGGAATACTTGTATTTCTTTTTGTTTTTCAAGAGTGCAGACTATGGAATTCTTATGCCTATGATGCCTCTTTTGCTCATTCTCCTTTGCTGGTTCTTTCTCAGCTTCTCCAACCTCTAATTTTTGCAATGCATTGGGCCTCAATGCTCTTTCATCTTTTCTCCTTTCCTCACTTCCTCCCTCAGTGTTTCTTGGCTTGCAACACCTTTAAGCTAACAATCCCCAAATTTATGTTTCCATCCCAGATCTCTTTTCTCAATGCCAACTGCCAACTAACATCACCACTTGGATATCTGACTGGCATTTCAACTTAACACTTCCAAATGGAACACCTGGTTTCCCTCTTCAAATCAGGTCTTTGCTCATAGTTAAATGTCAGTAAATCTGTATCTACATTCTTTTATTATTCAGGCCAACAATTTTGGGGTTATCTTGATTTCTTTCTCTTTTACTCTATATCTACTTCATCAAAAAATTCAATTGGTTGTATTTAAAATATGCAGAATTGTCCCTTTATCTCCAATAACCTGATCTAAGCCCAACACCATCTCTAGGCTGGAAGTAGTCTCCATAGCAATCATCTATAGGTAGTCTTCCTGTTTTTGCCCTTTTAACTGTCTAATCTGCATACACAGAAACTAGATAGATGATATTAAAACTCACTCAGAGTAAAAGTTGAAGGCTTTAAACCTTCTCAGAAAGACTCTATATTATACTACCCATTACTTTTTTTTCCCATAACCTCTCCGATTTCATCTTTGACCATTGTGTTCATTGCTACATTCTTGGTATCTGGAACAGAGCTTGCTGCATAATAGTTGCCTATAAGTATTGGTGGAATGCATAAATTCCTCACTCAAAATAGAAAGTGATAAACTAAACATGGAATGCTTAAACTCATAAAGTCATTTAGAAGTAGGAACTGCTCCTAAAGATCTTATGATATGATTCTTCATTTTACAGGTTAAAAACCAAGTCTTTGAAAGCTTAAGTGATTTGCCAAAGGTCACATGGTTAGTCAATAGAGACAATCTGCTCCTGTTCCACATTAATTCCTTTCTCAAGAATTTTTGGTCCTTATTTAGACTTTAAGCTATTATTTTTCAAACTTTCCTTCATTCCTATATTCAGCATTCTGATCTTCCCACATGATTTTAGCAGTTCAGCATGGTGATTAACAACACATTCTAGAGCCAGTCTCCCTGAATTGATGTTACATGAGGTGGAGCAAAATTTTGCTGTCCCCAAAATATGGCTCTTGTGATATTGATTTTAAGCTGGTAATTAAGGGAAATACAGACTCAGGAAGAACTTTTGACCTTCCCTCTTTATTGCCTAAAAGGAATTTAGATAGAGGATGTGCTCCAGGAAGGGAGATATATGTCATCACAGATAACCCTAATTTAATATGGATTAGTGAGTGATAGACAGGGAGGAACCCAACAAGGCCTGCTTGATCAAAGTCCTCTCTGTGTCCCATTGAGAAAGATGGCCCGGCAAACATTTGTTTACCAAACATTTGCTTTTCTATATTCATATGAATTGCCTTCCTTCCCTTTGAAGTCCCAAACCTCAACATTTTTCTTTTTCTTAGCTCCAGAATGGCATATAAGCCTCAATTGCCATAGCAATTAAATTTGGTTGTTTTCTCTTGTTAATTTGTCTCTTGTAAATTTGGTTATTAGCCCAGACAGAAGAAATTAAAAAGGTGGGAGGAAAATTAATTTTTTGACCTCTACACAGACTACTCTGCTTACTGTGTGACCTTAAACAAACTAAATATCTTCTCCATATTAAACAAAGAATCAACGGACTAAAAAGGCAACCTATAGCTGCTATGGAAAATAGTATGTAGTTTCCTCAAAAAATTAAAAATACATCAAACATATGATCGAGCAATCCAGCTTCTGGATATTAATCCAAAAGAATTAAAATCAGTATAACAAAGTGATGTCTGTACTCCCATATTTATTACAGCATTATTCACAATGGCCAAGATGTAAAAACAACCTAACTATCCATCAACAGATGAATGGATGAAGAAATTGTGTTATATACATAAAATGGGATATCATTCAATATTTTATTTATTTTTGATGTATGTTTTTGTTGATTTTAGAGAGAGAAGGAAGAAGGAGAGAGAAAGAGAGAAACATCAATGTGAGAAGCATTGATTAGTCGCCTCCATAAGCACCCCAACCAGGGAACAAACCTGCAACTTGGGCATGTGTTCTGACCAGGAATCAAACCAGTAACCCTCCAGTGCAGGGGATGATGCCCAAACCAACTGAGCCACACCAGCCAGGACTCAGTATTTTTTTTTAAAGGAAATCCTTCAATATGCAACAACATGGGTAAGCCTGGAGAACATTATGCTAAGTGAAATAAGCCAGTCACCAAAGGGCAAATAATACATGATTCCACTGATATCTGATATCTAAATGACTAAATCTATGGAAGCAGAGACTAGAATGGTGATTGCCAGGGACTGGGGAGAGGGGGAAATAAGGAATTTTTGTTCATGGGTTAAAATTTCAGTTATACAAGATGAGTAATTTTTAGATATCTGCTGTACAATCTTATGCCTATAGTTAACAATACTGTATTGTACATTTAAAAATTTGTAAAAGGGTAGATCTCATGTTAAATGTTCTTTCTACAATAACAAAATAGAAAATACATTTAGGATATGAAGAAGCAGATTGTTTAACACTGTCAATCACCAAATTATGGAATAATCTCCCAAAGGATATGTGAAAATGCCATAATTTAAACCATTTGAAACCTGACTGAAGAAAAGCACACAAACACATAAAGTTGACCTTGTTCTTCTCCCTACATGGATGACAAGACTACACAAGCAGGACCTAAGACACGGGTGGATTCCACAGACATTCTCCAGACCGCCCACTAGTGTGAGGAAGAAAGAAGAAGATAGGGCTGGAATTGATGACTCACATCAGGATGATTTGCTCAGCATGTTCCTGGCTCAGTTACAACTTCCTGAAGTCACCTCACTCTCGGAAGTTTCCAGGGAATACAGGAGGTCCTTCTCCATTCCATCCTACATTTGGAATTGGCCTGTGTTTTGTTTTGTTTTGTTTTGTTTTGTTTTGTTTTGTTTTGTTTTGCTTTGTTTTGTTTTGTATCAGAAACAACTGGTGTAGAAGACCAGACCACATAATCTATAAAGGGCAGACAGAACCTTAGACCAGGGGTCAGCAAACTATGGTCCAAGGGTTAAATCTGCCCACAGCCTATTTCTCTAAATAAAATTTTATTGGAACACATCCAAGGCCACTCATTTACATAGTGTCTAGGGCTGCTTCCACAGTAAAAGTGCAGAGTTGAGTAGTTGCAACAACTCATGGTCCACAAAGCCTAAGATAATTATTATCTGGCCTTTTACAGGCTTGACCCCTGCCTTAGACTAATAATTAATAATTCAAGCATTTCCAGGGGGAAATATGTAAAATTATTGCTTTCTTCACATCTTTTAAGTTGTGGAATAGGAAAACAAATAATTTGAATAGAATATGGGAACTTTTTATGAATCTAGCCTAAGATAGAACATGCCAGAGCCTGGAGCACACATCTGTGACACTAAAGTAGTGTCATGATTAATAATAAAAGCACTAGCTCTGACCACGTCACTCAGTCAGTTGGAGTGTCCTCCCATGAATCGAAAGGTTGTCGGTTAGATTCCAGGTCAGGACACGTATCTAGGTTGAGGGTTTGGTGTGTGTGTGGGAGGCAACTGATCAATTTTTCTCTTGCATCTCTCTCTCTCTCTCTCTCTCTCTCTCTCTCTCTCTCTCTCTCAAACTCAATAACCATATCCTTGGGTGAAGATTAAAAAAAAAAAAAAAAAAAGAATGAAAGCAGTAGGATCACAAAGGCCCGAATGTGAATTCCGAATTTGCTCTTTACCAGCTGTGTAACCTTTGCCAAGTTACTTAATATTATCCAGCTCCTAGGGCTCGTGAGAGGTGTGAATGAATGATTTTATGTAAAGCACTTAGCACAGTACCTGGTATATTAGCATGTGCTAAAAAAACAACAACTACCTACTTTTATGATTACTATATAATCAAAAACTAAACTTAACAAGATTGAAGGTGAAGATGATGAAATACAAATGCATTGCTTGTTAAACATTACCTGCACAATCTTCTCTGGCATCTCCACAGAGAAGGCCATCATTTTCAGGACTTCTGGTTGAGTTCCCATCTGCCACAACACAGTGGAGGATCACTAGACCTTCAAGTTCAAAACAGAACCAAAACAAACATGAAGACTTGAATATTTCCTCAATGTGAAATATTCTATCAAAATTATGACCCATTTATAAAAATAACAAGCCTGTGGCTTCCATTTCCAATTCATTATCCCACAGGGAGGGATGTGTACACAAGCCAGCATGTCTCATTCTTTTAAGCTCAGTGCACAAGACATAATTCTCAAACCAGCATAACTATGCACCTTAAGTAAGAAAACTTGACCATAATTTGTGATAGAAACTTATCATATAAACAGAAAATAGAGTTCTTAGCCACTGGATGAATTAATAAATGAGTTTCCAGGGAGAATGGATGATAAACAATATGGCAACGTACTTTCTACATTCCACACAGACCAAATGTTTCTCAAGTATTAACTATTGAGTTCCTTCCTCTTGGAAAGATGTGACCTAGACATGCAATTTATAGGAATTATTTTAAAACTTTATTTATATAAAACAAATTAATTATTGTTGAAGCTGGGTGGTGGGTATATCAAGAGTCACTATGCTGTTCTCTCTACTTTTATATATATTTGAAAATGTCTAAAATAAGAACTTGGGAGGGCTTCCAGTAAAGATGGCAGTGTAGATAAACGTGGTACTTACATCCTCCCACAATCACATCAAAAATACAACTAAACTACAAAACAACAATCATTCAGAACTACCTGAAATCTAGTTGAACGGAAGTCCTATAACTAAGGATACAAAGAAGCCATATTAAGAATGGTAGGAAGGAAAAAAAAAAGAATGGTAGGTGGGCCAGGGCATAAAATGAGCTAGTCCCATTCACACATGTGGTGGATAAAAATTGAGAAGGATATCTCAGCTGTGGCATTACCCCCTGAGGAGTGAGGGGTCCCAGCTGCACAACCAGGCTCCCAGCACAGGGTTCTAGTGCTGGGAAAAGAAGTACCCATAACTTCTGGCTGTAAAAAACAGTAGGGACTGTGGCTGAGTGAGAAGGCATTCCTCTTAAAGGGCCCACCCATGGACTTACTCAGACTTACTTGCTCTGAGCTGCAGGTACAGCAACTTAAAAGGAACCAGGGACATACTGTGATGAAATGAATTGTCTGGCATCTAGATGTTGGCAAAGGCCATTGCTCCTTTTTTGAGACACTCCCCACCCCACAGAGCCAGTTGGCGGGTGCCATATCTGAGTCTCCAGCAACCTGACTATCACTATTCACCCGCCCTTGTAATTCCGAGACCCTGTCCCACCAACTTTTGGGCACACCCAAGCTGTTTCTAATGGTTTTTCCATATAAATGGCCTATCTTGGCTCATTCTTTGGACTCTTGAGAGATTTTTAAATCTCTCAAACAAGCAGCAGCATCTGACCTCAGCACACTCTGTACCTTTCTCTAAGTAGCCCCAGGCCTGGCACTAGTAGCAGCCAGCCTTAGTTCTCAGCTTAACCTCTCCTGGGCACCTCCAAACCCAGCACAAATAACAGCCATCTGCAGATCACTCAGTAGCTTGTGCCAGGTAGCCTCAGGCAGAACAGGTGGTTGCTGACCTTGGCCTACACCTCCTGGAAGGCCCTGGAGCCAGCACACCCAGTGGACAGCTTCAGATCACATCAAAGCACCACTATCCAACCAGCTCCACAAGCAACACATGCACCAGAAGTAAGTCCTGCTCCATGGGGTGGGCCCCTGCACAGCTGATTCTCCACGCTGGTCATAGCCAGTCCTTGCAGCTGATTGGCCTAGGGATAAGTCCATCCTATTTATGTGCCAACAGCAATCAAGGCTCAACTATAACAGTTGGGTGTACATAGACACACCTCAAGTACCCAGTTCTGGTGAATAGGGAGACTGTGGAGGATAGTGATGGACCATCTAGGACAACTTCAAGTGTATCAACATTTACATCATGGGGCTGCAGGAAAGACAAGAGAGAGCAAGAAATTGATAACATATTTAATAAAATAATGAAGGAAAACTTCCCTAACCTGGTGAAGGAAATAGATACAAGTCCAGGAAACAGAGAGTCTCAACAAGATGAACCAAAACGATACCCACACCAAGATATATCATAATTAAAATGTAAAACATTAAAGATGAAGAGAGGATCTTAAAAGCAGCAAGAGAAAAGCAGTTCGTTACCTATAAAGGAGCTCCTATAAGAATATCAGCTGATTTCTTAACAGAAATATTGCAGGCCAGAAAGGACTGGCAAGAAACATTAAAAGTTGTAAAAAGCAAGGACCTACAGCCAAGATTACTCTCCCCAGCAAAGCTATCATTTAGGACATATAAAGAGATTACAATATATAAAAAAAGCTGAAGAAGTTCATCACCACCAAACCAGTATTACATGCAATGTTAAAGGGTCTTCTTTAAGAAGAAGAAAAGAAAATAAAAATATGAACAATAAAATGGCAATAAATACATATATATCAATAATTGAGTCTAAAAAATAAAATAAACAAGCAGAACAGAAACAGACTCATATATACAAAGAACATTTTTATATTTTCCAGATGGTAGGGGGGTTGGGGGGTTTAGTGAAAAAGGTGGAGGGGATTAAAGAGTACAAATTGGTAGTAACAGAAAGTCATGGGATATAAAGTACGTCATAGGGAATATAGTCAATAATATTCTAATAAATATGTATGATGCCAGATGGGTACGAGACTTATCAGGATAATGCATTAGTAAGATACATAATGTCTAATCAATGTGATATATACCTGAAATGAATACAATATTGTATGTCCACTGTAGTTAACAATTCATATTAAACCTGGATTTTTCTGCTTCCACTGAAAAAGCAGAAAGTCTGGTAACATAGCTCTGAAACTACTCCATGGCAAAACTGGCTGGAGCTAAGTAGTAGGTGACACCTTTAAATGCCACAGACTCCATCAGGCTTGCCACACTCATTTATCTGAACTGCCTAGACCTGGACATGAATTTCAGCTTGTAAACTGTATGAAATGACTCAGAAATTAGAGAAATGCTCACAAAAACATCTAATCAATATTGAAGGCTGCTTCAAAGAGGGTATTACTGTTCCATCCAAAATACAATACATATATTAAGCACTATGTGTTCGCCACTGTTGCAAGACACTGGAGGTTTAAAGATAACAGATATTATCACTAACCTCAAGGAGCTCACATTCTGATAATGAAGAGAGACACACACATTTTTTAAAGCATAATAAGCACAACAGCAGAGATAATAGAGGAATAACACAGGATAGAGAATGCAAAGACTTCACAGAGAGGATGAGGATTTATGGTGAGTTTTTCATAGGGGAATAACAATTTTTTAACATCAATTAATAACTTCTATAAAATAAAAACTGTGTAAGCAAGATAACATAATCATAGTATATTTATCTGTCTCAATAGTGGATAATCTTCACATGGCAATAATAATGTAAATACTGATAAGTTAACAAAAAATTGTCGTAAAATCAGGGCCAGTAACTTGCCCACATACACCATTGTGAGAAAACTCATGATTAATCAGGGTCTATGCTGTGCCAATTCTTAAATGTTTTGATTACAGCCCCATTATTAACTACAGTATACTGGAATTATGAGAGAAGAGAAACCTAACAGGTAAAGTCGAAACTAGACAAATCAAGAAATAACATTACAAATACTTTATTTAGCAAGACATAGGTGAATACAGAAGAAATACCTAAAAGAGTTGAAAATGATTGCTTCTCAGGAGATAGAGAGGCAGAAAGGCATGGTACAATGATCTGCTGTTTGCTGCTATACACTTCTCAGCACTATATAATTTTTTAAAATCCATGTATATTTATTACACTATTAAAAATAAAATGAATTTTTAAGAAAAAGATAAAATTGTAATAACCAGGAGATAGATAGATAGATAGATAGATAGATAGATAGATAGATAGATAGATAGATTTCAGAGAGGAAGGGAGAGAGAGAGAGAGAGAGAGAGAGATAGAAACATCAATGATGAGAGAGAATCATTGATCGGCTGCCTCCTGCACACCTCCTACTGGGCATGTGCCCCGACCAGAAATCGAACCATGACCTCCTGGTTCATAGGTAAATGCTCAACCACTGAGCAATGCCAGCTGGGCTGGACATTCTAACCAAAAGGTACAATTTGTAAAAAGACTTGGCAAAAATAACATGACATGACCAGCTTGTCTGGAGGGTGGGTGGGGATTGTGATAGAACAGGAGGCTGGAGAGCAAGGAGGAAGCATATGGCCTAAGAGTCAAGTTAATTGTGTGAATTCTATTATGCAGCTAAAAATGGGTCATTGAATATATTGAAAATCGTTTGTTGTTGTTTTTTTAGTTTGAAAAGGTTACTTGAATGAATCAGACACATCTAACTCAAAGTGGTGTCACTGGGTATGGAGAAGAAGAAGTGATTATGAGAGATATTCACAAAGTAAACTATAAAGGACTTGGTGACTAGTAGGATAGGGTGGGAAGTGAGAAAAAGGGAGCCAGAGTTTGTGGCTTGAGTGACTGTCTGGATTGTCACAGATATAAGGCATGCAAAGAAGACAAACAGGTTGAGGATTACTATAACTGATTTGAAATGTAAATCCCATTGTGATGGTGTTAGGAGGTGATTAGGTCATGAGGATAGAGCCTTCATGAATGGGATCAGTGCCCTTATAATAGAGACTCTGAGAAAGCCTTTGCCGCTTTGGCCATATGAGCACAGAGAGAAGATATCTGTCTATAAATAAAAAAGCAGGTACTCTCCCTACACTGAACCTTCATTTTGAAAATTGCAGCCTCTAGGACTGTGAGAAATAAATGTTTGTTGCTTACCCAGTCTATGGGATCCTATATAATAAAAGCCTAATATGCCAAGTGTCCGGTCGGCTGTTCAACCAATCAAAGCGTAATATGGTAATGATATACTAAGGCTGCTCAACCGCTTGCTATGATGTGCACTGACCACCAGAGGGCAGGCACCCTGACTGGTAGCTTAGCTTGCTGCTGGGGTCTGGCTGATTGGGACTGAACAAGACAGGCTGGACACGCCCTGGAGCCCCCCTGTGGTCCCTCCCTGTCTGGCCAACCTCCCGCATCCCTCCCTGGCCCTAATTGTGCACCAGTGGGGTCCCTCGGCCTGGCTTACACCCTCTCATAATCCGGAACCCCTCAGGGGATGTTGGAGAGCCAATTTCAGCCTGATTCCACAGGCCAGGCTGAGGGAACCCACTGGTGAACAAATTTGTGCACCATGCCTCCAGTTTTGTTATAATGGCCAAAAGTGGCTGAGACAGGAATAGAGAGAGAATTTCTACTTTGCACACTCTGAGACTTGAAATAAACTGTAGTTTATCTAGGAGATAGTAAGTGGATATTAGATCTGCAACTCTAGAGAGAAGGCAAAGCTATAGGTTCTACATTTGGGAGTCATGGAAAAGAAACTGGTATTTCATGCCATGGAAGTGGGGTTCTCAGAAAGATCTATGTGAGAAGGGAAATATGATTAAGGACAGAATCCTGAAGAACATCAATATGATACATGGGCAGAAAGAGAAACATCTTCAAGTGACTGAGAAGGAGAAGCCACAGAAGTAAGAAGAGAGAGTTTCCCTAAAAGAATTTGATCAACAGTGCAAAAAAGATTGATGGAGAATTACAGATAAGAGCTGAAACACATTCATTGGATTTGCAACCAAAAAGCACTAGTAATATGTTGCTAGAGAAATAGTAGTGGCATGAAGAGGATGCAAATAATTACAGATTATGCTTCAAATACGTGGACCTGAAGAAGGGAACGAGAAGATTAGTCAATATATATAGGAAAACAATTTTTCTTGTTGTTTCAAATGTGAGAGAAAATGGACAAAATGAAGCCAAAGGGATAGAAGAAAGGCCTAGGATGAATTACCAGGAGATACAGAAAACCTTGGAAAGTTTAGCAGAAAGGCAGGGACTCTTCTCTAATTACAGAAGTCCCCTCTTATCCGCAGGAAATGTTCCAAGCCCCCCCGTGAATGCCTGAAACCTCAGATAGTACCGAACCCTCTGTTTTTTATGTTTTCTCCCATATATAGATATCATCTAATTTAGATAGGCACAGTAAGAGATCAATGACAATAACTAAAAATAAAACAGCTATCACAAGATAATGAAATAAAAGTTACATGGCATTATTAAGTAAAATGAGGCTTACTTGAACACAAGCACTGCCATATTTGGTCAGTCCATTTAATAATTGAGACAGCTACTAAGTGACCAATGGGTGGGAAGTGTGCACAGTGTGGACATGCTAGACAAGGGGATGATGCACTGCTCCAGGCAGGACAAAGACAGAGGGCAAGAGATGTGATCATGCTACCAGAATGGCAAGCAATGAAAAGTCTTTAGAGAATAGAGCTTAAATGTATTTTATATTTTGGATATCTCACCCCATTGTTCAAAGAAATCCAATTCTGGTTTAAAATGAATGGGAAACATCCAATGGGTTTCTCAATTTTCAGACTATTGATATTTTGGGCTGGCTAAGTCTTTGTTGCAAGAGGCTGTGCATTGTGGGGTTATTAGCAGTGTCTGTGGCTTTTACCCTCTAAATGCCAGTAACACCCCTCTTTTCACTCCTAAGTTGTCATAACCAAAAATGTCTCCACACATTGCCAAATATCCCTGGGAATAAAATTTTTGTGGTTGAGAAAAACTATAATTCTTTCCAAATTCTTTCAGTATTTTTTATCCAATATATAGCTTTCATTTTGCATCTACTGCTTTAAGTCAATTGCACATCCTCAAAGTCTCAAATTTTGACTTCTTAGGGAAAAAATTTCTTAGGGAAAGTATCATTATATTGTGGAAAGATCACCAAACTCATTATAATTCACTATGTAATTTTGAGTTCATTAACAAACTATACTGACCTTTTCCTCAAGAAAAATTAAATCATAGGTTCCCTGCCCTTCCCATAATCTAATAAATGTAAATAAAATAAAAACATAGTAAAATAGTTTGTAAAGGAACATACTACACTATTATAATAATCATTATCTTTATCAGAGAAGGTATGGGTTATATTTTAGAGAAAAATATGGTACATAGATATGGAAAACATTAGATTTTCATTCAAGAGAGTCACTAATTATATATTTCAGAATTAGTAAGAATATTAGAGGCATTAAGATCTTTTACCCACTAACTCTCAACTCCCCTAAAATCATTTCTTGGGTGAATTAATCTATCCCACCTTTAATATTTCAGTACAGAGACTTCACTCTCTTCAAAAGCATTCAATTTCAGTGAGACCATTCCTCCATTCTATCAATCACAGTCATTCATTCATTCAAAAATTTATTAAACAGCTATTTCTAAAGCTCTACAAAGGCATCTTGATATTGACCTGGTTTTTGCCTTCCTGTAATTTTACTCTGCACATTAGAATCACTTAAAATAAGTGCAATATCTTTTTTTTTTTTTGCCTGACAGATTATCATATATTTGAAGCCAGCTATCAAGTTTTCCTGAAAGAATTTCTTTTCTTCAGGCTAAATGCCCTAGTTCCTTCAACTGTATTTTACCTGACATCATCAAGACCTTCATAAGCTTTGTCACTGTCTCCTAAATGCAAGGTCAGAATAAGTGTCATTTCACCTGGTCTGGCA